>NW_004524578.1:3965850-3993487 GCF_000260255.1 Octodon degus
CTGTCTCAAAATGTAAAAAGTGAAAAAGGGCTGGAGGTGTAATGCAGTGCAAAACCCCAGGAGTCAATGTCCAGCACAGAAACGGACACAGTTTCTGTCATTCTCCTCTACTTCGGCTTTCAGAACATGTGTTAGAAGCAGAGAGCTACCGTACGGGGTGGTAGACTGGGGTCACACCACGGGGATCGGCGTGGCGCGGCGGAAGCGTGACGGAAGGCCTGAGAGCCTTTCCCTTCTGGGTTCCTGTCACAGGTTTCTTAGATCAAAAAGAGAAATGAACGTGGCGCCCCGTGACCACAAGCACGTTGAATCAGGGTGCAGATACCCGGGTACGGACAGGACCTTGCGCTGTCCTGTCACCTATCTGGAAGCCAAAATGCTGCAAGGTGCTAGGGTGCAGGAAGATCCTCGGCTCACAATTCTATGAGCAGGCTCTGGAAAAGCTGGTCTAGAGATGCCCACATTTATAAGCCTGCCTGTCCTTTCATTCTCCACATCCACTATTTATTGTTCAAACTAGAGCTGGGTGCTGGGGTGCCCGGGCACTCGGTCCCTGAGACCCTGAAGTTTAAGCTTCCTGGGAAGCAGGGCTGTCTGTAAATGGTCACCATGCCATCTGAGAGGGAGCGTTCCAGAACAGGTTCCTGGCACCCTGCGGACACTCTGACTGCGCCAGCACTCTGAACCTGGTCTTCTGGGGCCAATCTTCTGATGGGACAAAAGAGACCAACTGCTCCAAAGCAGAGTTTGCCAAAGGGTCACCCTAATTCCTTTCCGAGTTTCAGAAGGTCCATACAGCCACTGTGGGATTTTATCACTAACTCAGGGGCACAAAATCGAAATGCCTTTCATGCTAAAGGGGCGTATGCCTTTCTAGTCTCTGACTTCTTTTTCTTCTGATGAACACGGTTCACTTGGGGCAGAAGTGCAGACCTGGGCTGGGTGTGTAGCCCCATGGCTGAACACTTGCTAGCATGTATAAAGCAAGATCCTGGGTCTTTATTACATTTTTTTTAAAAAGTACTGGTCCCTAAGGTGAAACAAGACTGTTATGGTTTGTATCTAGTTGTTCCCCTAAAGCCTCATGTGGTCATGGGGTAGCTTTCAGTATTTATGATTAATTAATTTTTGATTCAACGCTGGGATTATGGGTGTGAGTGCTACACCTGCCCTGGTGCAGATAATCTGCATGAAGATGTAAGGAGGGGAGAAAAGCTTCCTAGAAGTCACAGCCGCCGCTCCTCCTTTTGCTTTTTGCTGGTTTCCGTCACCATGAACAGCTGCCCTCTGCCATGTGCCACTCTGCCTTAGAGCCAGCCAAGTATGGACTGAAATCTCCCCATACTGTGAGCTAAATAGACCTTTCCTTCCTTAATTCTGGGTGTCAGGTATTTTGTCCCAGCAATGAGAGAAAAGTAACTAAGACGAAGGGCTTCAGGGAAATTGTGGGCATGCATCAGGCCCCAACTGAGGCCGCTCACCCAGCTAATGCCGCTGGTGGTTATTGGTCTGTCCTGATTTGCCTGACTCTGAGTACATGCAAATGACAATATTTCCAGGGCTGTTAGAATCGCATGTAGACATAGCTGATCCTGACCAAAACCCATGTGAGATTTGGTTGCGTGTGTTGGAAGGTGTGGCTTTTACAATGGGATGAGGGGGCTGGTGAGATGGCTCAGTGGTCTAAAGCACCTACTTAGAACAAGCTCAGCAAAGCATGGGGACCGCGGTTCAATCCCCCAGCACCACATGCCAGCCGGCCCCGCCCCCCGCCCCCAGCTGAGCTGGCCATACACAAATAAATAAATCAATAAATAAAAATTAAAAAAAAAGAAACGTAAAAAAAAAAAAACAATGGGATGAGGTTGGTGAGGGGATTAATGTTTCTCATAAAGTCGGATTAGCTCTTGAACTGGATTAGCTCTCTGGGAGGGGGTTGTTATGAAGTGAGTTCAGCATCCTCCACTTTTTCTTGCTCTTTTGTATCTACAGCAACTTCTGTATTCTCCCATCAGGGCTTCCGCAGAAACCAAGCAGATGCTAGAACTTCCAGAGCCACGAGCCACAGCAACTCTTTTTTCTTTGTAAATTCCCTGGTCTCAGCTGTTTTCTTGTAGCCATAGAAGATGGACTAAGACGAAGGCCTTGGCTTGCTCAAGACCTTATGGCACCCGTTAGCCTAGGAGACTGCACTGCCAGAGGAGTCACTGCACAAGACATAAGCTTTGAGAACCTATTCTGTGTCAGGCTTAGAGCTCCATCCCCACCCTGGGGTTCTGTCACCCTCCACTCCACAAGGCCAGCCATTTTTGGCGTGGGGGAGAGAAGGGCCCCAAGCCTGTCCAGAGAGCATCCTCTGTACCTTAGCTGTGACGGCTTCCCAGGCATCTTCTGCACCTGCTTCTGCGGCCGGGGTCTTATGTCCACCACAGTGTGCCCACGTGACCTCCAGAAGGGTCCCTCCCTTGTGGCTGGGGGCTGTCCAGCAAGTCTCTCCCTTTCTTATCCAGATTGTGTTTCCTGATCTGGAGGGAGGAATTAAGTATAATATTTGAAACAAGGTTTATGTAAATCTCTTCATCTAGTTAAGGAATTTGCTTCAAGTCCTGATTTACGTAGCATTTCCATTACGAATAGGTGTTGTATTTTATCAGCTTTTTCTTCACTCAGTGAAACACAGAACTTTCTTCTTTATTCTCTTAATGTGGTAAATTACACTTTTTTTGTCTTTGTGAAGGGCCTTGTTACATAGTTCAGGCTGTCCTTGAACTCACTTTGTAGTTCAGACTAGCCTTGAACTCACAGGAATCCTCCTGCCTCTGCCTCCCAAATGTTGGAATTACACGTATGTGCCACTATGCCTGTTCTATTTTTTGAAATATGAAATCAACTTTATATCCTGGAATTACTTTTATAGATCACGGAGTTGATTTTTCTTAAGATATTTATACTAGGGGCCGGGGAGATGGCTCAGTGGAATAAACACTTCCTTGGCAAGTGCAAGGGCCTGAGTTCAATCCCCGGTTCCGCCAAAAAAAGAAAAAGAAAAAGAAAAAGAAAAAGCTATTTATACTATACTATTGCATATGCTTATGAGAGTGATTAACCTATTATAACTTCACTTTTTTGGTAATGATTTCACTAGGTTTAGGTATTAGGGTTATTTTTGCCTCATGGTTAAGGTGAGTAGTGTTTCCATGTTTCGTATTTTCTTAAGATTGGTGTTATTTCTAGGGGCTGGTGAGATAGCTCAGTGGTCTAAAGCACCTACTTAGAACAAGCTTAGCTAAAGCACAGGGACTATGGTTCAATTCCCCAGCACCACATGCCAGCCAGCCCCGCCCCCTGGTGGGCTGAGCTGGCCACACACACACACACACACACACAAATAAATAAATAAAAAATTAAAAAAAAAAAAGATTGGTGTTATTTCTACCTTCAATATTTGGAAGAATGCCCTGAAGTTGTCTGGATCTGGTTTTCTTTAGTGGAAGATTTCCTAACTATGCACTGAACAGCTACAAAATTATTCAGGTTTTCCATTTCTTCTGATGTCAGTTTTGAAAAGTTGCTTTGGAGGGGCTTTCCAGTTGATTGTCGTAGGTGTGTGCACAAAAGCCACCTGCTTTCTGTTCAGTTATTTATGAGAGCTTTCATCATTGCTGTCTCCTGCAGTCCTGCTTTAGGCCACACCTGGCTTGTATCTTCACCTTCTGCTCAGGTTAGGGCATCCAGAACCCCTGCTCATAAGCGAAGTACTTGCTCCCCAGTAGCTGAGGCCCCTGGGCGCTCCTGGTCCTCCACTCTCAGCCTACTGTGAAGATTGCCTTGCCTCAAGAGAGTTGCTGGGCCCCAAATGTGGACAACTGTGAGCAGTCATGGACACTTCCCTTCTCCCTGGATGTGCAGGCTGAGGCTTCCTTGGAGACTGACCACAGCTCGACCTCTCCTTCTGCCCTTCCCTCCTCTTTCCTCTTTGTTCCCATTCCCTTTACTTGGGTTCAGATGTTTCCAGAACATTCCTTAGAAAATGTTTAGCACTATTCCTTATCTCAGAATCTTCTGCCTGATTTTATTACTACTAATGTTGTGATTCATTCTAAGAATACATCTTTAGCTTTGCTGGTCACCTCAATTTGCAGTTTGTTTTATTGTGTTATTAATTTCTGCCTATTTATTATCCTCTTCCTTTTATTTTCCTTAGGTTTAATCTGTTACTCTCCCTGTGATAGCTACTTAGCTTATTAATTTAAAATTCTTAAGTTAAAATATGTGTAACAAAAATTTAACCCTTGATGAGTTTACACTGCGTTAAGGAAATGTTATGAACAGTTCACATTGTCATACCGCATCCCCACTGTCCTTCCACAGAACTCTTCATCTTTCCCAACAGAAAGACAGTGCCCATAAAATGCTAGGAGTCCACCCTCCTGTCCCCAGCCCTTGGTGACCACCACTGCAAGTGCTGGGGATATTTTACATGCATGGCACCAAGCAGCGTCTGTCACCGCTCACTACCTTTTAGCTTTTTGAGCTTCTGTAATGTATTCCTTCCATCATAGCTTCAGCTGTGCCTCGCAGAGTTTAGGCTGTGTATTATTATTATTATTGAATTCAAAATAGTTTCTAATTCTTCTTGGGAGTTCCTCTTCGGCCCTTGGGTTGGACCGGATTGGATTGGATTTTGCGGTACAGAAGATTGAACTTGGCTCTGGGACCTTGGCTCTGAGCTGTATCTCAATCTCCTCCCCTTTAAATTCTAACATGGGGGGAGTCTCACGGTCTCACTAAGTTGCGACATTGCCAGGTGGAGCTCCAGCTGTGGTCCTCCCCCGCGCCCCGCAGCCTTGCAGAGTGCTGGGCTTATGATGCATACCTCCCTGCCTTGCTGACCCATGGATTATTTAGGTGTGTATCTTTTATATTAAAAGCAAGATTTCTAGTTATTGGCTTTGTGTTTAACTATGTTGTGGTCACAAAATATCCTCCGCATGACTTTCAAACACAGAAGTGTGTTCAGAATCTGTATCATCTCACAGAACACAGTAAAATTTGGCCAGTGACCCATGTGCGAAGTAACACACGGATCAGTCAGTTCAAGTTTGTTAAATGTGTGGTCTGCTGATTTTTTCTCTTTGATCTAGTGTTTTTCCATTTCCTAAGAAGGGTGTGTGAGGGCCGGGGAGGTAGCTCAGTGGAATAAGTGCTTGCCTGGCAAGCAAAAGGTCCTGACTTGGATCCCCGATACCGAAAAAAAAAAGGGGGGGGGTATTTGAGCATCTCCCAGTACTCCCGGTGGAATGGTAGATTCCACTATTTTCTTCATTTTAGTTCTGTCAGTTTTTGCATCATAATTTTGAAGCTAGTTTATAATTTTCATGTCTTCCTGGTGGATGGATCTATCATAATTAGGAAATGTCATATACCATCCTAGAAAGTTGTAACTGCTTTGTACAGTCTGCAGGTAGATTTCACAACTTTTTTTTTTAAATGCCTCCCGTTCTTCTGCTCATCTCCACACCACGATCTGGGATCATTTTATTTTGTGCTCTCCAGGGTAGGTGCTCTGGTGACGAATTGTCATCATTTTCACCTGCCTGGGAATATCTCTGCATCATTTCACTTCTGAGGAATATTCGTGCTGGATGCATAATTCTAGGTTGGCAGTAACTGGCTTTCCGTGCTTTGAGCAGGTGGTACCATTACCCACTAGATTTGTTTCCTTTGAAGAAAGTGTGCCTTTTTTCAGTGGCTGCTTTTAGGATTTTCCCTTTGGTGTTTAGCAGTTTTATCATGACGCATGTAGGCATGGTTCCCATTTATACAGCTTAGCGCTTAGGCCTCTTATTAAGCTGGTGGTTTTCTGTCCCTCGTCACTTTTAGATAGCTCTCAGCCACTGTCTTTTCTACTTCTTGTCCCCATTCACCCTCTCTCCTCTCCTTCTGGGAGTCTATGTATTTCTCTCCAATTCCTTTCTGTGTTATTAAATTTTCTCTATCCTACATTCACCCTTACTATGCTTAACTTTCTTCAGCTGTGGTGAAACTGAACTATTACCTTAATTTTAGCTATCAGTTTTTAAGTTCTAAAATTTCCACTTATTGCTTCTAAGATGGTGCTGAAAATATTCACTTTATTTAATTTCTGATACACATGAATCTCAATTATTCCAAAGTTATTTTAAAGCCCAGGGATACCACTATTTCCAGTGGCCCCAATCTCAGATTTTTCGTATTTTTTTATCAAATGGAGATGTTGTATATTAAAATTGCAGAGAATACTCGGGCCATGGATGCTCCCTGTCCCTAGAGAAGATTTGTTTTTGCTTCTGGCGGTGTCAAGGAGGAAGCAGATCACTTAATTTCCTTGGGGATAAGATGGTTTGAAACTGGGCATCTGAATTTGTTTCAGCATGCAGCCAGGTGACAGAACATCTGGGTTCGTGTTAGGCTAGTGGGCTTCTTGGCATATGGAATTTCCAATAATAAATCAGGATAGCCCCAAACAAGAAGGGTGCTCACCCCCCATCTCTTCCAGCTTCCAAATGAAATCCTGGGAGGCTTCCTTGACTCCCACCTGCCTCTCCTTCTGCCCATTTTTGTCCTTCCAGTTGGTTGTGTGGCACTGCGAATGGTGCTGCCCGCTTCCTCCGCTTTTTGTCACTGCTTGTGGCTCAGTCTTTCAGCCTCTGGGCTTTTGCTTGAACTGGCCAATGCCTTGAAAGATAAAGCGGCACACAGGTCAGTCTCGTGCGTCTTCACCGTCCTGGGTTACTCCAGTGCCTTCAAGTAGATGATTCATGCGCACCTTTGTCTGGCTTCTCTAGTTGTCTTGATGGAAGGGCTATTGTGAAACAAGTTAGCCCACTATTTTGAAAATACTGCCCAGATGTCCTCTGGAAAGACAGCATCGACCTTTGTTCTTAGCTGTGGCCAAGAGGCTCTTTTTCGTATCCTGCTACATGGGCATCACTACATAAAAAGCAACTGATCTTTGCATCTGTGCCATTTGCTGGATTGGGAATGGAAATGGGGTAGAGTTTAATTTTTCTCTCTTGGAGCCCCAGTGAGACAGCCTTCCGTAGTTGCTTCTTGCCACTTGTATTCACTCAACAGAATGTTCTTAGTGCAGACCCCACTTAGGCCGTATGAAGGGACGACTGCCCCAGAGATGCAGTGGCTGGAGAGGGGAAAAGGCAGGCAGCGGACGGGCTGGTGGCCAGCAACCTCTCTGTCCCGGGCTTACTCAAAGCCTGGTTCAGCGATCCTCCCGTACTAAGGCTCCAGTGTAGCTTCACGGCAGCCTCTCCTTGCACACGCTTGTGGGGCTCAGGGGCTGCCCTCCTCGCCACAGAGCTGGTTCCCGGCGCCCAAAGCATGCCGAGTTCTGGAAAGGCCACCACTCTGTCACAAATGCAATCATAAGGGAGGACTCAAGGGTAGCACCCAGAATCCTGGGACAGGCAAGCATTCCTCTTTTCACACTTCCGGCCATTTCAGAGACCGTAGTCAGAGCCGGCAAAGGAGAAGACCGCCGTAGTGAAAAAGACCGCTTGGACCCCGATTGTATCCTATGCCAAGAAATCCGGCTGGGACAGGGTCTCGGCAACCCCAGCCTCTGACCATCCATGTCCCGCACGGGGCACACGGGCAGCAACCTCTGCAGCAGAATGCTTGCGTGTCTGGGTTTATTTTAGGTGCTCGCTTCCTAAATAGTTCCGTTGGCACCTTCCAAAGCAGCTGCACTTGGGCATTTAATTATTAACCTTAAAAATAGAAGGTCAAAGCATTCTTAATTGAGGTGAGGGAAAAGAAACCTTTCTGTTCTCGGTCCGCAGCAATTCTCTCCACACCCTCTGCGGTCGCCAAGACGGTGGGCGTCCTACAACGGTGGGTTCAAAGAAGGATTTCCATATTTCGCTACCCCTCGGGTAGCCCCTCTAGCTCTCTGCGGTAACTGTGTAATTGGGAGTTCCTACTTGGAGACTGCAGCCTCTGTCGACAACAACTTAAAGACCAGCTTCCTACTGGGGCCTAAATGGTCTTTTATAGCTGAGACTGCCTGATACAGGGCTTGTTTCAAAGGCTTTATACAGCAATTAATGGCTGCAAGCGAATACCCAAACCTCAGATCCTGACCGTTGCCAAGTTCTTCATGCTGGGGGAGGCCCTCACAATGGTGCTGGTTCTCTTAAGTCGCTTGCAACAGAGAATATTTTACACCCGTAAATAACTGCACTTCAGGAGGGGAAGGGAGGACAGGTGAGCCATACCAAGATCACGTTTTTTTCAAGAAGAGAAACAGTAAACTTATTATGTCTCAAGAAGTTTCCAAGGATGTCCCATATATTCCTTGCAGGAAATACCCTGTAATTTTCCTTACTGCCATGCCAATTTTCCTCACTTTTTATTTTAATGAACGAGGCTTGCAGCAATCCCGCGTTGACACTCGTCTCTTTAACATTTTTTCCATATTGTTATTTGGAGGCCGGCTTTCCCCTCAGACTCCTTTCCACCCCCACACATGGTTGCTTGGAACTGGCTACGTAGATGCTGGTCTCTCTGCATGGGGGAGCCCCTGACCCTGGGGACAAGGGCCACGTTGCATCTAGCAGTCCACAGTCCCAGGAGCCACGTGGGTGGACAGCCACACGGCGTCCAGCTCAGGTGAGGCCTCCTGGGTCTCACAGCCCTGCGTGAGACTGCACGGTGGAGCCTGTGCTGCAGAAGGGTTGGTGCACAGGAAGCCCGGGAGCTGAAATCGCATGGGTGGCTGCGAGGAAGGGTAGACCGGAGAACATCAGACCCCCAGCACTCTGTTATGGAATAAGACCCTTCTAGTAGCTCGTCAGGAACTGGAGGATCTTCTGTCACTCTCTTTCCTCAGGAGCACAGGCTGGGCAAGTGGCACGGGTAGAAAATGACATCAGTGTGGCTCTACCCACATGGGGGTGTGGTGGGACTCCTGAGCAGGCCTAGTGAGAAAGTCACGGAGAACATCCTTGGAAATCCTTCTGGTTGCATGCTTTACTGGGGAAAGCACACCCTAAAGCGAAGCCAATCCTGTCCTCTCCTGCCCAGGATGGGGACATGCACCAAGTGTCTGGGCTCCAGCCTTTGCTGTGGCCTTCCTCTCCGGTGGGACGGGGAGCACTGGTAGAGCAGCTGCTGAGGTCCCTCGGGGAAGCCCAGTCGTGACTCTGTGCAGACAGGAAGACCACCTGCCATGACCACTAGATTGTGCTCTTTTTTGACTGAAATAGGGAATAGGCCTAAATTCTAGGAAATATGAAGCTTCGGTTGGCTGTGTGGGCTCCAGAGCTGGCCACGTGGCCTCACTGCCGTCCCTGTCATCTGCTAGCTCAGTTGTTGTCCTTCCCCACCTGTAGAAGGAACAGGGCCAGGGAGATGGCTCAGTGGAATAAGCACTTCCCCTGGCAAGTGCAAGGGCCTGAGTTCAATCCCCGGTTCCACTAAGAAGGAACATAGCACTGCGATTCCATTATGCAGAGCAGGAGGAAGGACCAAATCCCTTGGCTTGGTAAGGGCTTCAAATGCAGGGGAAGGAGGGAAGCGGAGCAGAAAGCATGGGACACCATCAGGAGGCAGCACCAGCAGCCAAGGAGAAGGGCGGGTGAGGGGTGAGAAGGGCCAGTCCTGCCTGCCTGGGGGCTGCCAGGGTCCGGCTCAGGTCCACTGCTCCTGCTAACCTGTCCTCACACTGCGTGGTGCAGGATTCCCCTACACACACACACACACACACACACACACACACACACACATCCTCCACACCTCCTAAAACTCCCGCTGGCTGGCCTGGCAGATACTTGCCCCTCAGCTGAGGCTTCCAGCTCAGGTGAGGCCTCCTCTGCCTGGTGAGGACCCAGATCCCACAGCCCTATGTGAGGCTGCCCAGAGGGGCCTGGACTGTAGCAAGGGTTGGTGCACAGGAAGCCCAGAGCCGCCCCTCTGATGGCCATCCCATGCCCAGAAATGGAGATGCAGACATTCCCTGGAGAGGGAGGTGACAGGACAGAGGAATGACTGTGCCCTCTGAGGAACAAAGAGCAGCGCATGGCACAGCCAAGGGGAGACCACGGTGCCCACACCCCAAGCCCCTGCAGCCCGCTTGCTCTCGGGGCCACAGACAGTATCCACCAAACCAAAGTCTTGCCCATGCAGGTCTCCATGCACAGCAGGCTGGGTTTAGGTGTGGGAAGGAGAGAAGCACTGGAGGTGGGATGGGGGTTGAGAGGCCTTTTGCCCTCAGGCGGGGGAGAACAGAGTGAGCCTGGGCTGTGTGTGTGGACCAGGACCACAGTCAGGACCCAGGGCTGGGCAGCTGCAGAGCTGGGCTTCCCTTCAGGCCTGGGGGTGTGGGCCGCAAGGCCTCTCGAGTGACCACCGGGGCTCCCCTGGGTCTGGACAGGGCACAATCCTGAGGGCTCAGGAAAAGATGTCTGCTACGGAAGGTGGGGGGTTGGAAAGTGAGGAAGGTGCCTGGAGGAGGAGTGTGAGGAGGAGGGAAGAAGGGGGAAAGGGAGGGAGGAGAAGGGTGGGGGGAAGGGAAGAAGGGGAGGGGGAGGGGAAGAGGAGGAGGAAGGGGGAAGTGAAAAGGGAGGAGGGGGTGGAAGGGAAGAGGAAGGGGAAGGGAGGAGGGGAGGAGGATGTGTAGGGAATGTGGTCACGGAAGGACGCAGGTCCAGAAACTGACCGAAGCTGTGCGGACACTGCAGGCCCCCGTAAGCCCTGTGCCTTTCCACCCTACACCCGGAGTGGGCGTGCTTCCCTTCCCTGCCTATCCAAGCACCACCAAGAGTCCAGTGTGTGGCTCCCTCCCGCCTGACCTGGCGCCTGTGATTCCCAGGCAGACAGCCCGTGGTCCTTAGTCCTCCCGTGGGCACAGCCAGGTTATTTGCGCATCACACAAGCTCCTGTCAGACAGTGTGGCTGCGTTTTTATTTCTCGCTGTATCACTGCACCTGCCCCAGAGCCTGGGTCACTCACTGGCTCACACCCCCAGCACACACATATACACACACACACACACACACACACACACACACACACACCCCAAGGAGAAGACAGCGAGGACAGTGTGAGTTCTGCCAGGCTGGCCACCAGCAGCCTCCCCAGCAGGTCCTCACCCTCCCCACACTGACATCTGAGACGGATGAAGAACAGACAGATAGGCAGCCCCTACCACTGCGGAGCGTGAGCCACAAGAAAAGTCGGCAGAACAACAGGGTGCTGGGACATGGCTTCAGCAGGGCCTCTCTGACAAGGTCGCATTTGAGATAATGTCACCAACGAGGAAAGCAGACCAAGGATCGATGCACAGATAATGGGGAGCTGGTGCCAACGGGCAGGGCCTGGAGGGGATGGAGTGACCTGGGGTCCTAACCTGTGTGGGGGGAAACTGCCCGTGCCACCTGTGCCCTGCCTCCTAGATGGCTGCCCAGTCAAGGGGCAGGAGAGCCACTCTCAGAAGAGGATGCAGGAGGTTAGCATGACAGGATCTTCCTGGACAGCTGGGCCAGGTGTCCCATCTGTGGGAAGCACCATGGGCCTCGCTCCTCCCAGTATGGCCAGTGGCGGATTGGGTGAAGCAAGGGCTGGAGGCCCTGCCTGCCACACCAGGCCTCATTCTGTACCTAACCTGGAGGAGCAACTCCAAACCTGAGGTGCCCGCCCCACCAGGAGCCTTGGGGCCTGGGGCAACCATGCCTGCTGGAGGGACACCAGGGTCTGCGGTGACTGCACTGTTGTGTAAATACCTCCTGGTGTCTTCTCTCGGGAGTGGTCTTGTCTGGGAGCCGCGGCCTCTGCTCCTCAGCCTCCGGCCCTCGGTGCTCCTCAGCCTCCGGCCCCCGAGGGTCCTGGTGGTCTCTCTGTGCCGGGGAATGGCCTCTCTGTGCTACACATGCCCTCTTCTAAGGCTTTTCACCCCCGAAGAGCAAAGAGGATCCTGGCTTCTCTTTCAGTCTGTCCCCAAAGACCCCTGGCTGCCCTAGAAGCGCCCTGTGTTGTGGGCACTGGATTTTCATGGTGCTCAAGTATGCGAAGCGGAAGTGTGATGCTGGTTCCAAGTTACTGCCGATTAGTCCGGCTGTCCCTGGGTCCTCCCTCCTCTCCATATACTCCTGGGACACCCAGTTTGGGTCCCCTGGGCTCCTCTGCAGGACCCCAGTCCCTATCGTGCCTCCACAGGCCTGTGCCCTGCCCCCAGGCCACCCCTGGAAGCGGACTGCGATGCTCCCAGAGCCCACAGGGCCGGCTCCCCTCAGCCCCATAGCAGCTCTTGGTCCTGGGGTCGGAGACCCCAGACCTTTGGCCCTCTTCGCCCTTCTGCATCAGGTCCTGCTCTCACGGCATCCCTTGCATGTGACCCCAAGATGCCCTGGCCCAGAGGTGGACACACTGGCAAGGCCTCCTGTCACTAGGCCAACCCCTATCATCTACCGAGGAGCCCCAGGTGGCAATGGAAACAAACACGGAAACCAAAACGCAGTGTCCTCTCAGGATCCATGTGCTGTGAAAGTGTTTCCGTCAGGAACCAAAGCCACCTTGATTGGTTCAGGAAATTCTACCCATGGTACACCGCGAAGGTCTAGGAAGGGCGAAGAGAAAGAAAGACGTCAACTCCCTCTATTTCTACTCTAGTCTGAATTCCGAACAAAGAGGTCTCCTCCAGTTACAAAACTTTAATGAGCCGCTATTTAATCCTGGAAGAGGTGGAATGTGGTGGGGGAATTTGGCAGTGGGAGATAAGAACAGAGGTAAGAGAGGGATTCCCCGGACACTGCCCTGGCTTAGGAAAAGGTTGGCGAGGGCCCCACTCCCCCAGCTTCTTCAGGAGCTGGGAGGCAGCCCCAGCCTCAACTGCATCCACGCCACAGCCAGGCTCGGGTGGAACACGGCGTTGGTGATGAAGTCTGTGTGCTCCACCCGGCAGTTCGCACCCCTAGAGCTAAATCTGTGGGTGTTGTCCCGAATACTGACCGCTGTTCTTACAGGCAGCATCCTAGATGAGCCTCTAATTCACTTGATTTCTGGAAGGCTGAGTCAGCAACGCATATTAGCCCAGCAGGAGCCCCTTTCACCGGCACGTGCTCACAGGCGCATGCACACAAGCACACTCACACGCACACGTGCACTCACCTCCACCAAGGCTGAGCCCCTGTCCACACGCACAGGGGGAGGCCTCTCCGCTGGACCTCTCTCTGCCCTAGTCTCCCAACGACTTGCTCCAACACCCGCGACAGCCGACAGCCGACAGCCGGGCGGGCTGATCCAGCACCATGTGCGGCTGTACGCTCTGGTCCTGCTTCCACCTGGACGCTCATGCCCGCTACTTTCGGCTTTAGCTTTGTAACGTAGATAGCAGCACTTGGCGAGGAAGCACTGAAGGTGTAGGCGACAAGCGAGGGACACCGCGGATCCCTCTGCGCAGGCCGCCAGCATTTCCTGTTTGTGTCCCCACAGTCATAATGGCTGTGGCACAGGTCGTCGACAACTGAGTGACAGGGCAACTCGCACCCTGTGGGCCAAGAGAGGAGGCAGGGCCTGAGCGGGGCTGGGGGCTCCTCCCTGCGCCCCCGGGATGTCTGGCACCGCCAGGGCTCCAGTGGCCCGGAGGCTCATGCGCAGGTATCCAGCGGTTGGTGCCAGTTGTCTGCAGCTGCTGTGGGCTGGTGCTGAGAACAGGAGCCCTGAGAGAAGAACAGCTTTCCTGATGAGCTGCAGGCCTTACCCCCAGCATCTCCTGTTGGCGGGAGCAGACTCAAAGCTCTGGCAGGCCCAAGGGCAGGGGAAAGAGACATAGCCCTCAGAAAGGACTGGCAAGGCTCTGGAAGAATTTCTGGGATGAAGATGTTACTACGGTGTTTTGCAAAAGCTGCCACGTTAAGTTAAGGATTTCCCCCAATCTATACAGCTTTGTAAGCTGTTTCGTTTTCACTGGGGCATTGCATTTACAGAAGCGATGGTATCCCAAGGGCGCCACTGAGCAGTGTGACGGGTGTTCACAGCTGTGTACCCCCATCGGCCGAGGCAGCCAGCACTTTACGAAGCTGGAGGACCCCCTCCACCCTCTGCTTGGTCGATACCTCCTGCACCCTGAGAGCTATCCTTCACCTCGGTGGCCAAACAGGAGTTTTAGTCTGTGTTTTCCCAAGACGTGTCAGCAATGGTTTCTTATGCCAGTGTTTGCTTTGAATGGCTACGTGGTTCACAATTACAGGCATATCCTAGTTTATTTACCCAGTAACCTGTGGCTGAGCCTTGGCTGTTTTACAGTTTCCACTAAGGAAAATGGAGTGATCGTGGGCAGCAGCCCTGACCAAGTATACCATTATCACCCACCTTGTGGACACGGTGGGGTGCCTCCACCCCTAGCCTTGCCCTTCTCGGGGACAGTAATGGGGCCAACAAGCCAGGCAGACAGCACCACTTAGGAGTGAGATGGTGTCAGTGGCCAGATGCACTGACCATCCTGAAGTGTCTACCCTGTGGGGTTATTTCTCTATCATCATTTTTATAGTTATCAAATATGAACACTGTCCCAGAGGCCGAACAGAAATAGTTACATCACCTGCTTTTCTGTGGCTTTTTATTTGTTGATTTGTTTGTTTTGGGGACTACTGGGACTCAACCTGGGGACTTTACACTGAGGTACAGCCCCAGCCCTTTTATAAAATGTAATTTTAAGTATTTCTTTTGAGACAGTCTTGCTAATCTGCCCAGGCTGGGCTGGAACCTGCAGAACTCCAGCATCAGCTTCCCAGGGTACAGGGATGACAGGCAAGGGTCCCCCGCCATTCTCCACGGTCTCTGCTTCCCCTCTGAGGCTGGTGCCGCCCACCCCGGTGCACACCAAGTTCAGAATGTGTGAGCTGAAGTGGGCCTGCCTCGCAATTAAGTGGCCCGGGCTTGCTTCACAGCCTCGCCTTGTCTGATAGGGCCTCGCCTTGTCTGATAGCTCTAAGTGGCTCCTGCAAGGTGTGGTCTTACTTGCTCACAATTATGCTAGAAGATGAAAGGGAGGAAGGGAGAGAGACAGGAAGAAGAGAAGGCGAAGGAGGGGGAGGGCTGGCAGGGGAAAGAGAGGGGCCATTGTTCTAATTTTGCCAGGAGGGAAGTGAGGGTTTGTGGAGTAGTATATCACCATGTTGGGTTTACAAATAAAGACACCAGAGGCCACTGGTGCTCAAACACAGGATGTAGACGCTCTGTCTGCAAGTTGGTTTTTTTTCCTAAGGAAAATTAAATTCCAAAAATATTTGTACTGACTTTAAAAAAAAAAAAAACCTTCTCCTCACGGCTCCCATTTTTAGCTACATTCCTCATTTATGCATTGAATTGGAGTTTTTTGGTTTTTTTTTTAAGTTTAAATAGGAATGGAAGCTACCCACTAAAGCCTTGGCCGAGAGGTGAGCAACTCTGCTTGTATGGGAAGCGCAGGCTGTACACACAGAGGGGGAGAAGCTTTCCCTGGGCACCAGCAGGGAAAGGCAGCCCTCCGCGGTTGGTCGGCTGGTCCCTCTCCGGCACAGCAGTGGGTGAGTGCAGAAGGCTGTGACACAGGTGAGGCCAGCACTAAAGAAAGCCCAGGTCATGGGTGGGATAAAGATACCTCTCACCACTGGCTTGGATGTCCTGGGACTTGACAGGCATGTGAGAAAGCAAGTCTGCAGGTGTGTGTGTGTGTGTGTGTGTGTGTGTGTGTGTGTGTGTGTGTGTGTGTATTGCTGCAATTGAAACCCAGGACCTCATGGACACTAGCCAAGTGCTACACTACCACTGAGCTACAGCCCCAGCCCTTTGAGTTTTGAGACAGTCTTCCTAGTTGCCCAGACTGGCTCCCACCTAAGCTCCCGAATAGCTAGGACACTGGCCTGTGCGACCCCGCCCAGCTAAGCCTGCAGGTTTTCACCGTAGCCCTTGTAGAACTACACAAAGGCTGCCCGCAGGCAATGCCTTTTCGTAATTCAAAGTAATGAGTAGATTCCAGTCACCTCTGAGCAGGGAAAACACGAAGGGTACGCCTTTGGGATTCAGTGCCTAAAACACCCAGGTTGCCAGCGGGTCTGGACGTCCCCCATCCATGGAGCCACTGTCCCTTGGGTGCACCTGTGGTGGTGGTTGTGATGGGATGCACATCCCTCCTGTCACCTGCCATGAGGGACAGTCATTGTATCCCTGTCCCCTTCCAGACACTAGAGAGCCACCTCCCACAGGGGACACCTCAACATGGTCCTCTCTAACCTTTCCTCCATCTGCCATAAGCCCCCTCAGCTCTGCTCATGTGTAGGATGCGCTGAGAAGTTTCCATGGTGAATGGGCACCGTGCAGAAGGGACAGAGCTGAGCGAGAAATGAGCAGAGCCCCAGGTGTAGGGTAAATCATTTGTGAACCCAGGCCTGGAGACAAACACGCTTGTGATCGGAGCTCACCACTGCCCCACAGGGGGTCACAGGGTGCTGCACCAGCAACCAGACTGTGTGGGAGCCAGGGTGCTCTACGGGCTGGACGTGGCCTGCGTGTCCCCAAGGGCTCACATGTCCTCAGAGCAGTGATGCGAGAGTGTGGTCCTAGGAGGTGGGGCTTGTGGTCAGGTCCTGGGAGGGGACTGAGGCAGCTGTCGTGAGACCCCAGGAAGCTCCCCAGAGAATGGGCTGCTCTGGGAGAGCAAGAGGAACCAACTTCTCCCTGGTCCCCGACTTCCTGCCTCACCACCTGAGCTCTCCCTCTTGCACCTGCTTCTGCCACGATCCCACTATGATACCAGCCGAGAGGGACCTTGCAGGGCACCTGATTATGGACTTACACCCTCCAAAGTGTAAGCTATACACACCCCTTTTCTATATAGCATACCTGGTCCAGGTATTCTGTTACAGTGACCGAAAGTGTGCTACTATAAGGCAATCTCAGCAACAAACCTGTTTCCTTGTTCCCTGAAAGCCAGAAGCCATAATAAGTGGCGGCAAGCTTCAGGGGCTCTTCCTTGCCTCCCACCTACCTCCAATTTTGTTTCCTCCTCCATCGCAGAAAGACATTCCTCCACAGGCCACCCTCTCCAGCCTCAGCACTTTCGAGCTCCCTCCTGGATCGTGTCCACTAAATAGAAACACGATCATTTCTTTTCTTCCGTGTCTCAAGAAATGACTGTCAGACTAAAACACCTTCCTCAAGTCAGTTCCCCCTCCAGTGACCAACCTAGCTCTCTTTCCTTTTCCAGAAAATTCCTCAATGTGTTGTTCATCCCTACTATCTATCCCATTTACCTTCTATCAAGAAGACAGTTAGATGGGGCTGGGGAGATAGCTCAGTAGAATAAGCCCTTGCCTGGCAAGAACAGGGTCCTGAATTTAATCCCCGGTATCAAAAAAAAAAAAAAAAAAAAGACAGTTGGACCTTCACCCTTCCACACCCCTAAACAGCCCCAAGTAGGGGCAGCACTGCACCCCACACTGCCAGCCTTACCAGTAAAGCCCTGAAGTGCCCTCTATGGCCAGGGATTCCCACAGGCGTGTGTCACATTGGCCTATCCCACCACCATCACCCGCCAAGGCTACCCTCTTCCAGGTTACTGGCAAAAGCCTTGCTGACCAGAATGTCCAGAACTGACCCCCACACCTGCAGCTCACGTTCCTCTTCATTCTACCCAATTCATAGGAGTGGTGGTTCCCAACACCAAGGCCACATGTGTACCATCTTGGTCCCTCTTCTTTCATACTTTTCATATTAGTCCATTTTATGGTACTATAATAAAATACCTTGGGCTTGATACTTTATTCTAAAAAGGTTTATTGAGCTCACTGTTCTGAAAAACCAAATGCGTGGCACTGGCTCTTGCTCAACTCTGGTGGCCTCATAGCTCGTGGCATCACGGGGGGGGGAGGGTTAGTGGGAGAGACCATGTTGTCAGACTGAAAACCAGAGCAAGCAGAGGTACCAGCCTCTCTTGAGCACTAACCCAAGGTCCCGTGGCTCCTAACTCACCTCTTCTGAAGATGATGAGCCCAGTGGCAGAACCAACTCCGTGAGACCCCCCACCTCCCACCGTATGTCCCCAGTGCTGCCTATCCTCTACATAATAGAGCAAAGCATTGCACTGACCCTGTCTCCTGGGGACGTCACCTCCCAGTGCACTACACCCCCAATCCTTCTGGGTTCTTCCTCCTGCTGCCCCACTGTGGGGCATCTTGGTGAAACCCTCCCTGCTCACCTACTTAAGCGGTACCCCCACCACCAAGCAGCCACACTTCCTACCCTATTCTGTGTCTTAGATTGTTGGGCTGTGCATGTCTGACCCTCTTTGGACTGTAACAGAACATCCACTCCATGGAAGCAAACATGGATCACGTCCATCCTGGCTCCTGTTGTACCCCAGGGCCTGAAGTGGAGCTCAACAGAGCAGGCCCTCAGGAAGTGACCAACCTGTGGCCAGTAAGCGAGTGACCAACCTCACTGTGCCCATCAATCAGCACCAGAGTCGACCTATTACTAGATGATGCTGGAAATCCGATGTACAAGCAAAGTCATTGACAAGCACATTCAAAATGTGCAAAGTTCCTCGAACCAAATGCAAAACCAAGAAGGCCCACGGGGTGGACCAGCTAGCTTCGCAGGAGAAGAGCCTTGACAGTAGTGATGGAGGGCCCTCTACTTCTAAGGAAAACAGGTTCCAAGATGCAACATGCAGGGGGCCCTTGGGGAAAGCTGCCAGGGCCCCTTAGCATGTTTCAGTCTGACCCTCTCCATGCAGAAGTCAGGCCAGAAGTAGAGGACAGAGCAAGTCCAGCGGGGTAGGACCGCAGACCCCTGAATCTGGCTGACGGGGCTCTGATCCCGGGCCCTCTGCCATGGGCTGTGGAAACTCTCTGCACCTCTGCTTTCCCATCTGTGAAATAGGACAGTAACAGTTATTTGCAGCACCTCAGTTACACTTCTGTTTGCAAACAGAAGTTTGGCAACATTTTGGCTTTGACCACAAACTCTGCACTGGGTGACAAACATGACCACACCAATGCTAGCATGGCCATTGTTTGCAAAATTGTACAACAAATTAAACTTGTGAACCAAGGTATACAAGTATATCTGTGTGTATGTAGAGTGCCCAGCTTCATGGTAAGCAGTACTGACGTATTTACTATTAAGGTTTTTTTTTTTTTGCTCCGAATGCCCTCAGGGGTGGTTTGGCTGGCTGGAGTGTTGTGGGGATCGAACTACAGCAACCTGAGGCTGACAGCTTTGTGGAAGCAGCCACTTAAACAACTGAGCTAAGGCCAGGCCCCCGTATTTACTATTGATATGGTACGACCATATAATAAAATTAGGCCAAAAACCTAATTAACAACAGCTTCCTTCTTTGTTTATTTAAACTCAGTGATACCTGTAAATTTTTAAAATATAAGACAAAGTGAACTTTTCACACGGTGAAAATTTTGTCAATTTTAATAACTCTATTTCATTTTCCTTAAGGTGCCAGTTGTCCTCTCCCTTTCCCTGTTGGCCACGTACTTTGGTCTACCTTGCGGTCAGTTTGCAGTTAGTGGCTTTATGTCCTCTGACCAGGTTGTGGAGATTGACAGGGAAGAGGGTTTCAGCAGAGCCAGGCACAGAGAAATGACCGGGTTCATTACACAGACCCTCAGAGAGTGCAGAAGATGGGGGCCGGGCGCGCCCCTTCATTCTTCCATTCCTTGTTCTTCCCACCAGCAGCTACGCTTGCATTCGCTGTGGGCCTGGGATCACCTGGGACCACGGAGACACTTCTGGCTTCAGGATCCAGATCAGACAGAGGCTCAGCAGGGGCCAGACCCCTGCCCAGAATCAACCCTGCAGATGCTTCAGGAAAGAAGGGGTCTCAAAGCTGGAAGGTTCTGGAGCCCCACAGCTGTCTGGAACATGGTGGGCAGATGCTCAGGACAGATGCAGGAGACAGAACAGAAAGTAACAGAGGAAGGGCCATGGTGGGGAAAGCTAAAAGTCTGGCCTTTGCCTCTGCCTCCCTTTGCCCTGGGGGTCCAGGTACCATCCATTCCCCTGCGGCCCCAGCCCAGCCACCTTATGTTGGAGGGGTCCAGTCCAAGTGGTGGCAGGTGGTCAAATCAGCCTCCCTCAGGCACCATCTGTTTGCCTCTCCTTTTGCTCCCCAGGCTGGTGGGCTGCATCCTGAAAAATTCATCTCTTCCCAGGGTCACCCATATCTATGGCTGGCAGTAGCAAATAAAGCTGGTCAGCAGCAATCCTGTGGCCGTAGGGTTCGTCCTTCTCCCCTCATCAGCCCTTCCAGGAAGGACACAAGGTGCACATCACTGGGTGTCAGCACCTTCCCCATTGTCTGTCCCACACCCCAAGACACAGGGAAGCCCAAGACAGAGACACGCCTCATTTCTCAGATAATGTGCTGCATGCTCACCCACGGGCCAGGGTGCTGGGCAGACCTGGAATTGAAAGAGGTATAATCAATATTTTCAGCTAAACAGGAGGGTTAGTAAAAGAAAGCATAGAGCTGGGGGACATAAAAAGGGTGGAAAATGGAAACAAAGATGATGACAGCGGGGCGCTGAACACAGGGGTTTCCTGCAGGGACGTGGAAGGTAGAAGAGTCTGTCATCAGGGAAGATGGGGTGGGCTTCTTCCCACATATGCAGGGTCCTGTGGGAAGCACCGTCCTAGATGCAAACAGAGACAAAGGAACCAACTAGCAGGTCGTGGTGCTGAGCGACCATAGAACACTGAAGAAGGCCAACAGTGAAACAGGTCGATTTGCATGCCTGTGTCTGGTAAGCTGAGCAGCTACTTTGAAAATGGTAATATCAAGTATAATAACCATTGCTAATTTCCTATCACCCTGTTTTGAAATTCTGTATTGTTTTGTCTTTTCCCCTCTTTTTAAAATAAAATACATAAAAAATACCAAGTAACACTCAGTGCCAGTGGATGGAGGGCAGAACACCACCAAGCTCATTCATACCATGGAGTATTATTCAGCCTTTACAAAGAGGGAGAGTCTCATCCATGCTGCGACCTGCATGAACCTCGAGGCTGTCACGCTCAGTGAAATAAACCAGTTAGGAGAAGACAAATGCTTCCATGAGGCTCCTGGAGCAGCCAGACCAAGACACAGAATGAATGGCGCAGGCCAGGGCTGCAGCAGAGGCGGAGGGTGGGGCTGGGGTAGATGTGTGAGGGGTACAGGGCCTCAGCTCGGGAAGGCGACAAAACCCACATGGGTGGTGGCGAGGCTGCCACAGGGATGTGAACGTGCTTGATGCCGCTCAATTGTATATAAAGATGGCTCTTTCTTTTTTCTGTTCGTTTTTTATTGAGACAAAGTGCTCAAACATTGCCCGGGCTGCTTTTGAATTCACCATCTTCCCGCCTCAGCCTCCTGAGTAGACAGGATGCAGGGTGTACCACTGTGCCCGGCCCCAGTGGTAAATTTTATGCCATGTATTTTGATCACAATATAAGGAAAGAAAATTTTTAAATAAATAAATATTTTATTCTGTATCTTAGGGAAGGGCCTACAGGGTGTTCAGGGTCTCACTACTAGATCGGACTCATAGTGATTCTCCTGTTTACAGCCTCCCCAGTGCTGGGATTACAGGTCCACGCCACCACGGCCCGTCTCAATTGCTGCGCCCCAGGAGCGAGGCCTGCATGGCAGTCCCGGGGATTGAACCCCCAGCCCCTGAGCCTGAAATAAAGAAATATTTTAAACAAAAAAATCAAGCCATGTGTTCTGATAAAGGCAAGGAGCAGGAGTATGGATGCAGTCAGTGACCCTCTCTGCCCGAATCCAGAGCATAGCGCACAGTGCTCGCCAAGGAAGGAGAAGCGAGTGGTGGGCGATGGGGTCCCCTCAGCAGCAGCCCCAGGACACACGAGCCCTCAGCCTCCTTGTGCCGGAGGAGGTCGCTCCCTGCACCCCAGCACACCTTGGGCCTCCTCAGACTCCATCCTACTAATGCCTTTGGTTTTCTGGGCTACCCTTCTGCACCATCTGGCCTGGCAGACTGGACCCCAAAAGCCAGCTGTGCTTGGTCGCTGCCTGGCACACGCTGCTCCTGCAGGTTCTCAGCCTGCGTAGCCAGCCTCCTAAACACTGCAGGGAGAGTGAGGAGGAGACCCTGCTGGCTGGCAAAGGGCATCGCGTTTCCATTCAGGGAGCCAGCTGATGACTGCGCCTGTATCTGGCAGGACAAACTCCTCTCCAAAACTCTGGGTCATAAACATGGCCACTTCCTCTATTTTTCAGTAACTGAATTTATTTGTTGTTTTAAACTTCTATTCTGCCTGGTAATGGGGACTGCGCTCAGCCAGTGCAGTCTCAAGCTCGCGGGTCAGCGTGGCCCTCTGTGAGTTGCCTCCTCTGTCTCTGTTGCATGAGGCGTAGCTGAGACAGAGTGGCCCTGTGACAGTCTGGTCACTCAGCATCTGCTAGGATGCTGCTTCAGGGAGAACAGCAGGCCCTCATGTGGCCTGAGGAAAGCCACTGGTATCTTGTGGTTCAAAATCAGTTTCCTTGGGCCAGCCGCATAGCTCAGCAGACGGAGCTTAGGCAAGTGCAGGGACCGGGGTTTGATCCCCGGCGCCACATGCTGCACTGGCCCTGACTCAGGGCATGCTGAGCTGGTCACCAAGACTGGCATGGTGGCCACACCTGTAATTCTAGAGCTGGGAAAACGGTAAACAGGAGGATCAGTACAAGTTTGAGCTGTGTATTGAGACTCTGTACCAAATACGTTTTTAAAGAATCAGTTTCCTCTATTTTTTCCAGGCCTGCAGTGTCCATCCTCTGTGACTAATGGCTGAAACACTGCAGTGCCCCCATGTCACCTACCCTGAGCACACTGCCAAATTTTGACAAATGTGTGCACTTTGGGGAATGGTGGGGTCTGTCTGAACGCCGGGTGGGGAGGAGGCGTGAAGGGCGGCAGTGCAGGCTGTGTACGGTGTGAGCGAGGATGTGGGAAGCCGACTGTTGGAGCACAGCAAAGCCTTGAACCCCAGCACGGCTGGGAAGGACACGGCTCTCAAACGGGAGTGCAGGGCCAGCCCGGCTTTGTGGCAAAGCAGTCTGGCCAATCAGGCAAGAGTAAGGCTTTAAAAGGAGATCAAGGGACCTGCAGATAAGTAGCAGACAAAGCTTGGGAAAATGGCCAGGAGCCCAGAGATGCTGGGGGACCAGGCCACAGTCCCAGGACAGAGATCTAGGGTGCTCTCAGTGCTAAGAATGCGTGGCTGCTGCTCCTTTGGCCCACTGACCGGAGCATGGACGGGTCTGGCCCTGTGAGGATGGAGGACAAATTCTGAAGTCTGCGTACTTCCTGGGGGCATCTGACCTGAGAGCTCTGCCCTCCTCCAAAGGCCAGCGAGAGCCCATTTCTGACCTTTTAGAGAAGGAAGATCGTGCCTCCTGCCGAGACAGCTGACTCCTTGGACACTGGAAGGCCCTGCTGGTGCTCGAAAACCCCACCAGCCTGCTGCCTGGTGCTCATCATACGACACCACTGACTGGGTAAGCCATAAAGAAGTTTATTTTGGCTGCCAGTGCTGGAGGTCCAAGGTCAAGGCCCACATCTGCTGATGACCTTCTTACTGGCAGAGACCTGAGCCAGCACCACGCATTGCAGGGTGAGAGGCAGGGAGCAGGCATGCTCTCCGGGCTGTCATCCTGTTCTTATAAAGCCAGCAGTATTCAATCATGGGCGATCGCCTCTGATGACTTTCATCCTAATTACCTTCCCAAGGTCGTACCTCTAAGTGCTGGAAACCTATTAAATTCCTACCCTTTTAGTATTTCACAACAGAGCTCACACTCCAATATGAGTTTAGAAGGGGACAAACTATATTTGAACCATAGTAACAACCATAAAATAAAAACCATTCACAAAAATGATAAAGTGACCACTCAATGACCATGGCCATTTTTGGTCCCTATGGGCCACTGTTTTGCTGAAATAGAACCATTACAGACTACTTTAATGTTGTTCAATATTTTTCAACTCTTTTCAAGTGTTCCTTCAGATTTTTAGTATTCAGAACTGTGCTGTGAAGACAGAAATGTTAAGAATTATTCTTCTAGGGCTGGCGAGATGGCTCAGTGGTCTAAAGCACCTACTTGGAACAAGCTTGGAAAAGCACAGGGACCGCAGTTCGATCCCCCAGCACCACATGCCAGCCAGCCCCGCCCCCTGGTGGGCTGAGCTGGCCACACACACACACACACACACACAAACACACAATAAAGAAATAAATAAATGTTTAAAAAAAATAAAAAATATAAGAATTATTCTTCTAATACCTTAGACCAGTGATGGCAAAACTTTTAGAGCTTTTAATTGATACAAATAGCCCACTGTGGCAAGATTTTAACAAGGATTAATATGTGGACCCTGGTTTTTATAGGAATTCCTGGAGCAGAACTCTTTGTTCAGCATTTCATCCTTTATAACAAATAGCCAGATGTACAAACAACTGGAGAGTTGACAATAGGTTAAACTCCACTGTGGAGTGAGGAGGGTGGCCATGGTTACTCCAGGAAGTGCCCAGGGCTGTCTCTAGGGTTGAACAACTTTGAAACCTGGGCCCTAAGTGATACAGCAGAGATCAGACTCACGCGAGGCACACATAGTGTCCAGCATGGCCTCTTGGACATAGCAGAATTCAAGATGGCAGCTCTCTTTGGTCTTCAACTGGGCTTTCAGACCTAGTAGCCTAGGAGTGAGTTAGGTGCAGTTCTGCAAGGCCCGTCTATGGAGGAGTGTTGGAGTGACAGAATAGTGGGAAGTAGAATGGGAGGAGTGAAGCCTGAGGTAGATGAAAGGGGAAATGGATTGTCGTGCCTCCTGGCTGGGTTTATCCTGGCGAGGTAGAAGCTGTTAGGGAAAAGACTTCTATTGCGTATCCCATGAAAACAGACTTTCTTGTCCTCTCTAGAAGGCCATCCGGCCTACTGTCCCTGAAGGTAGGGAGACTGCGAGAAGCTTTATGATTCTTTCCACAAGTTCAAACCCTCCTCCCATGAGCACCTGCTATTGGCTTCACACAAGGCATTTGCCTGGGACAGGGCACAGGGCCACAAAGACAGCGTGCTCAGGGGTTGCAGGGCGCAGCTGCCTAAGCAAGAGGCTGGCGGGCTAGCTAGCAGCCACCACCCAAGCCCAGCTGCAGGGTTGGGCTTCCTGCAAGCCAGGAGCGTGGAGAAGGACAGTTGACCCCGGCTATGTGTTTACAGTTTTCACAGTGCCCCAGGGACAGCTGTGGCCTCCCCACCCCTGTGGCCTCAGGGTGTTATGGGCCCCAACCAGAGCTGCTCTGAGGCAGAACCTCAAGCAGCTGTTTGTCTCTGCAATCTCATAGCTTTGAGCAATTGGGATGTTTGTTCATCTCTCCTGTAAACAGTTGTTTTCCCAGAAACTGCCCAGCTCCTGTTAAATATTAACATAGAACTGCCTCCCCAGCAGCTCTCAGGGCGGCTGCTTTAAATATTTAACTAATTGCTGTTCTATCCCTGAGTGACATTTTGGCTCAAACTGTTCCGCGACTGCTCTTGCCTCCCTGATCACTGAGTTGTGAGCAGCGTCCACCGTCTCTACTTCCCTTCCTTTCTCAGCCCTCAGTGCTCACCCTGTCTGTCTGTCTGTCTGTCTGTCGTCTGTCTGTCTTGGTAAACAGTGCTATAAAGTATCAAGAGCTGCTCTGCTCACCTAGGGACACATTCACTGCCTTCACTGCCCGTGCTCTGAGCACTGTAGGCATTGTGAGCAGTGCCGTGCTGGGGACACACCTGGGAAGCCGGCAGCCGTTCCGCAAGCCTCCTCCTCATGCGCTTGGTCAGCACGGTGACCAGGGCACTCCCTGACCACTCCTCTTACGTGTGTGTGTGTGTGTGTGTGTGCATGGTGCACTGCAGAAATGCAGCCACTGTGCGTACAGCGCACAACAAAGTCCTCTCCTCTGCGTGCACCGCACACCCCTCATCACGTCAGATGTGCTGGTCTCCTTCCCAAGCCGATGAGGGAGGACTGGGGCTCTGAGATAAACCACACCAGTCTGTGTGGCCTCAGCCCCACAGCTGGGCAGCTTGGTGGCCTCCCTGCTAAGAACGAGAGGACAGAGGGCTGACCTTGCGGTGCCTGGGATACTGAGGCTCTAGGGAGTCAGGGTTGTGGTGAATATTTTTGTTTCCAGGTGGTGTTTAGTCATAACCGCAGGACTTCGGGACATTTGTTTAAAACCACGAGTCTACCTAGACTCAGCTGTGAAAAATTCAATGGATCTGGCCTCGGCCTGGCACCCCAGGGGTGAAGAACCACAAGCAGGTGAGTTTGTTCCTCTCCCTGCGTCCTGAGTGAGGGCGTCAACGGAAGCAACGCTGGAGTTCTCTCTGGACGTCACCTCGGCCGTCTAGAGGAAGACGTAGGCTCTCTACCTTTCCCCTTCCTGACAAGAAGCCAGAAGGCCCCCAGTGGAAGGCAGAGAATGGTCTTGCTCCGGTTGGAGCTGGAGATAACTAGGTTCATTTTGTGAGAATCTGTGACAACCGTGGATGTCCAAAGGGCTGCTGAAATCATCTCAAATCTAATTTAAAGCCGCTTTCATTTAGTTCAAGGATTACTGTGTAGCTCTCAAAATAAACTTCAATTTTCTTTAATTTTTAAAAGAAATGTTCTTTTATTCATGCATTCATTTGCTTATTTTAGTATATTTTTCTTGAACAAGGACAAAAAGGGTGGTGGTTGGAAGACTGCAATTCCCACTTGGTCCAGGAGGGGCGCCATGGCGCACCCTAGACCCACTTTTCCTCCCAGAGATCAGGAGCCTGCAGAGAGCTGGGCTGCTGGAGAGTTGACTTGGGCCTTGTCGCAGCACCTGTGCGAATGAGCCCGCAACTGATGAGCTACACATGCGGCTGCGGGAAGGGAAGCGACAGGAGCAGTCCTGAGAGCGGATTTCCATGACAGGTAGCCTAAGGACCAAGTCACGAGTGGCCTGAAGATTTGAGAAAAGAGAGGTTTGGGGAGCTGGAAAGCAAGTGTCCCGAGCTGTAAGTTTTAACCTTTTAAAGAAAGCCAAAACTTCCAGCTCAGAACACTGTCAGAGGGGAGCTCCAGTGCGGTGCCTGCCCCTCCTGCATCCCAGGGGGCACAGGCTGCGCTGGCAAGCGGGTTTGGAAGCCTGGGGACCCCAACGCCTGGAAAGCACTGTTCTCGAGACAGGCCTTGCGCGAGGTGTGTTCTTCCTCAGGCTCCTGCGCAAGCTCAGAGAGAGATCAGAGAGCACAATGGGAAACTGCCAACTGCTGGGTCAGCCCTGCCCCGGGGCTGGGGGCCTTGACAGTGTCTGCCTGCGCTCCACCTAATGCTCAGCGGCTCCCTTAAGAGAAATTGGACAAATTCCCAAAAAGACCCAGGCTTCCAGTATGGGCTGACCTCGTCTCCAATGCCAGTACTAGTACTGTAAATATATATATATTTAGGCCCATAACCATCAACACTAGTGGCATTTTATCTTATTTTATTTTATTTTATTGAGAAACAAATATCAATGAGACAGTTTCAAAACTGATTAATAGGACAGTTTCAATGATTAATACATTGTACATTGTTATCTTCTTAGT
>NW_004524578.1:3995118-4006845 GCF_000260255.1 Octodon degus
GGTCCCTGTGCTTGCCTAAGCAGGCGCTTAGTCCACTGAGCTATCTTGCCAGCCCTAGCATTTTATTTTTTTTTTTTCCAATTTGAGTCATATCATTGGTATCCGTCACACTTAACTATGTTACCAGTGCTATTGTCAGTATTAGTATCAAAGACAAGGCCTTGCTAATCCACTGACTTGCCTGGACTGGCTTGAACTTGTGATCCTCCTAACTCAGCTTCCCAGAGTGCTGGAATCATAGGCACTGGAGATTGGTTTTATAGATAGAAAAGGATTGAAGGAAGGAAAGAAAGAAGAAAAGATATAGATTACTTCAAAGTTATCTCCATTATAAGATGGGTATAGGAAGTTAGAACAGTGGGAGAATTGTTGATTAGTTAAATTCAGGTTGCCTCAGGTTATGTTTTTCATGTAAAGATTAGAAATGAGGTAAAGGGAGAACTTCATTTTCATGCCAATTTAAGCTGGACTGTTTGGGTGATTTGGCTATTACCGCTGAATGCTGATTTCTCATCCTGGTGATACAGAACTCTTAACATGAGTGACTCCATTTTGGCTTTTAGCCTGGTCTGTTGGGTGGGACCTAGTACAACAGCTTTAACCTAAAACAATGGCCCTTTGTAATTTTTATTTAACATACTCATAAGCCCTGTCATCACACAATGTTTTCTGTCAGAGAGCAGCTCTGTGGGGGTACAGCCCCTACTACAACCACAGCTGCACTTGCACCTCAGGTACCAGGAGCGGTCAGCAGGGGGCTTCCCGCTCTGATCTGCATGAGAACTAGGCAACACCAGACACCTAGGCAGACCAGCCACATGAGAAAAAGCTACCATGATGATCAACCGCACAGGAAAAATAATTCAAGAATCAGAAGATAATTCCTCAAATATTTAAGCAATATCTTCAGCCACAGATGAGAAGTTATTGAGTCTATAAAACAGAAATTGGATGCTGTGAAAAGGAAATAAATAGTAAAGAAAGCAGCTTAGAAATTGAAAGCATGATTGTCAATAAAAATAAAATATCAATAAAATTAAATAAGCTTTCAAAATTTGTCAACAAATATGTTGGGAATCGTCCTAGATTGTTAGATAAGTGTGACAAACTGAAAACATGAGTGAAAAACAAAAAAGATGTAGTAAAAAAATCCACGTTGTCCAACATTTGGCTATTACAACTTCAGAGCAAGGAGAGAATACTGAGAAAATGAGAATACTGGGGAAAGGAAGGGAATGAAAGATATGGTGTTTTCTTAAAGGTGAGGGATAACATTCTTCACAACAGGGCTACCAAGTGTCTTCCGGGTAACACAATGTCTACCTCTATCCAGTCACATGAAGTTTCAGAACACTAAGAATAAAAAGAACACATCAAAGCTCTGGGAGACGAAATATAAATGAAAACTGAATAAATGCAAAAAATAAATAAAAACTAGATCTCAGAGACTGAGCTCTAGAAACAGTGAAGTGAGACCACCTAAGTTTTGCAAGTTATCGTTTGAGCATAGAGTTCTATTTTCTATAAAAAAAAAAAAATTTTAAAGTATTGGGACTAGCAAATGCACTTTTCAGATAACCAAAAACTCCGAAATTCTATGGCTTTTCTTTTAGCATTTCTTGCAGACATATTCCAGCAAAACAAGGGTGAAACACAAGCCAGAAGACACAGAGTAGATGAAGGAGCAGATCTAAGCAAATGGTTCCATGACGGGAAGTTCCCAGAGATGGTGCTTACCTAGGGAGTGGTGAGTCCAGACTTGAGCGTGAGTTGTAGGGGCTTAGGAGGAAGCCTCTGGGAAGGGAAGGTCCAGCGCAGAAGGACAGCACATCGGTACTGCCTCATCCAAACTTCTGGAACTTACCCAGGTACTTAGAGTAGAGCTGGATTTGAAATCAAGATTACAGCGGTACCTTGGTTCACAAATGATTTTGTTTGCAAGCAACTTGTTTTAAAAACAGAAGGAGGCGACTCCTTCAGGACCCCTCCTGCTTCTCAGGAGCTGTTCCCACTCCCCATTTCTTTTCTCTGATAAATTGTCACACTGAAAAAAAAAAAAAAAAACATTTGGCAAAATTGTTGTTTTGTTGCAAACTCTGTATGAGGTGACAAAGACAACTGTGGCCACGTTTCCTACACAAACACAACTGTGGCCATCGTTTCCACCTCGGGAAACAATTAAGTTCATCAACTGAGGCACCACTGTGCTTTAAATTCTGTACACTATTTATCATTTTCCAACATGTAAGGAGCTCAGGAGATGTCAATCCTGTTTTCACAAGAAGAAAAATGCTGAGCAAGCAGAACATCAACAACTCTTCGATCAATCAGAGAATTAGGATCTCAAGGCCAAGTGCTGGCCTCAAAATTGGAGAGATAGACAGGTGGATACAGAGAATCGCAGCTTACCAGAGAGCCAAATCAGGCAGCAAAAATCTCCCTGGGAGCCAAGCATAGTCACAGACTATGGTCTGGTCCGTGTCTGGAGTCGTAGCAAATTTGGAGCCTGAGGCAGGAGGATGGCTTAAGCCTGGGAGTTCAAGACCAGCCTGGTCAACATTGTGAGAACCCCATCTCAAAAACAAACAAACAAAAACCCTATTTGGGAGTAAGTGCTACTGGGGTAGGAAAGTCCAAAGTGTAGACAAATTGCTGGAGACTCTATGTGGACAACTTTAAGAGAAACATGGCAGACTCAGTACTAGAAGGTAATCCACAGAGCTCTGCAGTAGGGTTAGGAAGTTCCAAATGATGGCCCACACCTGTAACTCTGGCAGTCTGGGAAGCTGAGATGAGAGCGCCGCAGGGTCTAGCCCAGCCTGGGTAATTTAGCCACTTGTAAGACCTTGACAGCCCCCTCCCATACTATAAAGTAAAAGGGCTAGGGATATAGCTCGGTATGAAGGCCCTGGGTTCAGTCTCCAGCACTAAACAAGAAAAGGAAAGAAAAGAAAAGGATCGACCAGATAGCTCAATGGACTAAAGTGCCTGCTTCAGGAGAGCACAGTAGCTGGGGTTCGAACCCCTGCATGCCACACCAGCCCTGTCCCCTGGGGCATGCTGAGACAGCGATTGAAACTAGGTGTGGTGGCATGTCCCCGTAATCCCAGCGCTTGGGAGGATGAACACAGGCCGATCACTATGAGTTTGATCTACATAGTGAGACCCTGTATAGACCTTGCCCTAAATTCAGAAAAGAAAAGATCACTTGGCCTCTCTGGAACTTACCCGGAACATTCTGTTTCTAGCAAGGCTTGCTTTCCAAATAAACTGTATTGCCAGTTCCAACTGGCTAAAGTTTTATCAGAGCTTAAAAGGACAATGGAGGGAAATGCCTAACTCCCTCTCCCATTAGCCTTTCTGTCTCTCCTAAGTGGGGCAACAAATTAACCAAGGAGCAGTTGTGAAAATCATAGCTTAGAGGCACAGATTCACTAAAACACTGAGATCTAGTAGAAAACTGTGGCATGAACCCCAATATCTTGCTCTACAACAATAAGACTTCAATGTAATTGCCAGGAAATACGACTGAAAGAACTGTATGACTCAGATTTACTTAAAATATCCTGTAGGGAAACCCAAAAACGACAGGGGAGAAGAAAATAAGGACACTAGAGCAAAAATGTAGCCTCTGATTCCATAAAGGTATAGGAAGTCATAAATACAGCCTAACCCAGTCACATAAACACAAGCCTCATGCTGAAGCTGTGTTTACCTCAGTTCCTCTGCTTGAAACATCATGTCTAATATTCAAAAACAACAGCAACAACAAAATACAAGGGAGACTAAAAGACAAAAACCTAGTCTGAAGAACCAGATCAAGTATCAGAATTAAACTCAGATATCATAGAAACATTAGACTCATCAGACTAGGAATTTAAAATTTTTTTTTTTAACATTTATTTTGTGTGTGTGTGTGTGTGTGTGTGTGTGTGTGTGTGTGTGTGTGGCCAGCTCAGCCCACCAGGGGGCGGGGCTGGCTGGCATGTGGTGCTGGGGGATTGAACCGCGGTCCCTGTACTTTGCCAAGCTTGTTCCAAGTAGGTGCTTTAGACCACTGAGCCATCTCTCCAGTCCCCAGACTAGGAATTTAAGAAAACTATGATTGCTATGCTAAGAGCTCTAATGCAAAAGGTCGACAACGTGAACACACAGATGCGTAGCACACAAAGAGATGGAGACTCAAAGAAGGAACCACCAGGAAATGGTTGGGGAAAGGAAATGCCATAACAGAAATGCAGACAGTGTTTGATGGCTCCAGCAGTGGCCTAGACATGGCTAAGAAAAGAATCAGTGAACTGCAAGAGATGTCAGTTTCAACTCACAGAACTAGAACACAAAGAGAAAAAAATGCATTAAGAGGACCGAGGAGCAAACGGAAGAAGCTGATGCTACCCAGGGTGTTAGCCTGCTCAAGCCGCACAGAGTGGGAGTCTAAGGCAACAGGCATTTTAACAATCATGAAGGCGCATGCCTGCAATGTCAGCTACTTGGGAGGGTGAGGTAGGAGGATGCAAGTTTGAGGTCAGCCTGGGCAATTTAGTGAAAGCCTGTCTCAAAATAAAAATTTTTAAAGGGTTGAAGATGTAGCTCAGTGACAGTATCTGCCTAGTATGCATGAATCACTAGGTTCAATCTTAGTTACGAGAAAAGCTATAACAGAAAATAGTTGTCTCGCAGGTCTAGAGTCTAGAAGTTCACCATCAAGGTGTGGCTAGAGTTGGTTTCTGGTTAGAGCTCTCTTCCTGGCATTTACACAGCCCCGTTCTCTATATCTTTGCTACTCTCTGTTCCTCTGCTTAGAGGGACACCAATCAAACTAGATCAGTGTCACACCCATATGACTTCATTTAACCTCAATTAATTCCTATGAGCCCTAGCTCCAAAAACAGCCACATGGAGGGTTAGGACTTTTACATGTGAATTTGCAGGAACACAAATATTCAATCCATAAAACCCAGAGAGTGGCAGCTACAAGAGGCCACGAGGTCCCTCTAGAGCTGGAAGAATGAAATGAAGGTGGGGCTCCACAGAGTGCCAGAGCACCTTTGCCGCCCACCCAGAAACTAGGGTTTCGCACTCCAGTTGCTTCTCCAGAGCTCGAAAACCAACAACCCCTCCGCTCCTGCCACCCCCATGCCAGCACAGATTTGGTTTGCAGAGCGGAAGGAGGGGCATATTCCTGTATTCTCCTGGCTTCCAGCCTCCAGGGCCTCCCTTGGTAGAAACTTGCTCACAAGGAAAGCTGGGAAGTCTAGCTCATGGTTTACAAGACTGAGAAGATTGAGAATAAGATGTGGTTCCTTTGTGTCAACAAGAGAGGAAAGCAAAGGAGCTGTCTGGGAAATCATGGTCTTGTTGTTAACAAACTAAAGATGCATCATGGCTTGAGCGAGAGGAAGGAGTATAGGAGAAAGAATCCATTCAACATCGAGGCTAAAGTCATTCTTCTTTGGGTGGTCCAGGAACGCTGTCAGCCCTACAGAGAACAAAGCCACTCGACTGTCATCGATAGTGCAAAGTTGTACAAAATGTGAATGTACTTGTTTTTGCATGTAGATTAAAAATAATAATAATAACAAGGAGCAGGACTAGGGTACAGCTCTGTGGCCTAAGTGCTTCCCGACAAGCTATGGTTCTGAGTTTGATATCCAGGACCACAAAAATAAATCGATAAATTAATTAAAATAAAATAAAGTAAAATAACAAGGAAAAGATAACTTGATTTTAGCCATCAATCAGAATACCATGCATTTTTCAAACTGGAAAAGGAAGACCCAGCTGACTGAGGGAAAAAGGGAAAAACAGAAGAGACTGTGGAAAACAGGTCAGAGCCTTGGCGATCTCTGCTACGTGATTCAGCACACTTTACACGGAGGGAAACACGAAGGATGTTCAGGTCTACAGTTACAGTTAATATTTTGGCAAATGTGAAACCTAAGAATCATTATTTGGAAGCATTGAGATTAGGATCAGTAAGTGGATTTGTTACGGCTTGTGTCTAGTTGTCCCCCCAAAGCCTCGTGCAGTCGTGGGGCGGGGACTTCTAGAGTTTGTGATTAACTCATGATCCACTGGGATTAGGGGTGTGAGTGCTGCTGGGATTATGGGTGTGAGTGCTGCTGGGATTATGGGTGTGAGTGCTGCTGGGATTATGGGTGTGAGTGCCACTTCCAGCCTGGAGGGGACAGCCTGAATGCCACCCAAGGGAGACAGACTCCCTCTCTGTAGCCATTGCTGCTGCTGCTCCCCTTTTGCTCTCTCTTGCTCTTAGCCATGGCCATGAGCTGCTACCCTCTGCCCTGTGCCGCTCTGCCTTGGAGCCAGCTGAGTATGGACTGAAACCTCCAGTAACTGTGACCTGCATAAACCTTTCTTTCCTTCATTTTAGGTGTCAGATGTTTGCCCCAACAATGAGAGAAGAGTAACAACCACAGAATTTGGTACCAGAGAAGTGGGTACCATTGGTACCATTGCTGTGGTTAATTCTGACTTTGTGGATTACAAGCTTTTGGGAATGGCTTATGGGTTTGGAGATGTCACCTACAAGAGAAGCGCTGGGACAGCTTCAGCTGTTCTGTAGGGGAGATTCTGGTCAGAGCTCAGAAGAAGAGAAAGCTGATAAAAAGCCTGCCTTCAAGGATCAGGCTGAGGAGGTTTCTGCTTGGAAGAAGGACTGCATTGGCTGTTGGACTCCAGATGATGTGTGTTTTGCCTTGGCAGAAAGTTTGTCTGCATTTTGCCCATGTCCAGAGACTTTGCCTGAGACTGAGATTAAGCAAGGTGGACTGATTGATCTTTCAAAAGAAATTTCAAAGCAGCCAAATATTGGGGTGGAAGCATGGATGTTGTTAGGGGCTTTCAGCTAGATTTATGTTGAGAATAAAGAGCAAAGAGCCTAACAGGATGGTTTAAAATGTTGTGAGTTTGGTCAGAAGGGAAGTTCCAATAAAGCTGTGGACTGCAAACATAGAGCTGAGTGATCTCCATTGCTGGGAAGAAACCAGAGAACCAAAAGGATGGCCTGAGGTTCATCACAGGAGATGACCCTTTGAAGCCTCAAAATTGCAAGGGACTTTGCCTTGAGGAGAAAGCCACAGAGCACCATGTTCCAGAATGGAGGCAGCAGCCACATCAGGTTCCAGATGGCACTGGCATGGAGAATTTATTCCTCAGAATAAGGGTCAGAGTGCTCAGCCATCCAGGCTCTCAACTCCTACAGCCAAGAGAGAAGAAAGCCTGGCTACTGCTCCAGCTGGCAGCAGACCTTGGCATCATCCACGAAGCATTGGTTTTAGGTGCATGCAGAATGCAGGAGTTCTGAGGTTAAGAAGGCTTCCACCTTGATTTCACAAGAAGGTCTGGAAGGCCAGACAGCGTACCCCTGAGAGGGAAAAATGTAAAGCTGTGAGTGAGTGAGAAGCCTATTCTGTGGAAACCCCAGGAGTCTGGAAAAGCCAGCAACATGGATCATCTAAGGGAAGCTGCAAAGAGGGAGCAAAACCAGCCTAAGAAGCCCTGGGAGCTACCATCAAGAGTGCCACAGAGGCCGAGCCACATGGAGTTCATAATTTGCCAGATTGCTTCAGATGTTCCACATGGAACTACAGGACTTAATGTTTGCCTTGCTGGATTTTGGACTTGTGTTAGTCACAATGCTTTGTGTTCCCCTGTTGTTTGTACCTTTTGAAATGGTAATGTTTATCTTGTTCCACTGAATATTGAAAGTGCTTAACTTTTCATTTGTACAGGGGCTCACAGCTAAGAGTTTGCCTTAGATCTTGGAGAGTTGGGACTTAGACTTTTCAGGAATGCTGAAACTTTTAGGACTTTGGCAACTCTCAGAGGTGGACTAAAATGCCTTTTGCACAAAGGGATGTGCATAAGACTTTGGGGGCCCAGGGGCAGAATGTTATGGTTTGTGTCTAGTTGTCCTCCAAAAGCCTCATGCAGTCATTGGGGTGAACTTCTAGAGTTTGTGATTAACTCATGATCCACTGGGATTATGGGTGTAAATGCTACTGGGATTATGGGTGTGAGTACTGCTGGGATTATGAGTGTGAAAACTGCACCCAGCCTGTGGTGGATAGCCTGAATGCCACCTAAGGGAGACAGACTCCCTCTCTGTAGCCATTGTTGCTGCTGCTCCTCCCTTTGCCCTCTCTTGCTCTTAGCCATGGCCATGAACTACTGCCCTCTGCCATGTGCTGCCTTGCCTTGGAGCCAGCTGAGCATGGACTGAAACCTCCAGTAACGCTGAGCTAAATAAAACTTTTCTTCCTTCATTCTGGATGTCAGGTGCTTGTCCCAGCCATGAGAGAAGAGTAACTAAGACAGGGTTTCTCCTATATTTTTACTATAGTGCACAATCCACTCTTATTTAAAGTTGACAAATGAAGACAGAATGAGAGAAGCATATTAACTGGACTTATGATGATGAAAAACATTTTAAAGAATAGGCATGACACCAAGAAGTGCAGAGCTATGGCCGAGAGGGGACTCCTGCAGCCCCAGTTGGAGACCAGCTGTCCCACGCCTGGTAGATGGTTTTGTGCTCCACTTATTTTTGTTCTTTGCAAGGTGTTGGCCTGTAGTTTTGCATCTCTTTGAGATGGAGGACATCGCTACGTACTCTCTGGCCCTGTTTGTCTCACTTCAGCCACCATGAAGCTGTGTATCTTTGCAAATGAGCCATCGCTTGCTCAACTTCTCAGACGCACACTTCCAGTCGCGGCACTTTGGCCTACACTTTCTTGCTCACCCAGGGCAAGAAAGAGCCTGACCACAGCCTTAGACACCCCAGAAGGGCAAGCCAGCCACGCTCAGGTCCCGTAGTCACTGTGTAGCTTGCGCCCAGTACGCTGCTGGAAGGCTCCTGGCCAGCGGTAGCTGAATACAGAGGAAGGGGAGATGGGGAGCCGTTCCGGGGTCTGACAACACCAGCATCGCATCCTCAGGGGCCAAGGAGCCAAGTCCTCTGCCTTCCCACTGCCTACTCCCTGATCTAACAGGGGTTCAAGGTGGCACGTCCTGCACAGACCCCCTAGTAGGCCGCAGCCCTCTCCCCACCCTTTTCCATCCTCTCCAAGCCCCTGTCTCTACCAAGGGCTCAGCTATTCCACACCATCGTATCTCTCCCTCTGCCAGGGAGCTGGCGGCTGCTCTCCTCCATCCCTTCCTGCCCCCAGATCCTGCTCGCCAGGACTCACAGGTGCCCATTTTCTCCTCTGGCATCTGAGTCCCAGCCCATCTGGTGCCATTTCCTGAACATTGTGTGTCCTGGGTCCTGCTGTGGACACACATTGCTGTCAACTTTGCCCACTTGGCCATAACTCCAGATACTGGCCAGGTCCCTTTGACCCTGTGTCTCCCACCTGCAGTTTGATATAGGCCATTAGATGGCCCACTTGGCTGTGCTCTAACCCAGGGGATGGTGACATCAAAGGACAAGGCCACCCTTGTCCTCAGCAAGCAATTAGTAGGTGCCAGGCGTTGCAGTAGACATGTTATCTACGTAAACCTATCTATTCTATAACAGCCTAATTTTATGTCCTTCTTCCAAGTGAGGTTATGTGATATTTTTTAAAAATTTTATTTATTTATTTGTGTGTGTGTGTGTGTGTGTGTGTGTGTGTGTGTGTGGCCAGCTCAGCCCACCAGGGGGCGGGGCTGGCTGGCATGTGGTGCTGGGGGATTGAACCGTGGTCCCTGTGCTTTGCTAAGCTTGTTCTAAGTAGATGCTTTAGACCACTGAGCCATCTCACCAGCCCCAAGTGAGGTTATAGAAGCATAGGAAGGTTAAATAAGTGGGCCAAGATCACAAGGCCCAGAAGGGGCAGTGGAGAGGTTTGGATTCAAGCTCCAGAGTCTGAGCTCTTAACCCCTGTGCACTGCTGCCTGTCCCTAAAGGTTGCAGTGACCTTTGGCAAAGTCCATTCATACCTGAGGAGGAAGCAGACCCCTTTCAGAGGTCCCCTGAAGCTTGCGCTTTATAAAATACGGGTGGCCTAGGGCAACTGGAATGTATTGCCTCTCGCTTCTAAAAACAAGAAGTTAAAAACCAAAGTGTGGGCTTGGTTAAAAACCAAGCCTGTGGAGGGGAAGCTGTGCCTTCAGCTTCGGAAGCCTCAGGCCTCCCTCATGTTGCAACAGCACAGCCTCCAGCATCACGGGGCACTGTCCTTGGTGTCCTTGGTGTCCTTCTTACAAAGACACTGGTCGGATTGGATAAGGGCCCTCCTCCGTCCAGCACGACTTCATCTTGATTTGCTGCGATACACATAGGCCCCATTTCCAACAAAGCTTATTCCCGAGTACCAGGGGCTGGGCCCGGGCTGGGCCGTAGGCTTACTTGGGCGGGGGGCGCAGTCCAGGGTACACTGCGGCTATCTTTATGGTGCATCTTCTGCACGTGGCAACTAATGTAGATGCCCCAGCACGTGAGCTGCTTTCTACCACATGTCAAAAAGCTTGGAGAAAGTTTTCATCATCCACAAGCAACAAGTGTTTCAGGATATATATATTTAACTAGATGTAAACATTACACTGTGTATAGGTGTATCAAAATTTTAAGTATCATTGCATTAATATGTATGATGTACATATTAATATGTATATGTTTTATGTACCAGTAACAAAGTTAATTTAAATAACAAGACCAAAAATAAGCTACCTTTTTAAAAGAATCATACTTTCCTCAAGAAAGTATGTGCAACAAGCTAAAACAGTTCCCTTGGGGCATCTCATCCGAGCTTTTACAGAACTTCTACCTACCACAGCTGGAAGGCCCTGCTGGTTCTGTCACTGGCTTGTATCTGGAATGATGTCAGAGTCTCACAAGACCTGCCCTGAGTCACCTGGAAAATCCAGACCCTGGGCCCCTGCTTTCTTCACTGATGGTCATGCAGGTCCTGAGCACGAAGGCAGTGCCGAGTTGTGCCCTCAGGTGTGTTGACACTCTAATCACTTCCTTTATACTCACAAATACCTGGGGAGAAAGACTTCTAATAATTTCTGGTAGCCAGAGACAATGTCTCAGTTCCCTCTTTGACCAGATGGCCATGTTTTTACCAGTGAGATGCAAAGGGGCACCTGCTTTCCTCTACCTGATGGAAGAGAAGGGCACTTTGCAGGCTGGATGCACAGAACTAGGACAGCCATCTTGTGAATGATGAGGAGGGAGAAGGCACTAACAGCTGAGGGGACAAAGAAAAGGACGGAGGAGTCGCCCTGTGAACACTACTAAGCACTGTACCTGTCTGGGGACTGCCTAACTCCCAAGTTTGTGTGTGGATTTGTGTGTGTGTGTGTGTGTGTGTGTGTGTACACAACATATCTTTGCTGTTTAAACTATTGCGTGGTGGATCTTCTGGCAGGCAAAGTTCTCCCTCAGGCCAGAAGCCTCACTTTGACCCAAACTCCTCCTAGCGCACATTCTCAGTTCAGCATTCTTTGTGAAAGTTTCCCAGGTGGACCTTGTCACACAGGTGAGCGTGCACTTGCTCCCAGGATTGCCTCAGGCAAGATATACCTCCTGAAGTACTTGTCATCTTTTAAGGGCAAAAACTTTTGAAATCCTTTTTTCTAGATGTATGAAATATAGAAGAAAATACCTTATTGTTAGAGATAGTTCTATGAATCCATCCACCCATTCATCCATCTATTCACCTACTCATGCATCTATCCATGCATCCATGCCTCCATCTACCTACCCACCCACCCACCCAC
>NW_004524578.1:4007844-4017174 GCF_000260255.1 Octodon degus
AAAGCTTCCCCTGAATCCTCTCTCACTCTGCTCCTTCCCTGGCCAAGATGCTTTCTTCCATCCTGCAGGAATGCTGAAAGGAGTCCCCCAGGAAGTTGCTTCTGGTCGTGTGCAGGACTTGCAGCCTCTATTCAGATGGAGGCGCAAAGTTGCACTCATCTAATTCCTGGCATTCCATTCCTGTCTGGAAAGACATGAAGAATCCCAGATGGTGGCTATCCTGGAGGGTGGGGTAGGGGCAGGTGTTGATAGGGAAGGGACCCAAGGACACCTACTGGGTCCAACTCAGCTTAAATCTGTGATGCTGTTCCAGGTTGCTAATGTTTTGTCTTGGTCAGGGTGCAGGTTACATAGATGGACTCCATTTGTGCAAACCTATCAAGCTGCATGTATAATATATGTTCTTTTCTAATGAACACATTATATGTCAAAGAAAGGAAGCTTTTTGGGTTTGTTGTTTGCATTTCAGAGTAAGGAAAGGGAGCACCCACATTAGCACTTTGCGTTAGTGAACCCAGAGAAGCATTTCCCTTTGGGACCTTTCTGAAGGGGGCCTGCCTCTGTGACTGGTGGTTATGGTGGTGGCAGTAATGGTGGTGGCAGTGCTGGTGGTGAGAGGGATCCTGCAGGCACCCAGATGTCTTTGGCCATTGTCCTTGCCTCTCTTCCCGGGCTTCCTGCGGGGACCATAGCTGGATCTGAGTGCTGCCTGTTTACTGCTGTGGAATTTCCGTTTGGATGGTTTTGTGGGGCAGTTGCTGTGGGCCTGGGGCTGTTGGGCGTGGGTTTCATCAAGCGCAGTGATGTTTATGTGCATCCACAGCTTTGCAACATTTATATGAAGAGAATGAAAGCCAAAGTCACTGTTGTAATAAACGTCCGTACCCTTGGCTCCTGCTAGACCTTCTGGTAGAACTGGGGCCTGGCTCTGTTCCAGGAAGGATAAACTTAATATTAATGATAATAATACTTTGCACTTGGTCTAGTAAAAATATTTTGAATACAGCAGAGGCAAGGATATGAATGTTTGCTTGGCGTTATTTATCAGGAAGTGCTTCTGCTTGTTTATTATGTTAGGGCTTTGTATACAGAACTATTTTTTCCTCTCTCACCACCGGGGGCCATATTTCTCGTTGGCTGCTACATCCCTAGTTTAACAGGAAGTTGCTGTTCATATTTAAATGATATGTTTTTGTGAACAGCTGAAGACAGAAATGGATGGAGGTGCGGGGTTGTTTAATATTCTCCCTGACAGATATTTTTGCACTTCAAATGATTTGTCCATCATTGGCAAACAGGAAATGTTAAAACACCACATCCAGGAGATTCTGAGACTGAGGTTCAGAGATATTAAGGAATGAGGGCTTTGCTTTTTAATTGTAGGGTGGGGCTGAAGAATTATTCTTACTGATGTCCAAACATATAACAGCAGAATAAATAACCTGGGATCTATATTCTCTCTTAGTGGACAAGGGGAAAGCATTTTATATGCAGCGTAGTAGCTGTCTTCTCTCCAACAATGATTTCAGGATTCTCTCTTAGACTCCCCATCTCTTCCAGGGGCCAGCTCCCTTGAGTAGTACATTCTTACCTTGGGAGTTCTTTGGCATCAATAAAACAGCAGCACCAGGATGATGGGTCAGAGCTGCACACATCTGAGCAACAGGTTCCTCTGAAGCTATTGCAGAGACCCACCTCCAGCACCTGGCTTTGGATGTATTATTCACAAATGAGCCTCACCCAAGGAGCGATATGTGCAGGCTCTAACTGAGCTGAACTCTATGATGCTGTTCCAGGTTGCTTATTGGATCCACAATGTAATCACTCAGTTTTGGTAATTCTTTGGAGTCACAGATCTTGCTACTTACAGCACATCTTGCTGTAGACCCATCCCAGGGGACTCCATGACCTCCATAACCTGGTGCACATGAAGTCTAGGCATCCCAACCACATGGCAGTCTCTGGCCTGAGCACAGTTTGCAGATTACTGTTTAGATGTTTCTCCAGGTTAAGAAAAATCCCAGTTATGGGTATGTTCTGCAGAAACTTAAGGACTCATAAAGTAGAAATTTCTACTACTCATACTAGTAGAAAATTATTGGTCTAACATGGTGGATTTTTCACATGGATTATTCTCTTTGCTTGGAAATCCCAATAGAAAGTATAAAATTAAATAATCTTTCTAAACAGGAAGGAGACTGGAGAAAGAGATTCATGAAATGGGACATTAAGAAAGATTGAGGGAGGTAGAAAGTGAGGGAAGGACTAGATGGGACAGAGCCAAGGCTAGTGTGTTAGTTTGGACATAGTAGCCGTGGTATGCCAGTGGCCAACTCACCCAACAGAACATAGAGAGGCTTGGGATTGGAGGCGGAAGTGAAGGAAGGCAGCAAATAGGAAGTCTAAGTGAGCACTGCTCAATAAGACTGACAGAAAGCAGCTCCTTCCCTCAACTCTTCTCCAACTCACAGGTAGAGTGGCAGTCAGACATTTATCTTCAGGCAAACTATCTGACCAGAAGGTTCTTCTGTACAGTCAGTTTGTCAAGGAAATTTAAGGCTCTCTTATATAGGTATTCTCCTATTCCAATATCAAAGAATTGTCCCAAGGCTATTAAAATCCTACAAAGTCTTCTGAGTTTGCACCTTTTTCCCACAAATGATGCTCCCATTTGAGTTTTTATTAGCTTAAGAGGAAGGCCCATGGAAGAGACACAAACACCAACTCTTCAGAATATGGAGCTTCCCCAAGGTGGGTCATAGAAACTCTAACTTTCCTCCAACATTCTGTTCTGGAGCTTTGGAGCTTACCATGAAAAAGCCCTCCCACTTACCTTGTTTGGGAGACGATGACGAGACACCCACCCAATACATGCCCCATGCCCAGAGGAAGGAATATGAAGACTCTAAACAGACTGGCCCTGCTGTGTTCCCCACTTGGCCTGTTAGCACAAGATCGGAGACTCTTCTGTCCAATAATATTTAGTTTTATGACTGAGCCTCAATTTGTGTATTCTGATGCTATCTCCACTTAGAGGGCTCCAAATAGAATCTGTGTTATCCACTGAAGAATTTCTTTTTCAATTTTTTTGAGAAAGGGTCTCACTACACAGCTCAGGCTGGCCTTAAGTCACTTTGTGGCCCAGGCATATCTCAACCTTGCAACCATCCTCCTGCCTCAGTCTCCCTAGTACTGGGATTACAGGCATGCACCACCACAACCAGCTACCACTGAAGAATTTCTTGCAATCCCATAAACAAATATTTGAGGATCATGGAAAAGACTTGTGTTTTGAGTGTGTAACAGGACAAACTGAGTCTGAGTTGTAATCGGTTTCCCCTGGTATATCCATAGCCAACCACGGGCATATATGAGCAGAAGACAATGGCTCACCTTACACAGGCAGAAGCTGACCTTTAGGGGAAGAAAAAAATTAAAAAGATCAAGAATACAGAATAGGTGGTGACCCTACAGGAAAAATGACTATCCGAGGAAAAGAGAAAACTTGACAAGTCCAGTCTTCCCAGGGAGATTTGGAGAAATTCTGCATCCACAAAATCAGGAGTGAACATTAGGGAAAGAAGAAAAGAAACTCTTGGAAGTTAAATATTTAGGAGCACTGAGAGGTAAAGTTGAGGAGACCTTCTAGATATAAAATACAAAGTCAAAGAGATTGAAAAGAAGAGAGGAAACTCAGGGGACAGAAGAGACCCAAAAGATTGCTCCAACAGGAGGCAAGACTCAACACTGCTGTCTGAAAGGAAAGAGAAACTGGGATGGGGGAAAGGAGAAAAGAGGGCAGGGAAAAGGCTTGTGATAACACTGTTTGCACAATTTTTCATGCCTTTATCTTGTATCTGAATAACTGTTCTGAAGATAACAATATGCAACGTACTATTGTTACTCTCCTATTAACTCATTTTGAATGTTTATCCTTTTTCTCTTTAAAATAACATTTTAAAAAAGAAAGAACATGGAGAGAAGGATGCTATCAAACAAAAAAGTAGGGATGTATTAAAAAGCTATCTTCTGGTCAGGGCGGCAGGGACATCCACATTCACCACTGATTCCTCTCAAAGCCTTGCTGTGGTGACGAGGAGGGAATACACCTGTCAGGAAAGAGCTTGCAGGGAGAGACTGCAGCAGCCCGCTGACGTGGGGAGGCGGTGGGTGAGCGGCAGAGGCTTACAGTTAGAAAGCTGAAGCCTACACTGGCTCTGGAGAACAATTCAGAAACGATAAATTCTGGAGTTGGAAGCATCCATTAACTCTGAGTTATGGGGTTGGGAGAGGCTCAATAAAAGGTTGGTTGAAAATGTAAATAAGAATTAAGAAGTCCTCCTAGGATTTCTTAATAAATCCATTTTTTTAAAGTATCAACTCTATAAAAACTCTTCCAGGAAATTGAAGAGGAGGACATGCTTCCTAACTCGTTCTATGAGCCAGAGTTACCTGGCAAATTGAATTGAATACTAAGATTAAAATGACAATGCATGGCCCAGGGATGCTTAACCCTGAATTGCAAGGTTTTTTTTTTTAATGCATTAAAACTGACCCATAGAATTCATCATATTAGCAAACTAAAAAAGAAAAGGCACATAACCATCTCAGTAGATACAGAAAAGATCTTTAACAAAACTCAACATTCTTTCTCAGTGAAGAGAACAAAGTCTCAGCAAAGTAAAAATACAAGAAGACTCCAACTGAACAGAGGGCAACAGTAGAAAAATCCTAACATCCAACTTCATGGTGAAGAATAAAATGCTTAACATAACTAGAACACACCACTATACGTTTCCTAGAATGGCCAGAATCCAAGAGTCTGACAGCAACAAAAGCTGGAGAGAATGTGGAGGAACCAGCACTTCCTCAATGGTTGCAAGAATGCAAAATGCAGTCACTCTGGAAGACAATTCGGCAGCGTCTTATAACAAAAAAAACCCTCATTACACCATAAAAGTTAGCAATTGCGTTTCTGGGTGTGTACTCAGATGCGTTGAAAACTATGTTCACATGAAACCCTGCATACATATTCATAGTAGCCTTATCTGTAATTTGCTGAAATTTGGAAGCAACCAAGATGTCCTTTTGTAGGTGAATGAATAAACTGTGATCCATCCAGAAAGTGGAATGCTCTTCAACATGTTAAAAATAATTGCCAGATCATCAAAAGGCGTGGAAGAACATTATGCGCCTGTCACTGACAGCAAGAACCCTTTCTGAAAACTATGAAGGTCAAAACTATGGAGACAGTAAAAGGATCAATGGATGTCAGAGGTGAGAGAGAAGGAAGGAAGAACAAGAGGAAAACACAAGTTACAGGATAACGAAACTGCTGTGTAATTTTATAGTGTAGGTACACGCTAGCACGTACTTTCCCAAGCCCACAGAATGTACAGCATCCAGAATGAACCCAACTTAAATGATGAACTGTAGGCAATCATTAGAGGTCACTACAGGCTCTTGGCTGTCCCACGTGAACTGTCTGGTGCAGGACGTTGGTAGCAGGAGACCAGGCAAGTGGAGCAAGGCATACAGGCGTGCCCTGTACTTTCTGCTTCGTTTTGCCTGTGAGCCTAAAACTTCCCTAAAATATAAAATCTATTTTTCAAAAAAAGCAGCCATAATGTTTCAGTACATTGTGTTACATCACAAGAATTCACTTCACCCTCGCAAGATTTCTTTTTGATTATGACTTTGTACCTTTAGTAAAATAAGTTTCTAAATTTAAAAAATAACTGGATGGTTTTTTTCTCTCTTTAATATCAAGAATAAGTTAGCAATTCTGTTTTCGGTGCTTATATTTAACCTTGTCTTGGAGGTTACAGCCTATTTAATAAAGAATAAATGAAATAGACGGGAAGAAAGAATGAAAGCTGTCTTCACATGCAAGACGAAGAAAATTGTTCTCATTTACAGAGTGGCTTTATTGTGCAGAAAATCTTACATAGAATCTCTTTTTTTAAAACCACTGGGTCTAAGAAGTAAATACAGAAGTGTAATAGGATTTAAGATTAACATACAAAAGAAAATCAAATGCATTTTATATATAAGCCATGAAGAATTAGAAACCGAAATTTCAAACACAAATACCATTTACAACAGCATCAACAGTCTGGAATGCTTAGAGGTAAATTTGATGAAAGGTGCATGAGACCTCTCCACTGATTCTGATGGATATTTTCCTAAAAATGACATACAAATGACCACAAGAATACGAACAATATTCAGTATCACTAATCCTATGGGTAATGCAAATCAAACCTAAATGAGATATCATCTCACCCTCGTCAGAAAAGCTATGGCCAGACAGACTGAAAAATAACAAATGCTGATAATGATGAGAGCAGGAACTCCTGCGCCATTGGCAGGGATGTAAATTAGCACAGCCATGACGGAAAATGACACGGTTCCTCCAAAAACAAAATATGGAGCTACTACACAACCCAGCTGCATACGTACAGTACTGAGTTTGTATCCAAAGGAAATAAAATCACCATATCAATGAGGTGATTGCACTCGCAGTTTTATTTGCAGCACTATCCACATCGCCAAGATATAAAATCAAGCAAAATGCCCACTGGATAATGAATGGGTCAAGAATATGTGGTGTCTATGCACAAAGCAGAATACTGCCCAGCGCACAACATGTAATTCTGGACCTGGGATATGGCTCAGTGTCCCAAGCACCTGCCTGGCAAGCGCAAGATCCTGAGTTTGATTCCCAGGATGTCCTCCAAAATGTAATCCTGTAATATGGGGCAACATAAATGAACTTTAAGACTCTAAGTGACGTAAGCCAGACACAGAAAGACAAGTACTGCATGTCGTCATTCATAGAGGAGCTAAAACACTGATATCACGGAAGTGGAGAGAAGAGTAGTGGTCACTAATGTCCAGGAAGGCCAAAAGAAGGAGGAAAGAGAGATTGACTGATGGGTACCAGACTAGTTACAGAGGGAGAAGATCTGCTGCTCCACAGCCCAACAGGGAGTTACAGCTTACAATTGTTATAACTTTTATAAAGAGCTAGGCTCTCAGCACAGAGAAATGATCAAAGTTTAAGAAGACGAAAATATTAATTATTGTGATTTGATGATTACACACTGCCCACACATACCAAATTTTCACACTGTATCCCACAAATACATACAATTATTCCATGACACTTTGAAGACAAGACCTTTCCACTGAAAACCATGCCACAATTCAGAGAGACATGAAGGAAGATCTAAGTAAACAAGAGAGATACACCATGCTCATTGATCAAAAGATCCAATACTCTGCTGACAAGTCTCTCCAAATTCGTATAAAAATTTAATTCATCACAATCACACTTCCAGCAGACTATTTTGTGGACATTGATAAACTAGTTCCAAACTGTATACAGATATTCAAAGGAGCTAAAATAGTCAACACAGACTTGGAAAAAAAAGAAATCTAAGGGGCTCTCCATAGCTGATTTGGAGAGTTCTTAGACAGCCTGGGTAATCAAACAGTGCGTACTGAAGCAGAGCTTGAGTCTGGCGCCTTAGACCACTAGGCCATCCTGACACCTACAGAGTGCATATTGAATAAAGACAGACAAACAGATTAATGAAGGACAGTAGAAAGTGTGCAGATAGTTTGAATATGTAGGGGCAGTTGATTTTTTTTTAATGTATTTAGTACAGGATCTACAGGGTCTCACTACATAGATTGGACTCGTAGTGATTCTCCTGCTTTCAGTCTCCCAAACACGGGGATTACAGGTGCACACCACCACGCCCAGCCTCATTGGCTGTCTCAGTATGCCTGAGGGGGCAGGGCTGGCATGGTTTGTGGTGCCAGGAATCAAACCTGGGTCCCTGTGCTCTGCCTAAGCAGGACCTTTAGACCACTGAGCTATCTGGCCAGCCCTGGGGCAGATGATTTTGACAGAGGCTGAGCAATTTCTTCAGCACTCCACTAAACTATATCTAGTCTCCTGACCTATGGAAATTATGAGATAGCAAATGTGTGGTTTTAAATGAGTCAGGTTTATAGGGCCAGGGAGATGGCTCAGTGGAGTAAGTGCTTCCCTGGCAAGCACAAGGGTCTGAGTTCAATCCCCGGTTCCGCAAAAAAAATAAAAATAAAAAATAAATGAGTCAGGTTTAGAGTAATTGATTATGCAGTAATAGATGATTAATACAAAACTGTTTCTTAAACATGCATGCTGAGTGATACAATCTTTCTACTCCTAGTATCTACTCGAGAGAAATGAAAGCATGTTTACACAAAGCCTTGTACAAGAACATTTATGGTGGGTTTCTTATTACCCCAACCTGGGAAGAACACAAATGTCCAATAGGTGAGTGGACAAACAAAGGTGATAGACACAAAATCCAGTGGAAGACCACATAGAAAGAAGGCATGGAATGTTGATAAGGGGAGCACGGATGAGCTTCAAGCTTATTAGGCTGAATGAAAGAAACCATATAAAAGTGAACACATACCGAATGACTCTGTATATTTGAAGTTCTAAAAGAATGCACTGCTCAGGAGGCTAAGACAGAAAGATCACTGAGTGCTCAGGGCCAGCCTGAATTGAGTTCAGGACTGGAAAGGAAGTCCCTGTCTTAAAAAAATAAAAATGCGAAATTCAAACTAACCAAAGCATAATGCTGCATGCCTACTAAGTCTAGCTCTGCAGGATTGAGAGTTCAAGGCCAGCCTGGGAAATCTAGCTGAGAGAGAGAGAGAGAGAGAGAGAGAGAGAGAGAGAGAGAGAATGCAGAAAGACAATGCAATCTACCTATAGTGACAGGAAGCAGATCAGAAACTATCTGGTATGAGATGAGGTGCAGGGAGAGGAAGGTGGGAGAAATTATGAAAAAGAACATAAGAAAACTTTTTGGAGAGATAAGTGTATAAACTATATTGATTGTGGGGATGGTTTTGTGGGTATACACACACGAGTATGTTAAAGCTGACTAAGTCATGCATTTTAAGTAGGATGAATATGTATCAGGCCTCAACAAGGATGAAAAAAAAAAAAGAATACCATAGTAGGTAGGTCATATTTAGAAAACAAAAAGGAATTGGAATTTACAAACACAAAAGCAGAAAAGAAAAATAATTAGTAGAAAGTCAGAAAATTGAGAAACTCTCCCAAAATTAAAACAATTACAACAAAGAAACAGAAAACAAAAGCCAAAAAAGTAAGAAAATTAGACTAAATAACATCTGAAATAATAGGCCTTTCAAAGACAGAGAAAAATAAAAGAAACAAAAGGGAGCAATTTACCAAAGAAACAATTCAAGAAAATTTCCAGGAGACAAAGGACGAGAATTTATGGACTGAGAAGT
>NW_004524578.1:4017804-4034628 GCF_000260255.1 Octodon degus
CAGGAGACAAAGGACGAGAATTTATGGACTGAGAAGTCCACCATCAGCGCAGTGAAAATGAAGTCAGCCCGAACACATGGGTGTGAAATTCGGTAGGACAGTTAAAAACATATAGTTAAAAATCGGTAGGACAGTTAAAAACATATAGTTTTAAAACTGATAAATAAGAACATAAGCATGCTAAGCAGAAGCACTGAGGCAAATACCTGAAGCCTAAAGCTATTTAAAAATCCTCATTTTCAGGGACTGGGAAGGAAACTACAAATTTCATTGCTAATTTTGTAAGCCATTTAATTCCTTAAACCATATGAACGTATTGTTGTTAAAATAAGAAAAATGACGTGGCGCAAGAAATCTTGCCGGAACTGATGAAAAGGCATCTACCTCTGACGCTGAAGGTCTTTGAGTTTCCAAGTAAGTGAAAGCTGCAAGCTTCTTGTCTTAATATGGTTGCAGAATATTTCAGGACATCAGAAATAAGAAGAAATTCCTAAAGAGCTTCCAGGAAAAAAAGAAAAAAATTCCTCACAAGATCAAAAATAATATTGGACTAGACATCTTATCAGAAATGTTGGACACTAGAGGAAAAAGTTCTGGAAATAGCATTGAAAACCCAGAATCTTGGGCTGGCCAGATAGCTCAGAGGATAAAGAGCCTGCTTAGGCTGATGCAGGGGTAGGGGTTCAGTCCCCAGCCTGTCATGCTGGCCCTGCCTCCAGGGCATGCTGACACAGCGATTGAGACTGGGCGTGGTGGCACGCACCTGTAATCCCAGCGCTTGGGAGGCTGAAAACAGGAGGATCACTAGGAGTCTGATCTACGTAGTGAAACACTGTAGATCCTACAGACCTTACACATGTTGATAGTGAAAAGTGATTTCTTAGACAATCAGGACTTGAATGTGTTCAGTGTCTGTCACCCCTTTGTCATCAGTGTCCACCACAGTGGCCCTGCTACAGAATGTGGGCAGTCCCTTCCTCCTAAGTACCCCCCACCCCTGAGTAAAGGATAAGTTTAGAGTGGGCCTGGAGTGGTGTGTGTGTGTGTGTGTGTGTGTGTGTGTGTGTGTGTGTACCTACACAGGTGCACAAGCTAGAAAACTATAGAAAAAAGTCTGAGTTTTTCATAAAGATTGCCATAAAGTTATTTTTGTAAAATATGATTTAGAAGACCTAGAAAAAGATGGGCATAAGTGAGGTACTGTTATGAGCTCGAGGGACAGAGCTCATTGCCAGGTGACACCTTCATTTTGGCAGAATTCCATTATGGCCTCTGGTTACAAGAGTCCATTACATGCAGAGAGTCATGTGAAGTGTCCCAGTTTAGACTTTAAATCCTTTTTGGCTTCTGGTTCTCTTCTACAAAACCAGTCGGACACTTTTGGGTCCTAACAGACCCCTGTGCTGTTGAGTGAGACACCAGACTTGTCCCCAGCAGGTGCAAATGGCCCCCTGTAATTCTGCGCCCCCCACACAGCTGTTTTTGGAGGAAATGCCAATTTGGCAGTGTTTAGGCTGGACCACCCCGAGTAGCCTAGATCAGGGTATGGTCCCCCGCGGACTCTGAAGGGGCAGAACCATGGCACACGCACCCTGAAGGCCATGCCTGGTAAGGATGTGGGCAGCCTGGGGGCCCCTCAACTTCAGCATCAGTGCGTACTCTGACCTGGGAGCCCAGTAGTTACAGTTAATGTGGTTCAGTCCAATCTAAAAGCCTCAGAACCATTAAAGTCAAAAGTCTAATTCTCAGTCCATGCTCAAAGGCCACTATCAAAAGTCCTGGTGTCCAAAGGACAGAAACCCCAGGTGTCTAATGTCCACGGGCAGGAGGAGGAACGCTCCATACACAGAAGGGAGAGAGCACTGGTCAACTCTTCTCACTCTGCCAGAATAACGGCCATAAAAACTCAGAAAAGGAAAAATTTATTTTAGCTCATAGTTTCAGAATTTCAGTCCATGGTCAGCTTGCTCCATTGCTTGGTGCAAAACTTCACGGCAGAGGGTGTTCTGGAGCAAAGCTGCTTACCTTATGCCACCCAGGAGGCAGATAGAAAGGGGAGAGCCAGAGAAAAGACACATCTTCCAAGGCAGGCCCTCAACCTACTTTGTTCAACCAGGCCGCATCTCTCTGAAGCCCGTTGATGAAGGCAGCAAGCTTCCATGTCTTCTGTGAATCGCCCTAGAGAGGAAATCTTTTTCTCTGCCATTCTGCTCAATGTGGACCCAGCCAACAGTACGGTCCCTGCCCACGTGGAAGCGGTGTCCTCTCCACTCACACACCAGTCTGCCTTGGAAACAACCAGAAGTAATTCTTTACAAGTTCTCTGGGCATCCTTTGCTCCACTATGGTCTTTACATCATGATATGCTGTCTCACCACAGACTCAAAAGGAATGAGGTCAATTTACCATGGACCGAACACTCCAAAATGGTAAGCCAAAATAAACCCATCAACTTTATAAGTTGATTGTCCTAGATATTTGTTACAGCAACAGAAAGCTGACTAACACAACCCCTGTAATTTATCATCACTCTATCTTTCTCCTGCAGGCTGATTTCAGTGTCATTGTCCTCTCCACCACCTCTGACATTCTTACTCCAAACCAGTGGCTGTGGATTGATCCCTTTGTCCATCACGTGTAGGAGGAGCTCCAAAGGAAGGCTGTCTTTGCAGTGCCACATGCACAGCACTGCATCATTTAAACTGATGGAGTCATGGTGGCTTCAAGTGAACCATGGAGAGGAGGGAAGAGTTAGAGCCGAGATGGGATAGTCATGCTAGGTCTAGCCAGCCTCCAAACACCCGCTGACTTGGTACAAGCAAACTGCTCCCGGACCCTGGGCTGTTCTACCCTGCCAGGGCTCGTCTCCATCCCTGTTGTCTGATGGCAGGAGGACCCTCCTAGCAGTGGAGCTGGAGCAGAGAGAAGAGCTCTACAGATGTGCTCAACCAGGGAGGTGTGCGGGTGATGGCTAATGGCAAAAGTCTGTGACATTTTGATGGCTCTTTGGCTTTTACTGTGCTCATTTGGAGACAGTCCATTACCTGCTTCTCTGCTTTCACTCATCATTTTTCTTGAGGAAAAAGCATAAAATAATGTAGAATAAAAAAGACGCTAGGCCCAAAGGTGGAAGATGTAGACTGCTCTTTATTTCTCGGTCAAAGTGACAGTGAGTCAAAACTTGTGGCCAGCATCCTATCGAGTAAGGTGGACATGTGTAGCCTATTTTTAAGTAATTAAGAAAGGGCTCGATAAAATACTGTTTCATGGGTGTAATTTAACCAATGACTCAAACCTGGGACTTTTCAACAATCTTGACTTTGACAGCCTGAATATTGTCATCATTCTCTAGGTTCTTGGACAATTAATATTGAACTATAGTTAATATGTTGTATGATAAACCAGCTTTGCTGGTCCTTGACACTGGCCTTTCCTGTTGTACTAAAAAAAAACCCTCACATCTGAGGTGACAAGACTGTGCTGTTCCCATTCTGCTGGATTCCTCCTTGCCAAGGGTAGGGCATGTCCCCTGCCCCTGCCCCCAGCTGTTAGTGGAGGTGCCCCATAGGTGGTTTCTGCCATGCTCAGTGTATTCTGCCATGGGTGCTGGGGACCCGGACACTCACAGAGCTGAAAAAGCTCCCAGGCACCTGGTCTCAGAGTGGGTAAGGTGGGAGTCCTCGCTGGGGTGTCCACAGGGATCTCTTGGTCCCTCCACAGAGGACAGAGGTCTTGCTGATCATCAGAAGAAAATACTTTGGGGAAAATATAACCAAGAAGATAGAAGAGAAACAAATTCAGGGAGGAGGACAGAAAACAATATTAAAGAAAAAATGTTTGCCATCCTGGGCAACTTGGTGAGACCCTGACTCAAGATGAAACCATTTCAGAAGGGCTGAATCTCCAGTATTGGAGGGGTGCGGGCAGGGGAAGGAGGAGGAAGAAAAGAAAGTAATAAAACAGAAACAAGAATTATCGGGAAAGGGCTGTCTCTGGTGAGGACGACTGTCCATTTTGTTGAGGAGTCTGACCAGGAAGAAAGCTGAGAAGCAGGCTGAGGAGAGAGCACACAAATGGTGCTGGGGATGCGGAGCTCCTGGCCTGGGCCCCCACAGGTCCTGGGAGAGGGGAATGGGCCCTGCCCTGCCATGGCGCCCACCGAGGCAGAATCAGAAGGGATGAGCGGGCAGAGAGCTCTTCCCCAGGCCCCCAAAGCCTTCCTAAAACACCAGCTTACAGAATTTCCTTCTGTTCAAAGTCACTCACCCATCGCAGTTCCCATGAAAATGGCTGCCCAAGGACCCAAGGGTTGCTGTCTTTCCAGATAATTCAGTCATGGTCTCTTTCTCTCTCCATTTCCTTCGTCATTTTTATCTACTCTTGTTTTAGTATGTCTGCATGCCTACTGGGCTATATTTGAGTTTAGCAAGATACTTTTAATAAGTTGTCTTCATTCCTGGCCCCAACAGGAAATGTTCTATATTTTTAAACCGAAAGATGAACTTGTCAGTTATTTTTCAAATGTTAGCAACACATTTCCCTGCTCGATTCCAAATTGAGCTTTTGACATTTTCCATCTAGGGTTAAGAGGTTTAGCAAATAAAAATGTAGGACAAGGTGGATGCTCTGGGTCGTGCTTGAAATCCTTGCTGCTTGGGAAGCGGAGGCATGAGGATCTTTGGCTGCCACCAGTCAAGATCAGTCTGGGTAACAGAGTAAGACTCCATCTAAAACATATTTGCATTGTTTATCTGAAATTCCAATTAGACTGGACAGCTGGTATTTACCTGGCAAGCCTACCAAGCGAATCCTTGAACCATTCTGTAGCAACCATTCAATAAAGCAAGCATTTATGTGTCTGTATTTATTGCCTAGCACTTGCCCATGATATCTGTCCACGGCAGCTCCATGTGTGCAGATGCGCCCGCTGTGCCTCGGGAGAGCTCCAGAGGAAGTCGCTCACAGCTACCCTCAGGGGAGGGCCAATGGCTGGGCCTCTTGGAAGGTACGGGGTCCACCGCAGGGGTAAAGCCCGGGCTTTGCTAGAGGCAACTGTGCCAGAGACAGGGGTTGGGTGGGAGTGGGATTTGGTGCTGTTTTCACTGAATTTGGGACTTTTGGATTGGGCCTGAGAATCATGAATTCTGCTTCCTAGAGGGGAGAAGAATCCTCTGTGACAGAAGTCCCCAATTCTTTTTTTTTTACTTTTACTTGCTGGAACCCAGGATATCGCACAGGTTAGGCAATTGCTCTACCACTGAGCTGCATCTTTGGCCCTTTTAAAAATTGTGTTTTGGGACAGAGTCGTGCTTAGCTGCTCAAGCTGGCCTTGCACTTGAGACGTTCCTGCCTCGGCCTCCTGCGTAGCTGGGATGCAGATGCAAGTGTGCCATCACTCTCGGCCCCCAGCAAGGGCAGCGCAGCACCCCGGAGCGGCATAGCTCCCGTGGGAGCGGCTGCACCCAGAGCTCACTCCCTTGGCCCAGTTCTTTCCTTTTTCAGGCAAGGAAAGCAATCGCAGCTCCGAGACACGAAGGGTGTTCCACCAAATGAGTTCGGATCAGGCTTCATTCTCTCCCCTCGCTCTTTCCCATCGAACTCTGCTCTTTCTTTTTGACCCAGGAGTTGTTATTTTTCTTGTGTCAGAAAGGACGCACACACAGTCCTCGCGAAGCCATGTGGGGCTAAGCTGGGCTCCTCACGCGGAGGTGAAATTCCGGGCTCTTTCTGCTGCTTCTGCCCGCTGCCTGTCAAGGGGAGAGAGCGGTGACGGACAGGAGGATTTATTCCTGCCAGGGAGAGAATGGCTCGAAATTTACAGCCTGCCAGGCCAGCTTCCTCCTCATCATTAGAGCCTTCTCTTTTGTCGACAGTAATAAATTGCCGCATCACCAGTGCTGACATAACATGCCCCATTTTAAGTGTAACATAATTTTTATTTTTAAGAGAATATTCATATTTGATGGCGGAGCTTATGGGCATCCAAATGCTGCTCTGGAGAGAAGATTTCTTTTGCTTTTTTAAGGAAGGTGTAATTCAACTCCTGGGTGCTGGTGGCAGGAATAGGTTTGACTTCTAAACATACTTAAGGGTCAGGCACTGGGACATCCTGGATCCTGGATAGACGGATTTGTCCTTCAGGGGCACCCTGACGAGCAGGGGAAGAATGGGTCTCACTCCCAGGCCATGGCGCTGCCCTCAGGAGAAGGCCACAAAGGAGCTAGGGCATCTGGGGACTTCCCACCCCACAGGCCCAGATCCCAAGGGACTCACGGTCTCCAGCCACCCTGGCAGGAGGGGTCGGGAAGTGTGACAGCCGAACAGTCTAGGAGTTGACTGTGCTGTAACCTAGTGCTCTGGGAGGCTGAGGCAGGAGGATTCCAAGTTCTAGCCCAGCCTGGGCAACTTAGTGGTTGAGGCAGACCCTGTCTCACAAATTTTTAAAAATATGTAAAAAGGTTTAGGGATGTGGCTCAATGGGAAGGTCTTCAGTTCACTCTCCAGTACCAGGAAGAATAAGTAAATTAGAGTCCAGGTAGCTCCTCGTCTGCAGCCCCAAGGGGTCACACTGTTGCCTGCTGATCCTGAGGGACCTTCCGTGGGGACACTGAGGTCACTGATGACTTACATCTCAAGACCTCTGGTCCCTCCCTCTTCATCCAAGGACAGGGAGACCTCCAGGTGTTTCTCAGCCTCCCCCACTCTGCGCCAGAACCTCACCAGCCTCCCTATCAAGGAATTCGGAGGTCTTAGGCAGGACCCTTCCCCCACCCAGGCCTCAGCTTTCTTGTCCCTCAAGCAGAAGCCGGAACCACAGCCTGAGGCCACTGAAGTCTTACCCTGCTTCCTGTGCCACCACGGCCCTCTCCCACTTCTGCCTCAGGCTCATCAGGAGGGGGCGATGCCTGGCTGTTTGGACCTTCTCAGTCTGGGACAGGAGGGAGGGCGGCTGGCCAGGGCCCAGGGCCCATCTGTGCTGACGCACCTGCATGCACCCACTCACATCCTGGATCCTGGATAGACGGAGTGTCACATCCAGATGCATTTGTGTCATAACCAGTGATCAGACATGGCAGCTGCGCCTCTCCCGATGGCAGTGGCCTCCTCTATAATGCTGTCCTAGTGCCAGGTACAACGTGGAGCACCTTATTTATATTAATTTATGTGAGGGTAGGCACAAATATTACAGCCATTGTATGCTCAGCTGGGAAAAAACTGAGGCCAAGAGGGGTCAATGACCTATGCTGGGCCACACGGCTGGGCAGGACAAGGACCTGGCTGTCAGCACTGAACCCCTGCCCAGTCCACAGTGCTGCTCTCATTCTCAAATCCCCTTCCAAGCAACCCTGCTCTGCTGGAACCACTTCTTCCCATTCCATGGGACAGACCTGAGTGTCACTACTGCGTGTCACACTGTCCTATGGCCCCGCCGGGCACTGTGGCAAGTCCTCAGTGAGCTCTGAAGGAAGAAGCAGCAAGCAAGAAGCTTCCAAATGCCCCGTCTAACAAAGACGGGGAGTGAATCAGGCTTTCTTCTTAATGATGGGGACCACTTGGGACCCACGGCTGGTCCATGTTGATCTGAATGATGATCCAGCTAGCTGAGTTTTAACATGAGATCAGTTTTCCCCAATGGAATAAGAAAGAGCTCAGAAGGAAAAAGAAAAAGAGAGCCTGAGAGTTAGCTCTGATTCAAATGAAGAGAGCCAGACTCAAAATCGATGGAGCCACAGTGATGTTTGGTTACCAAATTTTCGACCTTTGAGAAATGACAGTGTGGAGGAGAAGGCATCTGAAGGACAGCCAGGAATGGGGCCGTGTGGCAGGCACCCTGAAGCTCAGCAAAGGAAGAAGCACTTCCCGAGGCCATCCTCGAAGGACAGGACTGAGCGACGAGCCGGGGGCCCAGATGGTGCAACCGAGCAGTTCTGTTCTCCTCTCCTGCTACTGAGTTTGGTGTCAAAAAAAAAAAAAGAAGGAATGATTTTGGCTGGGCAGGGATTTGGGAGAGTTTAGACTATAAATAGCATGGAGGATATAAAAAGCCTTGAGAGTATTTTTGAAGCCCTAAATCCACCACTTAGATCCAAAGAAGATAACAGGAACCACTGAGGTTTTAGTAAGGTCTAAATGTAACCCAGCATGGCTCTCCCTCCTGCACCTGTCACATGCTCTGCGTTTCCACTGTCACTAGAAGCCTTGCAGGTGTCTGTAGGGGGGTTCCAGGGTCCACATCTCCGGAGGTGGCAGCCTGCTAGCCGCCAGGCTCCACCCAGTCCTGAGTGGCTGCCTCACTCTTTATTTATGTGTGTGTGTGTGTGTGTGTGTGTGTGTGTGGCCAGCTCAGCCCACCAGGGGGCGGGGCTGGCTGGCATGTGGTGCTGGGGGATTGAACCGGGGTCCCTGTGCTTTGCTAAGCTTGTTCTAAGTAGGTGCTTTAGACCACTGAGCCATCTCACCAGCCCCGGCTGCCTCACTCTTGCTCCACCAGGAGGAACCATCCTTAGTCTCACCTGTTGCAGAGAAACTGAGGCAGAGGCCAAAGCTCTGCCCAAGGTCATCCAGGTGGTGACGGGTGGGCTGGCTTCCAGTGTAGCCGAGGCCCGCACCAGAGGTGATCCTGAAGGGAGTTTGCAAGGTCAGCAGAAAATCTCCACGGCCCAAGAGGAGCAGACTGAGCCCCAGCACTCGCACCTCATCCACCAAGCTTGCTGTTGCGCTTCTCTGTGCTCCTGCAGCACCTGCTCAGAACCCTGTGCCACCCCACCTGGACGTGGAGGTGCTCAGAATAAACTGAGGCCCAGGGGTAAAATCTTCCTGCCCCTGGACCATGTCCCCAGGGGCTGCTGCGGGCTGCCAGGTAAGTACAGGCAGGTCTTCTCTGCTTGGTTGTTTCATCTCTTACAGGAAAGATAGCCTGAAGGCAGTGACATTCAAGATTACACTGGCCATCAGGCTTCCAAGGAATAGCCAAGGCTCTAACACATTTTAAAAGCCTATGGGGGGCCAGGGAGGTAGCTCAGTAGAATAAGTGCTTGCCTGGCAAGTGCAGGGTCCTGAGTTCAATCCCCAGTACTGAAAAAAAAAAGCCTGTGGGATTCCTTTCGTAGCCTTGCCACCAGACACCACCCTTGCCAGGCTTGCACTGCCCTTCCCGCCTCCACCATCAATGCCCCTGTCTCCCTTCTAGCCTTCCACCACACTGAGCTTCTTCTGCCTTGGCGCCTTTGCTCATGCTGGCTCGGCCAAGGAGCATTCTGCCTGGAAACCTCCAATGGTGGGGGAGGCCATGCCCTGGGAGAAGCCTCTGTGGGAACATATTCTATCTGAAACGGAGCCTAGGGAGACTCCACCATAAGCCAACCACAGGGCTGGGCACGAAGGATTCCTCCACCCCTCATCATCATTGGGCCCCAAAATATAAGGCGAAATGGCGGATGGTGAGCATTTGGCTGGGACAAGGGGGAGAGTCCAGTTGTGGGACAGGGACTTGTGACCTCAGGGTGGTCCTGGAAGGAAGATCAGAGTGTGGGGGAGAGAGCTGAGAAAAGCATGCCACCTAGCAGCATACGGTGAGAGCCAAGGTGGCTGGGCCTGAGCAGCCCTGCGGTGGGGCAGGAAGAGCAAGAAAGACAGTGTCTCCACCGCACTGGGAAGATCGCAGGCTGGTTCCGTGAGTCGAGCAGGCTCAGGACAGCGCCTGGGACTGGGAACCCCAGGGACAGCTGGGGAGGCTGCTGAGCCAGAGGTTGCTTGAGAAGTCACTAGGACAGTTGGGTTTGCATGAGGACCTGGGCTGAAAAGATAGGGGACTGGCCAGGGAGGTAGGTTGGGCACACAGTGGCTGACACTTCTGTGGAGACACAGGGAGCTCACAGAGCCAGGACCTGGGGGACTGGGAGGGTGGTGAGGAGTTGGCACAGGTGGCTCTGGGTTTGTAGGGCCAGAATGAGACAGTGGAGAGACTGAAGAAGGAGCAGTCAAGGTGGGACCTGAGATGTTACCGTCTGAAGACCAAGTAAGGTCTGCTGGTTGGAGCTGGCTCTGTCCCGTCACCTCCCACGCCTCTGGGGACTGAGTCTCAATTCTTTCTAAGGCTGCTGAAGCTACCACACCTGGCCTCAGGCAGTCCCCAGCTCCCTCTCCCACCTCCTCGCCTTACCTATCAGAGCTCCGACCACTCTGCATCCTCTCTAGCTCTGCCACACTGCGCTCCCACCTGTTGCAGGGCCTTTGCGTGTACAGGTCCACTGGTGGGTGGCCTCCCCATTTCCAGTCAGGAGAGGAACAGGCTCTGCTCTTCGTGGGTTCCTTCTCCAGCACCCGAGTCATCAATTTCCTCCAACATAAATATTACCTTGGTTTCTGTTTATTTGCTTTGATTTTGGCTTAAGTCTGACAGGCCACCTCTTGGCTACTCATGTTTATTTCTCCAAGCTCAGCTTGGAGGTCACTTCCTCAGGGAAGCCCTGGTCATCAAGTCCAATGCTCTTCTGGTATCTGACAGTCCAAGATGTGTGTCTGAGGTGACCACGGGGACCTTCGGGGCATTATGAGGATCCAATTCCATGCTGTGTAAGACCATGGCTGCAGGAGCAATCCTGGGCCATGGGAGAGCTCCATCTGATGTCTGTCACTCTCGCTCCTGCACTGAGGACAGACCAAGGGAAGGGTGGGATGGGGAAGCCACCACCTTAGCTAATGACTTAGCTATGGCAGTAGCAGGGGGCGTGGTGAACAGTCATGTTCTGGATGCATTTCAAAAGCAAAAGCAACCAGATTCACTGATAGCACAGGCGTGGGTGTGGGGGGCAGGACCGAGATGACCTTAGGCTCTGGCTTGAGCAATAGGGGGATGGAGCTGGCATTTCCTGTCCCGGGCAGAGAGGGCGTATTAGTGCATTTCTGTAATGCTACAAGGGAATACTTACTCGAGGCTGGGTAGCTTTATAATTATAAAATTCCTTTATAATTTTATAAAGGAAACAGGTTTATTTTGGCTCACAGTTCTGGAGGTGCAGGGCTTATGGTCCTCAGCTGGTCATGGGCTTTTTGCCGGCCAAGATTCCAGGTGGCACAGGGCATCGGATGACAAGAGATAAGGTGTGAGTGGCTGTGTCTCTTTTGTCTCTTGCTGTCTTCTTCTAAAGTCCCCAGTGTCCATCTTAATGAGAAGGCCAAGAAGCAGTGCTTGGGGCCCCCAGATAGGATCAGGAGCCCAGTGCAGCCAAGGAGGCTGAGGTGGGAAGAGACCGGGGAGCATGGAGACCGGGGACAGAGGGTGCTGGGAGTGACCTGAGGACCAGGTGTACAGCACGATGGGCGGCCAGCCCTTAAAATGCTGTACACAGGCTTCTTAGGACAGAACCCAAGAGTGGGTCACTTGCTTTAACACATGGAGGCTCCTGGTGACAGTCGGAGAGAACTATGGCGATGAGGGGTGGGCATGTGGTTTGATGGAAATGCATTTAAGTGAGAGGAGGAGATAGTTGGCAAGAGGGTGAAGACAAACTGCAGTACGAGGAAGGAGAGGAACGGAAGGGGAGCTGGAGAGGCCATTGGGTTTGGGGAGATGCAGGAACACCGTTGGCATGCATGTGGAAATGACCTAGCAGGCGCAGGCGGTACTCAGGAAGGAGATCCTGGATCGGCACGGGGTCAGGCCAGCATGCGGCCAGTGGGGAGGCCCTCGGGAGGGCGAGGACCTGTGGTCACCAGCAGCGACACTGGGAAGGAAGAGCTCAGGAAGGTGCAGGAGGAGGCCTCTCCCAAGGAAGGAAGCAGAAGTGAGGCTGGAGGAGGAGGGGCTGAAAGTGTTGGGGAGAAGAGTGGGACTTCGGTGCCACTGCTGGAGGTGAGTAAAGTACTTCAGGTGAGACCAGTTAGAGTGGTTTTGTTTCTTTTCCACCTTCTTCCTGCCACGCAGGCGCAGTGCTGCTGAATGGGGAGTTGGGTACAGGGTGACTCCGGAAGAACCAGTGAACCTTCCCTCTAGAAGCCTTCCCTGAAGAAAAGACAAGAGAACAGGAGAGAGGAGAAGCGTGAGGGGTTGGTCGTTGGGGCAGGAAGGGAGGGAAGCTCTCGAGGCCCAGGACGTTCTACAGGGAGGGAAAGGGCCCAGGAATGAGTGGCCAGGAATGTGGTCATGGCCAGAACAAGACGTTGCAGGGGATGGAATTCCCTGGAGACCAGGGCCCAGGGGGGTTGGGGGGGAGCAGCTTTGGAGGGCCAGGGCAGGAAGGCAGGGACCAGGGCAGGAGTGAGGAGCAGTGTGGTGCTTGTGTCCTCTGTCTTATTTCCTTGCGGGAAGACAGAAGCCACAGGATCTATAATTAGCTGGGAGGAACCTGAACAGCCAATTGCGTGGCCCCACCCTCCGGGCCACAGCCCCTTCATTTATATGCACACACAGCTCCCCTCCGACCCTCTGCCAGGCATCCGCCCCATCATTTACCGGCATTCACAGCTCCTCAAAACTGTTCTTTTGTACAGAGGAGTGAGTTTCCAGCTCTTCTGTTCCACTTATGACTGCCAATCCCCCATTGCCACTCTTCTCTGGTCCAGCCCTGCTCGCCCTCCTAGCGAGGGCACCCACGTCCCTCATTTACTCTTTAACTTTTAAAGAGAATGCAAAAAATAGTTTAAAAAACATTAGACATGATGCAGAATTTCACTAAATAGAATGATAGGAATTTGACAATGGTTGTTTCATTGCATATTGTTCTCTTTCAGTTCATTGTTCAGATTGCCAGATTACAAGCATGCAAAATTGGTCAAAATGATAAAAAATTAAAAAGGAGAGAAAAACAAATGCAAGCATTAACTGCTCCTTTCAGCAGATGAGCAGAAATCGGCAGCACAATTACCCAAGCCAACCTGTGCGCACACATACATATCTTACATCCTCATCTGCTCTTACTTGGGGACAGTACTCAGGCAGTGAGCTTGAAGCCCATCCTGGAGCCAAGGGAAAAAGAGGCATGCTTGCTGTGGACCTGAGTAAAATGCAACTAACTGGGTCCTGGGGGTCTTCTGGACATGGGGTGGGGCAGGGGGAGGGTCCAAGTTGTAGTTGCTTACAGCTGATTGTCGTTGGTATTGCATTTCCTGGATTCATCCTAAGTAATATATGAGCCTTCCTTTCCTTCTGTCTTATTCCCCTTCCTTTGTTCTTCTCCTCTCCACTCACTCTGGCCCTCCCACCCTCTTTTCAATGAATACTTGGAGTCTGCAGGGCGCCCACCAGAATCCATGTGAAGATGATAGCATGGAACATGGAAGGGGAGGGGTGTCGGCTAGGGACCCACCCAAGCTCCCTCCTGGAGTACAATCCTGGTTTTGCTCAGTTTAGGGCAGCAGTTTGTTTAGGAAAACGGTTCTCCAGGAGAAAAACAAAACAGATCCAAAACAGCCTGGATAGCCTATGTTGTTAGCCAGTCCACTGCAGTGGAGCGAGGGCCGTGACCCAGTTCCAATCAGCAGGACCTGAGAGAAATTGGGTTGAGACACCTTCTCAGGGTGTCTCACTGAGAAAACAAAAGACATTTATGAGACAGAAGGTTTCTCCTTCCCTTTTGTGTCTTGACAAGGTCTGATTGGAAGGAAACATGACCACCGAGGGTCCCTGTCTGACTGAGCGCTGAAGTTTACAACCCCAGATTCACCTACCACCAAATTCCAGTGTGGGAACTCACGGGCCATCCAGACTGCTGGCGCTCCCACCAGCAGGGCATTTGAGGATTTGGTAACCAAAAGCAGCCTAAGTGCTCCAGCAGGAGGAAATAGACAATTGTGTAGCCCAGAGTCATCCGGAAGTTAGCAAAGAGCGAGAAGTGAGATGACACGTAGACCTCTCATTCTTAGGGAGTTTTGCTTCTAATTTCCCTTTTTGACACTACTTTTCTCCCTGGGAGTTTATGCATAGAACACTAAATACATAACTGCTAGATCCAAGATAACTGTTTTGCAAAAAAAGTAGTTTTTACATGATTCCTCCATTTCCCCCTCCCCGGGGACTGAACCTAGGGTCCTTGCATGAAGCATCCTTGGCTTTTATTCATGTTTTACTTTTACACAATTGTGACTTCTGCAGGGGGCCCTGGTGGTCCACTTATTGGCCACCAGGGACGGGGTGAGGGGAACCATATCACTGATCTCCCATGGTCCTCATGGCACCCTGCAAGGTGACAGCAGTATCACTGCCACTTACGGCAGAGAACGAATGAAGACCTTTCCCAAGGTTGCCCAGAACTGGCGTGGAAAAGCTCCTTCAGACACGGTACCATCATTCTTTGAGATGTCACCTGGCCACTGAACCCAGCATGTTCTCAAAAGTACAGCTTTCCAACAAGGTGTTTATTGCCTAAATGGAGGCAATTCTAAATCAAATTTGGTTTCCAAATCCACTGGAGGCTGTGCATAGTCTTTGTCCAGTGGCCTTGGCCGAGCAGGTCTTTCTGGGCCCCAGCTGGGCATCTATGAAGGGAGTAGCCAGGGCTAGAAGAGCACGTCATTGCATACCAGCTTCCCAGCAACTCCTCCGCCTCTCTGCTGCTTTGGGAACACGGGAGCATATACTCACACCTCTATTCATGTCTTCTGGCTCCTGAGATACAGGCTCCAATCACCTTTCTGGTCCAGGTCCTATCCCTTCCCAGGCTGTCCACCTAGTCTACGTGAGCAGCAGGCCTCCTTCCCCAGAGTGGCGTGGACCTCCAGGGCCATCTGGTAAGCGGCAGCCTGAGTGAGTAATAAATCCTCTCCCTGCAAAAAGACAAACCAAGTTTTATTACAGATCCTATCACAATGCGAGGGGCTGGTACCATGATTGAGTTAATTCTGTCATAGTGCAAATCAATAGGAAACTCACAGGAGGCAATTGGATTTAGGATGTTCGTTTTAGGAAGCTGGTCTTCCTACAACATGGGAACCAAGCTACAGCCCAGGTACTTGTACTGTAAGTGGAAAGTTTAGCCCCAGAGGACTAACCTTGCTAATAAAATAAATTCAGATCCCTCCAAATAAAAATGCAGATGTGTCTTAGTCTCCTCTCAGTTCAGTAGGCTGAATCCCTTAATCTACCAAATTATTATGGAAAAACCCTTATCTCTGCCTGTCAAAATCACTGTTGTCAAGGGAGTACCCTCTTGGGAGGCACGGCCTGCTTCATAATCACTTGGATTATGTGCAGTGTGCTATGTCTTAGACTGGGCCACTTACTTAAAGGAGCACAAGTAGGATCTGGATGATGCTTGGTGACAGGTTGGCTTACAAGGGGCAGAAAAGTGACACATATTGCCCAGATGGATTGCTGGAAAGGGACAGGGCAAGGCATGTAAGTCTACCCAACTCAGTACAGTGTCCCTTTTCTGTGTGCCAGGTGGCCAGCAGGGTTAGGGTGAAGGTTCAGGGCATCGTCTGTGCCCAATAGGTGTGGCATGTTCTGCTCTAGGACTGGCCAGTTTGCATCAGGGCCTAAAGCCTGACCAGTGGGCAGGTGCACACAAGGAGCCTGTATCCTGCTGCCTGGGGTGAGCCTGAAGCAATTGCCTGGGAAGATGGGCCCACGTGGCCAGGAAAGAGAAGAGACAGGAAGTACAGCTGATGCAGAAAAGGGAAGATCACTGGGACGTGGCTCCCCAGGTTCTAAGAGGGGCCCTTGGCAGGAGTCCTGGTGAACAGGGTTGGGCCTCCCACCACGCCTCCACTCTCCCACCTCTATTAGGGTGACTCACACCTGCTGAAAGGATGAATCATGTGGGTTACGAAACCCCAGGGCTCTTGCAGCTGAACAGGACCTCAGGTAGCCATCATGGAGACCCTACCCTTTTTCGGCCCCTTCCTTCCTCCCCGCACCCAACACCATCAAGTCACAGACTCAAGCGAGAGAAAATTCTCCCTATCCCTGGAACAAGCCTGACGCTCCTGGCTCTGAGTGTTAGAAGAGCAGTTCCTTCTGTCTTCAGGCCTCCTCCACCTTTTTTGTTTTGTTTTCCCCTCTTATATGATTTAAGCTGTTTGCTTTCAGCATGGGTACAGTTGGGACCAACGGTTCCAGGAGGGATGAGAGGAGAGACCTCAGAGGCATCCTCACCTCCCAGCATCGCTTGTGCATAGTGTGAACCTTTCCATCATTCTCTAGGGTGCTCCATGTAATTATCTACTGGATGCCGGGCTGCTGCAGGCGGCAGCGGGAGGATGATTCAGTTCACTTTCCCCCTGGCTGGTCCCAGCTCAGAAGGTGCTTTCAAGAGTACACGATCTAGTGCACACCTGCCACGTGGCGGGCCCTGGGCTCATCAAAACAAACGTGTGTTGGCTGCTGACTGTAAGGCAAGAGCTGACCTCATCCTGAAAACAGCCCTGTGGGGTAGGGACCACTGTTGACCCCCCATTTTACAATTGGAGTGTCCGCTCGGTAAGGACAGGACAGTAGCTTGCCCAAGATCACAGAGAGGGTGGATGGTCTGCCTGGAGACTCATCCAACATAGCCTGCCCAGCGAGGTGGGCTGCGCCGGGGATGGGTCTCTTGGAGCTCTTACGTCAGGGATTTCCTGAGAGTTTATCCTCTAGGACCCTGCACTCTTGCAAGTCTACTGCGGCACTAGCAGCCTGACCTCGGGAAATTCCATTCGCCCCAGACGCAGCCGCCAGGTGCGCAGCCCCTAGCAAAGCGTCGGCCGGGACTAAGTCGGGGAAAGGACTCACCTAGGCGCCACAGAGCAGGGCCCTCCCGGGTCCGTGCCGAACGTGTAGGCTGAGGCTGGCGCTTGGGGCAGTCCTGTGGCTCGAGAGCCTCAAAAGTCTGCTGAGAAGTTCCCCGG
>NW_004524578.1:4035122-4053074 GCF_000260255.1 Octodon degus
CTACACCAACCACTGGGCAGTGCAAGTGCTGGGCGGCCCGGCCGCCGCCGACCGCATGGCCGCCGCGCACGGCTACCTCAACTTGGGCCAGGTGAGTGCGGCGCCCCGCGCGCCCGCCCAAACTTTCCGGCCGCCGCGGGCACACGCGAGGGGGCGCCTCTCTGCCTCGGCTCCCGCCGCGTGGGAAGGCGCCCAGACCGTGCCGTCGGAACACAGAGGCTCGGCCAGGAGCACAGGGTGACCCTGGCCCCCAGGCGCTGCCGCCGGGCTCCGCCTGGGAAGTGAGTGCGGCCTCGGAGGCGGGCGGGGCGTCGACACCTGCCCGGCCGCGCGGGAGCAGGAGCCGGAGCTGCCCGGGCAGCCGCTCTCTGCCATCCGTACCGCCCTCGGTATGCACCCAGCGCACCCACAGCCTTCGAGCCTCGGGCGCCTCGCCCGCCCTGCTGCCCTCCTCGCCGGGTGGGCGACGCGGGGCCGTGGCCGGATGCGCACGCCGGGGCGGCAGCTTCTGGTTGGGCGACAGCGCGTGGTCTGCAGTCTGGGGGTCTCGCTTTTTCTCGGGGTCCACGGCTCCCCAGAGGCAGGGTGCCCAGGTGCCTGCACCTGGCAGCTGGGTCTGGATCCCGGTCCAGGAGGTTATCAGGATAGTGCACGACCAGCAGCCGTGCCCCAGGGCTGAACACGGGACCCACCCCCCCTTAAGTCCCTCTAGGCATGCAAGGAAGTTGCTTGGTGTCTGCTTTGAATGGCAGCTGTCTGTGTGCGGCTGTGTGATCTTAAGCGAGTCATTTCCCTGACTCAGTCATCTGTGGGTTTGTTGTTATCACTGCTGGGGCGGCGGCGGAGAATGTATGGAAACAAAGCGCTGGTCGCTGGAGGCAGAGGAATGTCCTCCTTCTCTGTGGCCTTGACTGTCACAGAAGAGGCCGAGCCTTGATTTTGAAGGCAGCAGGGCTCCCACGGACTGCTGGGGGTGGGGGCGTCTTCTTTGCAACCCTGAGGAGGGTGGCCATTCCAATGCAAGGCAGTGCCAGCGCCTCCGCCCGCTGGCGTGTGCCATCCCACGGAGGGGACCTCGGCACAGTTGACCAGTCCACTGGAGGACCAAGGAAGCACCGCCTGGTGACTCCAAGCCGAGTGCCAGAGAACGTTCAATTTAGTTTGGGCGGTCATTACCATGACAGAAGCCAGCAGAGGGTAGTGGGCCCTGACCTAAGGGACATTTCCTCTGCGTTCCTAGTGGACATTGTGCTGCTTACGGGAGCCTCCTTGGAAGAGCAGGCTCTACCTTTGGAAGTCAGTTTCACGAGGTGGTCAGAGTTTATCTGAAAGAGCACAATATTTTCTGCCCTTTGAAGTCAGTGTCATGAGGCAGGTCAGAGTGTATCTGAAAGAACACAACCATGGTTTTTGTGTGTCTTTAAACAAACAAAAAAGGGGGCCAGGGGAGATGGCTCAGTAGAATAAGCGCCTCCCTGGCAAGTGCAAGGGCCTGAGTTCAATCCCTGGTTCTGCAAAAAAAATATAAAACAAAACAAAAACCCAATTTGGGCTACTGGAGTCTCCTCAAATGCCCTGTGACTGAGGGTTCTGCTTTTGGGCAGCAATCACTTTCCCTGTGCGGCTTCCAAATCTCTGGGGCTGATGGGGCTGAAAGAAGAAGGTGCTCTTCCTGTTTGCTTGGGGGCTTGACTTCTGCCACGCTTTGCTGTTCTGCTCTGGTCGCCCAACCATTTGTCTTCAGCTCTAAGTGACTATTAAGCTGCCAGGTAAACGACAGTGGCCTGGGCTGGGGAGTACTGAAGCCAGCAGAGGGGAGCTGAAGTTCAGCTGGGAGCCCTTGAACGCTGTGAGACAGCCAGACCAGCACTAAATCCCTCTGCAAGTTTCTGTTCCTGGGAATAAAAAGGCCCAGCCCCTGGACTTGTCTGGCCTGCAGATCCCCTGTCAGACTGTCAGGCTCACCAAGTACCTTGAGAAGGAAGTCAGCTTTCTGGTTTGTGACTCTGGATGAGAGGGCTCCCCCAGCTTACATCCCTCTAAGCAGGACATTCTGGGGTTCCCGGAGGGTCTCCCCAGCTCCGCACATGCAGCCAGGTGAACTCCACTCAGCCTGGTCACCTGTCTTGGGAGACATGGTGCTAGCAGGGACCCAGTGAGATGCTCCCAAAAGTGAGGGATTGTTTGGTCAGGGACAGGAGCCGTCTCCAAGACCGGTGTGATTACTCAAGAGGGGCCTATTACTCTCAACTCCCAAACCAGCTTTTGTCTGCCCGAGTCTCAGTGCCCTGCTAGTGTGGAAAGACTGGGAGCTTCCCAGCCTCTACCCACTCAATCAGAACTCTTTAAAAACCTTACTGCCTTTTGTGAACCAGGAGAATTTGTGACTCATAAATAAGATGTAGATGTTATTAGCTTTGATTTATAGATGAGTAGACGGGGAAGCTGGGCAGGCAAGCTGTTTGCCTTCACATGGTAAGCGGGTGTCACCTCTGGCAATTACACTCCCTGCTCTTTGTCTCTCCCTGTATCCTCTGGCCTGAGATCTCCTTTTGTGTCTCTGTCCAAACCCTTAATGGGCAATTAGTGCTTTGCGCTATACCTGCCTGAGTCACAACCCTGGCTTTCGTATCTGGAGATTATAGCTGTGCCTTAGGTTCTTGCTTGATTGGGTTACTATCTTCCATGCCACTGGTAACGCAGTGCAATTTATTTAACACGATCCAAAGTTAATTTAGAAAGCAGCTGTTTACCTTTCTTGAATCACAGGTCCTTTGCAGAGTCTGGTGGAGACTGACTGGGTCCTTTCCATTAAAAACACACATTATCAGGAATAAGGCAAGCTGTCTCCTTTGAATTTTGTGAGTCATCATTCCAGGTAACCCAACAAGATAAAATAATAAAAATGGAGAAGAGTCAAGTATCATAACTGACAGATGGCATAACTAGCTAGATGAGTAATTCAGGAGAGCCAGAGATTACCCATTCAAACTACTACAGTGAGCCAGAGATTACCCATTCAAACTACTATGTGAGAGTGGGCTGCTAGGTCAGCGCTGGCTACCTATCCAACAGTAACACCTGAGAAGACACAAGAAGTTCTAATTCATCTCAGCATTAAAGCTGTAAGAAAAAAGCTATAAGAATAAATCTAAAAGGGAAACATTCATGGAACAACTCTTTTTTTTTTTTGGTGGAACCGGGGATTGAACTCAGGCCCTTGCGTCATCACGTTTTTTAAAGGTACTGGGAATGCATTCCAGGGCCTTGAATGTGCCAGGTAAATGCTCTACTGCTGAGCTACATCCCCAGTCTCTGAAAATTTCAGAACATTTAAAGCGAGATTTAAATGAAGCAAATGAATAAATGGAAAGGTACATTGTGTTCATCTGTGGACTAATATCCTAGTTGCCTCCAAGTTAATCTGTTAACTCAACATAATCCCGTTTAATTCCTGACAGGATTATATGTGGAATATGAAATCCACTAATAAATTCTAGAGCTCATATGGTCGAGTAAGGCTGAGGAATACTTCAGACATATATAAGAAAACAAAATAAAAGAGGGGTTTCGATGACTACGAGTATGGCGATGGGTTAGTGATAGTCCAGGCTCTCAGTGGAAGGACCTTGGCTTCAGCAAGTTGGGAGCCTGTTTATGAGTGGACAGCTGCACATGAATGGGGAAGATGGGCCCCTTACTTAGTAAATAATTCTGGAAAAGTCAACTCCACATGGACAAAGAGGTTCTTTCCTCCTGGCGCCGTACATTCCAGGTAGGGTGAAAAACCCAGCTGTACATGAAACTTTACAAAAAGTACAGTGGTATACTTTTATGACGTGGAAGAGGAAAGGATTTCTTCAACAAAGTGCAGAAAAAAAAATTTAATGGAAAAAGGAAGAGATTGATACATTGAAATAATGGCTAGGCGTGGTGGCACACACCTCTAATCTCAGTACTTGGGAGGTTGAGGCAACAGAATCACCATGGTTCAAGGTCATCCTGGGCTACATAGTGAATTCAAGGCTATCCTGGGCTACTTAGTGAGACCCTGTCCCCCCCCCCAAAAAAAAAAGGGAAATAAAAACAGTATAATAGCTGCCAGACATGATAGTGTATGCCTATAATCCCAGCATTCTGGGAGGCAGAGGCAGGACAATTTTAAGTTCAATCCTATCCTGGGTAACATAGCAACTTAGTGTCTCAAAAATAAATAAATAAATATATACGTAAATAAATTAAAAGAAAAGAAAAGAAAGGGGATGAGGCAGGGATGTGTCTTACACAAATCTAGGTTCAGCCCTCAGAGCTGTAAAAACCAACACACAAAAATAAAGTGACTGCTTTTCCTAGTTTATTACATGCTTTTTAATTGCATTAGCAAACAAAGGCATCCTTGGGGCCAGGGAGATAGCTCAGTGGAATAAGCATTTCCCTGGCAAGCACAAGGGCCTGAGTTCAATCCCCAGTTCCGCTCAAAAAAAAAAAAAAAAAAAAAAAAAAAAAAAAAAAGGCATCCTAGCTAGAAAAAGGAGTGACAACATGTAACAAACAAGTGAGTCCATAGGTTATTTTAAAAACTATAAACCAGTGAGAAAAAGATAAATGCCAAGTAGAGAAATGAAGATGTGTAGGAGTAGGGAATTCAAACCAAGAACTTAAAAGGCCAGTTAAACAGAAAAGGCGCCTGACCCATCTGGGAGGTGACATGGGACCCCGCTCCACACCTATCAGATTGGCAAGCACAGAGGGGTTAGCTCTGGGAGTTGGCAAGGAGGGAGGGCGAGCAGAACTCTCAGCTGCTGATGGTGGAAACCAGCATCTGTGCTTCAGGAGTGTCCTGGTGACTCGGTGGGCGTGTGTTACACCATGTCTGTGTCTAGGCCCGTACTGGAGAACCTCTTATGGATGTGTGCAGGGAAGCTTGAAAAATTTATGTATTTATTTGGTAGTTAGATCGTTGAATTTGAAAAACAGGGACAACAGAGCCCTCCCACCCTCACAGTCCTGGCATCATTGGCCGCAGGCCCTGGATGACAGCGCATCCCAAGGAGAGAAGATAGATGGGTCGGGAGTCAGAGGCCAGGCTGCTTTTCAAATAATAATAATAATTATTATTATTATTATTTTGTAAAATTTTATTTATTTTTTAGTAGTACATGTTTGCAGTACATAAGGATCACATGCATTGTGTGGAGTTGGTATGTGGACATAATACATTTTAATTCTTCTTTGTTTCGTTGCCTGCTTATCTCTCCTATTCCCTTCAGCTCTTATTCCGTTTCCCCTTGGCAAGAGCTCCAGATCCATGTCTTTCTTTCATTCTCTTTTTTGTGCCTTTTTCTTCCTTGCATCCCCCTTTTCCTCTGTCTCTTGTTCCTCCTCCTATTTGAAAAACACCTTCTTGCCTCCTGTTACCTACTTCATTTTACTCTTTATTTACAGTTTGGATTTCCATACAAGAGAAAACGTGTCATAGTTAAGCGTGTGCGTCTGGTTTATCATACCTGACAACGAGGGTCTCGAGGTGCATCCGTTTTCCTACAGAAGCCTCCAGTTTGTGGCAGAGTCGTGCTTCCCCGTGTGCAAGTACCGCATCTCTACCCATCCACGTGTTGAGGGCCTAGAGGCTGTTTCCAAGGGTTAGCTGCTATGAACACGGGTGTGCATGGGCCTCCGTAGTGTGACGTCTTTACCTCTTTGGGGGGACACTTTGAAGGGAAATAGGTGGATCAAAGGGAATTTCTAGTTTGAATTCCTTGAGGAACCTCCACGCTGATTTCCACAGTGGTTGCACTAGCTCACATCCGCACCAGTGTTACAGCGCGGCTCTTTGTCCCCCACAGCCCGTCAGCACTTCTCATTTGACTTACTGATGATAGTCGTTCTTTCTGGAATAAGAGGGTAACTCTGTGTTCTTTGAGTTTGCATTCTGTAAAGTCCAGTGATGGTGAACATTTTTTCGTGTGTTTCCTGGCTGCGTGTACTTCTTCTGAGAAGTGTTTATTCAGTTCAGCTGCCCTCTTTTTTATTGGGTCTTTTATTTTGGGGGGTCAAATTTTTTGGAGTCCTTTACATGTCCTGGATGTTAATCTTCTGTCTGAGCAACAGCTGGCCGAAGCTTTTCCTGTTCTGTAGGTTGACTCTTCACTCTGTTGCTTGCTCCTTTTGCTCTCGAAAAGCTTCAACTTGAAATCACAGAGGCATTTGTCCTACTATTCTAGTACTTGCCGTCACAGACAGAAGTCAGAAGCAGCCTTTCTGTGGAGTGGAAGAATAACGGTGTACAAAGTAAAGATCAATGTGACCAAAAAAAAAAAGAAAAGAAAAGCTTTTCAATATGCTAAGTAAGATTCCATTTGTTGACACTTGGTCTCATTCCCTGTGGAGCTGGGGTTTCTATTCAGACATCCCTTGCCTATGCCCGTGTCTTCAGAGATGTTACCTATTTTATTTTCCAGCAGATTTAGTGTTTGTATTTTAACATTTAGATCCTTGGTCCATTTTGATTTTAGTTTAGAGTCTTTTGCTGGAATTTTGGGGGTCTTGTAAATAGAGGATCATTCCATTTGCCAGTAATGATTCTTTGCCTTCTTCTTTTGCCTGTGCTTCCCTTTTATGTGGTACCAGAGACTGAACCCACAGCTGTGGCACTGAGCTATCTCCCCAGTCTCCCGCCCTCCCCCTTCTTAATGTTTTTAAATTAAGACTTTACTGACTTGTCCAGGTTTAGCTTGAACCTGTGATCCTCCTGACTCAGCCTCCTGTGTAGCTGGGATTACAGTCCAGCCCCACCACGTCTGGCTGAGGCATTGTTTGTTTTTTTTTTTTTTTTTAATGAAGGGGAAAACAAATATCCATTAGTGAAGACTGGAGGAATAAATCAAAATAGTCACACCCTGGTACACTGTAGAGGGGTTATAAATGAATAAACCGGGATACTAACTACATTGGTAAATCTCAAAAATAGCATTAAAAGAGTTGCAGATATACAATGTAATGTTATTTATGTAAACTTTTAAAAAGCACCCAAAGCAATACTGTGTTGTGTACAGATGCTTATAGGTGTAGTAGACACGTGGGCGCGTGGGCTGTGGGAATTCCCATCCTACTCTGGCTGGGAATCGCTTCTAGAAAGGGGAGGGGAATTCACCTGAGGAGTGGGATGTCAAACCCACCTGCAGTGTTTGTATTCCTAACATGTACGTAGTTGTCCCCTGGGTCTGATGGTCCCACGTCCTCGGACTTGGAGGGAGAAAAGTCATTATATCTGTGCCAAATAGATTCTCTAAATAGTACAGTGGGGCGACTACTGCCCTAGTACTTGTGTTGTGCTAGGTCTGCAAGACACCTAGAGACCGTTTCAAATAGGCTTGCGGGTGTGTAGGCTCAAGGCAAATACTATAGCATCGCCTATAAGGCGTGTGATCATGGTATCTGCGAGGCTCCTGGAACCAGTGGCCTGTAGATAGTGAGGAGTGAGTGTGGACAGACACGAGTAGGCATGGGTTCTAGCCAAAATTGTGCTTTGGCTTTTCAGGTTTTCTTTGTATCAGAATGCCCTGTGTGTGGCAGTGGGTCTGTGTGCATACACACGTGCATATGTACATATGTATACATAAGTGTGCGTGGTCGTGCATATATGCACAGGCAGAGAGTATGAAGTGAAAAGTGTGCATCCAGCACTGCCGCGGCTCTCTTGCACCACCCGAGGCACTCTGTGAACACACAGGCGGCTCCGGCCCCAGTTAAGAAGTCCCTGCTCAGACCTGCTGGGCTGGCTTGCCCCTTTGCCAAAGAAATGATGACCCACAGGAACAGAACACTAGCTGCAAATTCCACAGCCCAAGAGGACCAGCTCCTGGCCATTGGTCACCTGGGCTTCCAGGACCCAGGAGGCTAGCTCCTGGCCGTCAATTGCGTTTCCCTCTAACGTGCTTCTTCCTCCAACGCCTGGCTTGACAGCAGGGGCTTCACTCTAACCCCTGCGTGTGCTTATCTTTGACATTGGTGACTTGGAGAAAAGGCAAGTTGTTCATGGGGATGCTTGAAGGCGCTCTGCACACGGCACCAGTGCTCAGCAGCTTGCGGAAGCGGTGTTTGTCCGAAGGGTAGCACTCGGACCCCATAGTTCCCTTTGCAGTTTGGCTTTGCCCAGGGTATTGAGCTAATTTGTTGTTTCTGAGTCTGAACATAAAAGGGCAGGCTAGCTGCCAGGGCTTTAAAAGATCCAAGAGCCATTAAGGCATTTTGAACTTGCCTTAAATAGTTTTACTTAAAATAGGTACTGAGCAGGATGTACCTGGCCCAGAATTTCAGGTAGGCCTGTGGAATTCATTTGTCAATGAAAGAAAATTGCCATACAGCAGACAGCTTGTGCTCACAACAAAGAACCAGTTGAAGCCTTAACCAGGTATGGAAATAACACGCCAGAAGTCATTCTAGCCGGAGTATAAGGGGCTTGGTAGGGGAAAGGGGAGACCAGAATAGCACTCACCCGTGCCCTAGTTCCTGAGATTGGCTTTTGGTCTGAGGCTGTCCTGTTGTTGTGCTCTGAGCCAAGAGGCGTGTGTGCAGCTGGCCTAACAGAGGGCCTGGACATGAACTTGAGGACTCTGGCAAGGGTAGGGTTCTGGAGCATCTTATAGACCTGTCTCTGTTACTTTCTTCTCATTGCTGGGACAAAAATATCTGACACCCAAAATGCAGGAAGGAAATGTTTATTTAGCTCACAGTTACTGGAGGTTTCAGTCCGTACTCAGCTGGCTCTGAGGCAGAGCGGCACGTGGCAGAGGGCAGCAGTTCACGGCATTAGCCTCACTCCCCTCCTTCCACTGCAATGCAGATTACCGGCCCCAGGGCAGGCACAGCACTCACATCCGTAATCCCTGCATTGAATCATGAATTAATCACAAACTCTAGAAGCTACCCCAAAGGCTGCATGAGGTTTTGGGGGAACCCCTAGACACAAACCCTTTACTCAGTTGTGGCAGATTTAAGCAGACAGGGCTTCAGTTGTGTGAATTGCCCTCCTGCATTGTTGGGCTGGGCTGATTGCAGTGTGTGGAAGCAGGAAGGGCCCAGAAGGCAGCGTCCAAATGGAGACCAAGAGCCAGGCCTGAGCAGAGAGCCCAGCTGACTGGTCTACTGAAATGGTCTGGGTTTCTCTAGGCAGAAACCAAGAGAAGCTGGAAACACCAAGAGCACTGCCAGCCCTTGCACCTGGGGCAGCCAGAATCCGCCTTCTCCCTGCCATTCTGAGAACATCCTGAGCTCTTCTGAGTCTCTAAACCTCTTCATAGATTCACCATCTAGAAGGTAATTTTTAGATCCTCTCCCCCTCCTCATCCCAGTGTCCTCCACACATGTGTCCTGAGTCCTTGTCCCTAGTGCCCGCTGCTGTCCTGCCTCTTGGGACATCTTGGCGTTGGCACTGATGGGAAGCCCTGGTGTGTGCTTGCTCCCACAGGTGTCTCTGGTGTTAGATTCTCTCACCTGGGCAGCCTCACACCAGTCCAGCAGGGAGTGGCCCCTGCTGTATTAAATGGTGTTTAATGAGGCCTTACGTCCACCTTGCTTCTGACAAGTTGGTGATTGACAGTCACATTCACACTCTTTGACTCATCCTCTGCCTTTATCACCTTTGACAGGAGGACCTTGTTCCTGATTCTTGGTCAGGGTAAGCCTTTCAAGGACAGAACAGAACAGAGAAGTGGCAAAGGAGCCCACCTGGAGCTTACCAGGCACACTTTCTCCACCCCTCTGCCTGGCACACAAGCTCGCCCACTCAGAGAGGATGCTGCCCATTTTTTTGGTGTTATTCTTTGTCCGGGGGAGCCTCACTCCTCATTAGCATTGAAATCTAACATCTCTCCATACTAGATAGAAAAAAAAAAGCCTGTCCCTTTGTCGTCCTCCTAGAATGCCACACTCAAGTCCCTCTGGCCACGTATTACCAGCTAGACTGGCCACTCTTTGCCACACACCACCTCCCCATGTGGGTTTCTGTCTATAGAAAGCATCTGCCTCCTACCCTGGTGCCCAAGCCAAGGGTTGGGAGCCGCCCTTGCTTCTGCCTGCTCTTGGGTTCCCGTCCTATCTATGGCCAATCCCTTCTCATTTCCCTCTTGACAGGCTCTCGGGCTCCCAACTTCAGCCTGTCACTGCCCACTGCAGGCCGAGACCCCCTTGTCTCCCACCTCCCTGCACTGCTGCAGGACCTCTTGCCCGCCCACTGCCCTCTACCCCAGCCCCAGCCCCAGCTGCAGCTCCTGGTGCCCATTGGGCTTTCTTGGCTGCCCTTTCTCTCTGGAATGCCCCCCTTGTCCTCCTGGGCAGCCCAATTCTTTCTGGCTCAGCTGCACTGTTAGCTCCACGGTGAACCTGCCCAGCCCAGCAGAATGCCCTCTGCCTGGCTCCCGAGTGCCCATCACCCTTTATTTCTAGCCCGCTGGCTCATCTGTCTTCCAGTAGACTCTGGGCTTCCTGGGTGAAGCAGTGTGAAGTCAGGCCTCTGGATGTTTTCTAAGATCAGTTCCAATTTTATCAGCTCCCGGATGGCTTAGCGGGCGCAGCAGTGCAGCCTGTGGCCAAGGAACGTGCATTCGTTTGTTCATTGAGAGTTTGTTGTGTGCTCTCTGTTAGTCACGAGCCCTTGTGAAGGAGCACAGTCTGGCTTCTGCACTTACGTGTGAGTTACTGAACCTTCCTCGCCCACTTTTTTATTAGTCCAGTGAAGGCGAACCTTTTGGAGCTTGCAGTGATAGCAGTCAGCTGTACCACACGTGCCCCAGGTTAGCCACCACTGTGCTTGCTTGCGTGTGAGGACTGGCTCCTGGTCAGCTCAGCTCCACACGAAGAGTGCCAGGTACCCCACCTGTGTCCTGGATCCCATCATGTAAACTTCCGACCTCCCGGGTCCCGTCCTCCCACCAACTCATAGATCCGCCTGATGACCTAGTGCCTCTGCCCTGTGAGGCTTTTGAAGACCTGGTGGCAGGCACAAGGCCTCCTGTCCGGGCCTGCGGGGAACAGGGCTGAATAGCCATCAGCTGTCAGGAGCTTCGCATTCTGTGGGATGGGATTGGCAGCCTCAGGTTCCCATGGTAACCAGCCCATCAATGCCCTCAGTGTCGAGATGGTGGCACCGCAGAGAGGAAGAAACAGTCTCATTGTCTCCCCCTTGACTGCTTGGGTACAAACAAGCTGCGCCCCACAGGGCCCTGAAGCCCAGCCAGACATGGGACTCTGCGATGCTACACGTTCTGCTACACAGAACCCCTTGCTGAGTAGGACAGGAAGAGGCCACCAGTGTCACTTCTCAGGCCCTCCTTGGGCCTCTTGAATGTCTGCCACTGTCCGGCATCAGTCACTCAGAGTCCTTGTGGGGTAAAGCCATTTCTTAGTGAGAAGTGGCCCAAAGGAACCAGACCCCTGGCTCTCAGAATGATCGGCTGGCCCACGCCTACTGCAGGCTTGAAAAAGTCAGCGGCTGATGTCAAAAGTTGGGCCCTCTGGGGGCCCAACGTACTCGGATGATCTTTGCCAGACTTTCTCTAGATGAAGAGTCAGGGCAGACAGTGGCCCCTTGTTATCTAAGGGTGTGCTCTCTGGAATCCAGGCCTGTTCCCTTTGTAGAAGGCACCATCTAAGACCCTCATGTATGTTGCGGTGCTTGCCCTTCGCTGTTCTGGTCCTCCAGCCTGGGAAGCCCACATCCCTCTGTTTGCCCCTTTCCTTGTGTCCACTGCCTCCCATCCATCGCATTTCTCACACTATCAGCCTGAAGGTGCATCAGAGCCACCAGCCACATGCTATCCTTCCACTGCTTAGAAACCCAGAGTGGCTCATTTGCAGGAAGCTCTGTCCTCAACCCCAAGCCCTTCATGTTGCCACCTGCTCCAGCAGTGTGAGATTCTTAGTGCTTTGGAAACTTGCTGAGTTTGCATGTGCTACTTGTACCCGTTCCCCGTACTTTCTATCTGGAGGACCTGGCTGTCCCTCAGGTTCACTACAGTGGTGTTTCTTAACCTGTGTGCTCCCCTCCCCGATCTCCCTGGAGGAGCTTGCTGTGGCGACCTGGAGTGTCTGTCTCCCCACTAGACTGCAGCGTCTTCACATACCAAGTTTTTGTTCCCTCCATCCCTCCCACGATCCCTACAGAAGCTTTGGTGACCATGAAGCCTTTAGAACATTTTATGCGAGGACCTCTGATATTTTAATTCCATTCACTGAAGGGGAATGATCCTCAGAGCATGAGTAAGGGAGAAATGCTAATTTTATTATCTCTTCTTGTGTTGGGCTCCAGGAGGTTTATGAGTGGCAAAATAGTTGTGATTTTTTAAAAAATGTATTTAGTACAGGGTCTCACTAAGCAGCTTGGACTCGTAGTGATCCTCCTGTTTTCATCCTCCCCAGCTCTGGGATTACAGGTGTGCACCACTGTGCCCGCACTTGGTGGCAGGCTCAGCATGCCTGGGGTAGGACTGGCGCAGCATGCGGTACTGGGGATCTAACCCCTGTGATTATTTTTTTTATAATCAGATATCGAGTGATGTTCTTGCCCCAGGACATGTCTTGGTATCCGGGCCTTGGGTCTTGCTGAGTGATTTAAAGTCCTGCAGGGCTTTGCACACCATGACTAGGACGCGTCCTCAGTCATCTATGCCACATGGCCTCTCCGGGGAGGACTGGCAGATCTGGCAGAACCCAGAATCCTACCCCAGTGCACTCACTCAGAAGTCAGGGGTGAACACCTTGCTCCTAGGCCAGGAAGAAAGGATGTCCCAAACGGAGCCAGAGGAGATGACTGGGGAAGCCTTAGAGATAGGAGGAATGAACACACAGAGAGAGGGAGGGAGGAGTGGAGAAGCATGGAGAAAAAGAGGCTGGAGCTTTCCCCAGGGTCTTAGTGGGTGGTCTTCCCTGTGGAAGGCTTACTCTATGTATGAAGCGGCAGCCCTGGTCTTGGCTGTGTGCACCCTCTCTGTCCTGAGGTGGGATTCTATTCCTTAGAATGGCTACTGAGTCTGTGAATTGCAGTCCCGCTCCCCCGTGACTGCCCCCTGCCAGCTCTGACATGGTTCTTGCTATCTACCAAATGCTGCTGATGATCCCCCAGAGCCCTGGTATGGTATCTAGCCCATTGCGCAGATGGGCAAACTGAAGTGCAGGGAGTTTGTGTAACATACTGAAACTTAGTAAATGCCAGCACAGACGTGTGGGCAGTGGCCTAGCTCACAGACAATGCCTGTTCATTGTTAGGAAAGTCTGCAAAGAGCAGATGGTGTATGGGCCAACCTGGAGCTTGGAGTTTCCAACCAGCTCTGGAGGAGGAGGGCAGTCCAGGAAGATGGGAGGAGGCCTCTCTGTTCCGGCTAGTGTGGGTGGCTGTCCTGAGGACCCTGTCTTATCAGGCTTCTGGGCTGGACCTCACTTCAAAGGCTCAGCAGAAACAGAGACAGGACAGCAGTGAGTGAGTGAGTGAGTGAGTGAGTGTGTGTGTGTGTGTGTGTGTCTGTGTCTGTGTGTGTGTGTGCACGCGTGCTGCTGCTGGAGATGGAACCAAGGGCTTTCCCCGTGCTAACCAAATGCTCTGCCATGAACCTCCAGCCCCAGGCTCACACCAGCATTCCTGTCCTTGGGTCTGAGCTTCCACAGCCCACCAGAGCCTGTGTTTCCCACCCCCTGGGAGGACAGTGGACACTGTGGAGCTGAGCCTCAGAGCAAGAGGAATCCAGAGGAGAGAGGAGGCCTAATGAGGACCCCGGGCTGCATAGAGGGTGGCACGGCAGAGTCTGTCTTTCACAGCATAATGCAGAAGGAATGCATGTGCAGAACATTTTGGAAACAGAAAAGAGCAAGGAAGACTACAACACTCATGTTCAACTCCGCTACCCAGAGACAATCATTGTTAGCATTTGGGCCGCGTCTTTTTCTAACTCTGTGTGTGTGTGTGTGTGTGTATGTGTGTGTGTGTGTTGTAAGTGTGCGTGCGTGTGCATACACACACATATATCTAGATAGATAGATAGATAGATAGATAGATAGATAGATAGATAGATATGCTTGCATACACACATATACCGATGTCTTAAACCCACAGATCACACAGTTTCATAACTTATCTCTCCCAAGCCAATCACTATCCTATGGCGTAATGCTTGATGGCTGATCTGCATGCTGTTGCGTGCGTGGCTCATTGTTTGCCTAAGCTTTTCTTGCTATTTAGGTCAGTGGATTCTCCAGGAGTCCTTGGGGAGGTGGATGGTGCTGCTGCTGGTCTGGACTGTCAGGTCCCAGTGGGCGGAGGTGCTCTTGCTGCCCTGTCCCCACTGGTGTGCCCTGCACCCTGGTGGCAGCTTCCTTTCTCATCTTTGTGTCTTCCCATCACATATCACTGCACTTGTGGAGGGCCCTGATTTGGTAGCATTTATTCCATTGAACTCATAGAGATTTTTATGGGGAATCTTTTATTTAAAAATTACACGTGTGTTATGTCATGCTCCACCCATGTAAGAGTTCAAACAGATGTATAAAGAGATTTGAGAAGAGTCCCAATTCCCTTTCCTGTTTCCCTCCTCTTCCTCCAGAGGTATCCACTGTCCACACTTCAGTGTCTGAAAAGATGTATCTAAGTATACGCGTATGGTGTAATGGCGATTTTATTTTGTTGGATGGAAACAAGCATTTTCTTGTGCGTAGCTTTTCTCACCTATGATGGAGCTCTTTCCTTGCTGGCACGTGGAGCTCTGTTTCATTCTTTCTACATAGTGTCGAATGCTTCTATGGTATTTTTATGGGCATGACGCCCTTCCGTGCACCGTTTACCTGTGTGTGTTCATTTCAGTTCTCTCCAGCTGTTGCACACCAACCAGTGTCGCAGGAGGCGTCCTTAAATTAAATAAGAGCCAGGGCCAAATTTGAATAAGGTCTAGCTCCAAAAGTTGGAAAACTTCTGCTTCAAAGTGTCTATGCACGTTTTGGTGTGCTAGGAATGACCGTGGCTCTCCAGGGGGTGACAGTTGATGCTGTCCTCACGAGCTTCTGACAAGGTAGAGGTTACCCATTTTGAGTAGAGATGATCAGTGGTTGTATTTATCAATTCTTATGCATAAGATTGTTCTAATTTTTTTTCTGAGTACCGCTGAAGTTAAACATCTCTTCATGTATTTCTCAGCCAGCCTCAGTCTTCCCCGAGGTGTTTCTTTATATTCTTTGCCCAATTTCTCAGATGAGTCATCTTTTATCTCAGTGGTTAGTGAGTGCTCTCTCTAGATGGTGGATATCAGTTCCTTGTGATCAAGTACAGCGCAGGTATTTCTCCCGTCAGTCGCTTTTCTATGAACTTTGTTCACGGGTTTGCTTGCTGCTTGTCTTTTGAGGTGAAATCTGCAGCACCATTTGTGTACAAGGCCTTGGGCTGTCTCTCTGTATAATTTAAAGGTGAGTATGGCAGGATCCCTCTCTGCTGCAGACTAGATGCAGCGTGGAGGTACAATGCAGTCTTTAGGCTGACGGGGGCTGCAGTCACTTCGCACCTAGGGGATTCAGGGAATGCTCGTGATGCGTGGCACAGGAGCCACACCTCAAGAGGCCCACAGGGTTTTTGTAGACAGAGGGACAGGGTGGGTGGCAGCGCTGCGCCAGATGCATCATGGGGATCTCAAGCTACATCACATCAGGAAATAACTCCACTTCCATGACTGAGGAGAAATGAATCTCAGGGAGGGGCGACAAGGAGCCAGGGCAGCAGCACTTGGGAGCTGCTCAGTCACCTCGGTGAAGGGACAGGAACTGAGTGCTGTTTGCTGAGCCTCGTGCGAGCTGGAGTCCTGGAGGATGCAGGCTCTTTCTGATGCCTCCCAGTGGCCAGGCAGTGTTGTCTGAGAGCTTAGCCTTCTAGGGCACAGAGCTGGGCAGAACAGGTGGACCATGGGAGGTGAGGAGGGGTCCAGGAAGGGAAAAAAATCAACACAGTAAGAATGAGGACAGAAGTAGAAAAATCCCGGGGATGTTGAGACCCTGCCAGACATGCTGATTTCTTCTGAGCGCAGGGAAGTCGTGGGTACTTCTTTAGTCAGGAAGCTAGTACTGAATGCTGGCTTCAAGGTGCCTGTGGCCTCCCGAGTCATAGAGATGGATTGGTTCTGGCAGTCATGTGCCCCCCAGTCCTTGCCTGGTGCCAGTTTCAGCTGTCCCCGTGTCCTCCCGTGGGTCACAGCTGGAGTCTGTGGTTTCATGTCTGTGAGACCCCATGAACAGGATCTATGGCTCTTTGTCCTCAGAAGAGTTTATTTGGGTGTGTTTGTCTGAGCACAGATTTTAACACAGAAAAAGAGAACCATTTCTGACCTCCCTGGCACTCAGGCTACATACATTTCATCTTCTGCTAGTTTTTTTTTTTTTTTTAACTTAGACAAACAAGCAGAAATTCCAATTAGTGTTCCTCTTGATAAAGCCCGTTTCTGTCTAAAGAAAAGAAACTATTTCTATCCTGCCAGCAAAGCAATCATTTATGACTGGCTCATTAATACTCTTCTGCACATCTCTTAATTTTTCATATGCAGAAATATGACACTTTTAGTCCCAAACAAGAGGCTGGGTTTGTTTCAGCGACTTAAACAAGTTTATGTACTGGGAATTTACCAATTCAGTAGCTTTACACTCTTGATAATATTGTATTTGATTATTTTTGCGTAGCGTTAGGGGTCGAACACATGCTAAGCAAATACTCTACCACTGGGCCATATCCCCACCCTGCATTTTAGCACAAGATCTAAAAGCCCATTTTGGGGCAGGAGTTCTGTAGAGTTTTGTGTTGTACAAAATGAACTCACCAGGACTTTCTAGTATTGGAGTTTTTTAGTGTATTTTTTTTCAAGGAATATTTTCTCTCTTTTTCTGCCATCTGATTACATCAGGAGTTTTATAAATCTAAATTGACTCTTTTGCACAAAAAATTGTCTTAAACCCCACACGAAACCTTAGAGTTCAGTGTGGGTACAGTTGGTATAGATGTCCTTAGGCAGTGTTAGGGAACTGTCGCTCACAAACCACACAATGCCCATTGTGTCGCGAAAGCATTGAATGCATTCTGAAGCCTCACCAAAACTATCTTCCTGCTTCCCAATTTGATTTTCCCTCACAAGGAGCCCTGGGATGGTTTTCTCTTTTCTTCTTGTGTCAGAAGTTCAACAGTTGCAGAGAGCTACAGAAAATCCTATCTTAAAACCCATTCATCTTTCTGACTTGCAGTTGGTTCCCCTTCCCAGCGTGTGATTCCTTTCCTGGTTAGTCACTTACGCCGCTCTGCACATGGTCTGTGCCAACAGCAGTGCCAGCCTGGGCTTGTCTTTGTGCCAGGCAGTCATGCAGTCTCCTCTGGGTCCCTCCTGAGCATTGAGCTATGGTGCAGGCTCTCAGACGGTGGACACTGCCCCCGGAGATCTGTTGCCCCCCAGGCCGAGGGACCTTGTCTGCACGCCTATTCCTGCTGTTCTCCCAGTTGTGTCTGCGTTTTATTTGAATCGTGCTGCTGGCTTGTGTGAATTAGATTGCGAGTCATGAGGCTGAGCCGCGTCCTGCATGCACCGTGAAACTGATGCTCTACGGATCATTAGGAGCAGAGCTGGGAGGGAAGGGTCCTCTGGCCCGCTTGCCCGGCCCATTTTAAAAGCACGTTCGTCTGGACATCTTCTGGGGAGGTGTGTTAGCCTGCAGCCCAGTTTTATTTCTGTGCTGGCCCGGTACAGCTACCCCGGATGTGCTGACGTGTAAACAGGCTTCCCAGGGCCTCCTAGACGTGGTCCTGTGGCTGCTGCGCCTGCTGGTGGGGCTTTGAGAGCTTCCCGGAAACGAGAGTGCTACTTCCGGCCGTCGTTAAGTTTCTTGGGCTCTCGCAGGAGGGAATGGATGAACCAGTGTGATACAGTTAGACAATGAGCACTAAGG
>NW_004524578.1:4053176-4082353 GCF_000260255.1 Octodon degus
CGGCGAGGTGATTCTGGTCATACAGCTCTAGGACAGGCAAAACCCATTTGCAGGGGCAGAGAAGCTGTGAGGGTGGGCACTGAGGGGACAAGTGCACAAGAAAGTCTCCGGGACGGGGTCTTCTCAGTCTTGGTAAGAGTTTGGCTTGCACAGGAGTGTATGTGTCCCCAAATTCACGTGGATGACAACATCACAGGTGAATTTTGCTTCCAAAGAAAAGAAAACTATAAGCAAATATTGAGCTCTGGCTAATGACGCATACGTCAAAATATTTTGGGAGACGAGTACTGATACTGCAACTGACTTTTGAGTGCAGTAAAAAGGAAATGGCGTGCTGGGTGAATAAACAGGGAGACGTGTGATGGAGTGGTCTTAGTGAATGTGTTGATGATAGAACAGGGTCGCACAAATCTTTCAGCTTTGCTGCGTGTTTGAAAATGTGCACGGGGGCCGGGGAGATGGCTCAGTGGAATAAGCGCTTCCCTGGCAAGCACAAGGGACTGAATTCAATCACCGGTTCTGCCAAAGAAAAAAAAAAGAAAGAAAGAAAGAATGAATGAATGAATGAATGAAAAGAAAAGAAAAAAGGAAAATGTGCACAGCCACATGTTGGAAGAAAAGAGTCTTAGGGTGTGGTGGGGGTAGGGTGGATTTTGGGGAAGTCCCTGGCTGCCCTTAGAGACATAACCATGAAGTTATGTTTAGAGATGAAGATTAAAAGCCTTCTAATGATTTAGTGGAGCAAATTATGTCATCCAAAGAAATCCTCATAGCATCTGGGTTTGGGGGTGCTCACCGCTGTAGGGAGTGTTCAAGGGCCATATTGGCACCTGAGAGAACTCCTGTGGCTCCTTCGGGCCCTCCCTTGCCAGGGCTCCTCTGGCAGAGAGCTTCAGCCCAAGGGGAGGCATCCCAGGAATATGGAAATAAGCAGAGTCCAGCAGCTGAAGGAACTTCCTGTGGAGGAGAGATAACCCACTGCAGACACCCCTGGCAAGCTGGAGAAAGGCGGCTGGGCTGCTTGCTTGCCGATTGTCTTCTCTGTGTCGCTCCAAAGTAGTTTTAGGATTTGAATTATTGACTTTGGGCAGACTTTTGAGCTTCTCTTGATTCATTGAAAGTGCAGGGCAGGACCAGCAGCCATTCGGTGCAGAGCCCTAAGGAGCAGGCATCCTAACTTGGGGTCCTGTCCCTGTGCTCCCCAGGGACCACCCCCAACCAGAGGGAGCAGGGAGCAGACGCTGCAGGGGAACCTGCACGTCAGAGGGTCTGCTGCATGTAGGGCTTGCTCCTGAGGTGGGGGTGGGCAAGGGGAGAGGAGTGGAAGCATTATTCTAAGAAGCTGCTTTTATTTATAGATTCTCCTACTTCTATTAAAATGAGTGCTGGAGGGATATAAAACTTGGAACATGTAACACATAATAGAAATGAAAGCACGTTAAACTAAAATAGGGAACAGCAGTAAAATGAGCAGAGAATCGTAGTACCAAGGGGAAGATGTGACATTTTTCTGAAATAAAATCATCACAGGAGCACGTTGTGTGGGGAAAGTAAATTAAAATTAGGACGTGACCAGGGGAAAGCTTGGAATGAAACATCAACTATTTCATAATGAAAAGGAGAATGTGTTAAGCTGACTCAAGGGGAAAACAAATATGGCGATTATACTAATTACATTATAAAGACAAATAAGAAGTCATTGTTGTAACAGGAAATAAAACTAATTAAATACTGAATGTGCTTTAAGAGATGATGGCAAAATAAAGTGTATGAAATATGATAAAATAGGTACACAGCCATGATTCGCTTACTTTGTTCCAGCAGCCAGGATGCTCTCACCTTCTGCGTATAGAATGAGAGGATTTTTGAAATGGACACAGGATATTAATGGGATAGAAAACCAAAGAAATAGCCACTTATATTAGAAAAGCTGGACTCCAACAAGTGCTTTGAAAAGAATGAGTTGATGAATGAATTGAGAATTCCTTGAAGAAAGGAGTTTTAAAATAGCTATGTAGGGGGAAAATAATAGAACTGCCTATCTTCTAAGATTACGGTCTAATGAATGAAGCTGGGGACAATGGCACACCTCTTTACTGGAGTAATTCTATCTCAGCTCTTGCTTCTGCCAAATGGGAGTTAGGAGCAATGCCGACACTCAGATGCGGGCACGTGGTGTTAATCATGGTGATAATCAAACGATAATTATGTGTTTGATTATCGCGATGGCGATGATTAACACCAAAGGAGGGAGGATGGAGTCCTCCTGTTGTCGGGCACCGGCGTCACGCTCCAGCAGCTCTACTTTTAAAGTAGAAGGTCAGAGCTAGTGAGAGCTGTCAAGAAGTGTTTGGATGGACCACTTCTTTTACCTTTTGTCCTCTTCCTCCTCCTGCTCCTACTGCTCCTCCTTCTCCTCCCCCTCTCCCTCCTTCTCCTCTTCTTCTTTTGGGAAAGCATAGCTGTTGAAAAGTTTGGGATGGGACAGGCAGAAATCAGAGCAGACTAAGAACTGATGAGCCACGCAGCACAGACAGGATGTCCCTGGCCTGCAGTGTGGTCGCTGGCTCCACGCAAGGTGCGTGTTCCAGCCACTCTGCAACAGTGGCTGGGATGTCCCCATCAGCCCTCTGCCTGCCTGCTGTGTGATATGGGACTCAGGCCCACCATGACTGATGTAAAAGAGGGCTCTTCTGCTCCGAATTAATTAAAGATTTGCTTGTAAAGGTAAGAGAAAGTAAAACTTCATGCCGTATCAGTTGGTCTATATTAGCATCCCAGGGGTGACAGAAGAACTCATGAAAGACCCTGTGGCTTAGGAACCCAACAGGGCATGTGGCAGCTCTCCACAAATACACATGTGCATGCAGACTTGAAGTGTTCACTTTCATTCCCACAAGAGAGTGTTTTATCTTGAGGTATTAAGTTGTTGTCTCTTCCCTATTTCTTGTTGTCTTAGTTACTCTTCTCTTGTTGCTGGGACAAATACCCGGCATTCAAAATGAAGGAAGGACAGGTTTCTTTAGCTCACAGTTACTGGAGGTTTCAGTCCATATTCAGCTGGGTTCAAGGCAGAGCAGCACACAGCAACCTTTCATGGTGGCGGCAAAGAGCAAGAGCAAAAGAGAGGGGTAGCAGCAGCTCTAGCAGCTGGCTTCTCTTCCCTCCTTACCTTGTAATGCAGATTACCTCCCCCAGGGCAGGTGCAACATCCACAACCCACAATAATCAATCACAAACTCCAGAAGCTTCCCCAGGACTGCATGAGGCTTTTGGGGGGACAACTATACACAAACCATAACACTTGTAATGGGCATACTCAGGACAGACTGTACCAACACTCAGTGTCTTATTAAAGAGCAGATGTTCACAGGGAATCCCAGAAATGGAAAAGCAAAAGGTGTGCTTATATTTTCTCCTTCTGCTGTCCTCTTAATAGCCAGATTTCTCCATTGTGTATGAAGACAGGTGTGTTTTGCATTTTATAGGATTATTTTGATCTAGTACCTCTTGCAAATAAAGCCAGCAGCCAAAACATAAGCAGAAGATTTAGGTCTATCTAATCCCAGAACTTTTGCCTACACATTGATCAGCAATTTGTGAACCGCCCAACATCCCTGGTTGGGAAATCACTCGTCTGTAAAATATGATTGCAGTCATCACTGCAGATCAGAGTTCTGCAGCTGGCTACTACGAGGCTCGCAGGGGAAATGTTACCTTCTGTGAAAGGGGCCTCGTTGTGCGTGTGCATGTGCAGCTTGTCTCTTTAACTCATAGATGACCACACTCTATGCAGACCCCAGCGAGAGATGTCTTCCCTGTGGACACCTGACGCTGAAGTCCACGCTGTGACCACTGGCTCAGGGCTGACGAGAGTGGGTGGGCACCACCACTGTTAGCGGCTGCTCTCCTATTTTCCCTAGCTTAGTTCCACAGTGGCTTTTGGAGGCGTTGTAGAATTTTGGATGCTTGTGGGGTGTTGGACTCATAGCCTGCTTTCTACCATGAGAGCCAAAATTCAAAATTCTCCAACTGCTGCAGTGTGCTGCAACCAATAATCCCTTCCGATGGTGCATGCCGTGCTTTCTGCTGGGGAGTAATGATGCTGCATGCTTCCAGCACCTGTCAAAAGCTTGAGGGTATCGTAAACAACACCAGCATTGTACTGGGTGCAAATAACAGAAGATAGTGGCTTAAATAAAGTGGCGCTCTTTCTTTTCTTTCCTGCACACCAAGTCTGGATGTGGCTGTCCAGACTGAGCTGGCACCGAGCTTTGGGGTCCCCTTTTCCCACCATGCCATTCTCCACAGTAGGTCTCTGCTGCAGTGGTCACTTTCTCGTGGCAGCATAGTAGCTGGTGGACTGCTAAGCCTCATGCCCAAGTGCTAGGCAGAAGGCAGGACAGGGGCCAAAAAGTAGAAGGATGAAGGCTTTTGGCTCAGGAACAATCACTGTTGTAGTTTGAGGTTTTGCAAAGGAAACAATATAATACAGGACACATTTCATAAGATTATTCATAATGGTCACCCAAAGAATCATATACAAACAGTGCGGGATATCTGTCTACACACTAAACACCAAAGAATCTAGCTGAGGGCCTGGATCCCACAGTAGTGTCCTACACAAGTCCAGCTGAAGACATACAGCTCATAACAGTGCCTCCCACAACTGGAAGCCTAGAGCCCACGACAATGTCTCTTGCAGGCCCGCTTCAGGGATCTGTGCTGAGAAGATCCAAAGGTCAGTGATGGAAGCTAGAAAGTCTGTGCTGTTGGGATGAAGGATCTACGCCAGTGGGCTGAGGGATCTGAACTGGAGCCAGGAAGCAATGCTCAAGATAAGAACCACATCTCCCCTGAGAAGAACCACAACCATCCTAAGCCACAGTGAGGTCCCAAGCTCTGCCAATGGTAAGGAAAGCTGAATTCCCATCGGGAAAGCCAATGTGACAAGCTTCTTCAGGAGACTGAGCAGTGCACCATCTTCTCCTCCAGAACCAGGAAGCCATGCTCAAGATGAGGACCAGAGCTCCCCCAAAGTGAACTATAACCATTGTCAGTGACAACAAAGTCATGAGCTCCTTCAACAATGAGAACAGCCAAGTTCATCAGGTATGCCCACATGACGAGTCCTCCAAGAGACCCAACTGCAGTCCTAGGAAAACCAACAGCTCCAGCAACTTCCCTAACAACTTCTCTACTTCTTCTCCTATTCTGCCTCTTATGCTACTGGCAGCAATCCTCAGTGGGCCTCCCTACACCCAGCACCATGTTGGTTCATTTCAGCTGGGTGTTACAAGCTGACTACCAGTTGTCAATTCACCATAGTCACCTTCCCAAGGGACTTAGGCCTACATCTCATGAACAGAACTGTACCACATGGCCAGGCTAGCTGCAAGGGAGTCTAGAAAATAAAAATTTTTGGGTTCTACAACCCCAGTAAAGAAGAAAGGGTTTGAGATAGATAAGTTGGGGCAACCTAGTGTATCTTCATATATCATAATGAATATAATGTACTTTTACCTTATGAATAATTAGGAAAAAGGAAGAGGGGAAGAAAGCTCTCCCTTATTCTAAGGGAGCTACCTTAGTGTTAATTAGATTAATCCATACTTCACTGGGACAGGCTCTGATCTAGGTGCATAGACATGCTAGCTGGTATAGTTTACATAGGTGAGGCATGTGGTATGTGAATTATTGTTCAACCAAACGATTTTAAAGGAGAAGAACTGGGGATATGGCTTATTGGTAGAGCTCTTGCCTAGAATATGGATGGTTCTGGGTTTAATCTCCCACACCTTAAAGCAAGGAGCGATGGAGAAAGGGAGAGAGAGGGGCAGTGAGGGTGATGGGGGCAGGAGAGAGGGAGAGAGAATCGATACAGACAAATACATATCGCTTATGGCTCAGAACTAGAATGTTCCCCCAAAGCCTCATGTGTTATGATCCAATAAGCTCTTCAGTAAGAGTGATGTCTCCATCAATAATCATAGAACCAGAAGAGTGTGGCAAATTGTCTAGGAGAGGAGCCAATGAAATCAAAGGTCTGGGCAGTAGTGGATCGCTCCTAGCAAAGAAAAATAATGATGAGGATGAGGATAAGATTGATGGTGGGGATTCTGGCGTGACAATGGCAAGTGTATAAACTTTTAGTGGGCAAGGAACTAGGGGCTGTCTTCTCATTTACTCTTGCAGCCACTCCATGGGTAGTTCCTTTGCTCTGCCGCATGTAACAGAATTTGGCAGAGCCAGAGTTGGCATCACACTTATTTCTCCTTTATCATTAAAATATGTTATCTGATAGATATACAGTATTTCCCAGAGCATATGTTAAGTTATAAAAACTATAATAAAACCTGTCTGTGAAGCAGCTGTCATCTCAAAGCAAGGGCGTTGCTAGTGTTATCTGCATATTCCTTCTCCACGTTACCACCTGTCACCTGACTCCTAGTGCCTCCAGGGTACTAGATCATTCTGGTTCTAAGCCATAAGCAGTGAAAATGGGGGTGTAGCTTTTATGCATTTGTGTATGTCAGTTCTCATGCTGTGTGTGTCTCAGGCCTACTGTATTCTTAGGCAGTGTAGTGCTTGATTTGATGTTGAGCACTACAAGAATGATATACTGCACACAGTACTCCACAGCTTGGCTTACCCTCAACATACATGTGCGCGTGCACACACTTAACATCTGAGCTCAGCCACATTGTAGTTGGGACCTACTTATCTATGGGCCTTCTGCTTCATAGTTCTGCATGTGTGTTGGCCACTGATCACAGTCAGTCTGTCTATTCTTCTGGCAATGAACATTTGCTTGCTCTCCTGTCTCCTCTCCTCTCCTCTCCTCTCCTCTCCTCTCCTCTTGTCTCTAATCTAATCTTCTTTCTACAGTACTGGCTTGAACCCCGGACATTGGAACTGAACTATGTCCTCTGCCCTTTTTATTCTATTTTTTATCTTGACAAAGGGTCTCAGTGAGTTGCTAAGTTGCCCAGGCTGGACTCCAACTTATGATTCTCCTGCCTCAGACTCCCAAAGGGCTACGATTACAGGAATGTGCCAGCATGCCCAGCTTGTGTTTAAGAACACTGTTGCCTTATATTTGACTTCTGGTGTATAATGTCAGAATGTGTCTTGTGTATGTCTCTAGAATTGGGATGGTTGGCTTATATATTCTAGATACAAATCCTTTTCCCATTATAAGTGTAGAAAACAGTGTATGTCTTCTGATTGATCTTAGTCATTTTCTGGTTACTGAGACTCAATACCCTACACCCCCAAATTAAAGGAAGAGAGATTTGTTTGGCTTGTGGATTTTAGCGGATCAGTCCTCAGTTGGCTGGCTCCAGGCAGGAAGGGCGTGGTGGAAGGGTTGGGCAGGCCAGAGCTGCTCCTGTCTTGGTAGCCAGGAAGCAGGGAGGAGCCAGTGAGGCAGATGCGCTCCAGGGACCCTCCTCTTCTGATCTGCCCATCTTCTCAACTGTGCATTCAACTGTGGTGCCATCAGTGGATCCTCTGATGAGTATAGCACCCCATGATCAAATTGCTTTCTAAAGCCCAGCCTCTGAACATGTGAGGCTTTGGGGGAACATTCCAGTTCTAAGCCATAAACAATTAAAATGAGGATATAGCTTTTATATACTTGTATATTGAGATTCTCTCTCTTTCTTTCATCCCCCTCCCCCTCACTGCCCCTTTCTTTCCCTTCCTCCATCTCTCCTTGCTTTATGGGGGTGGGGACTAAACCCAGCGCTTTCCACATTCTAGGCAAGAGCTCTACCAATGAGCCATATTCCAGGTCCTTCTCATTTTAAGTAGCTTGGTTGAGCAATGGTTCACATACCACGTGGCACACCTACATAGTGTATACAGTTCCTTGAAATGATCTTTGGTGTATTCATGAGCTGTGCAAACATCATTCAAATGAACCATGGCCACTTTCACCACCGCATACCTGACAGTGGTCAGGCCTCCGTCCCTCTTCTTCAGCCCCTGGCAAGGCTGGTCAACAGCCTGTCTGTGGCTTCACTTATTCTGCATATTTCGTGTGATGGAATCTTATCATATGTAAACCTTTTTTTTTTAATCTAGCTTTTTACTCTTGCTTGTTTTGACGTTTCACTCAGGCTGTTCCATGTACCAGTGTCTCCTTCGTCTATTGCTAAATAATGTTCCACTGCGTGGATGCATCACTGTGTGAATAGCCCCTTGCGCATTCAGCAGTCGGGTGATGTGCAGGTGCTTTCCACTCTTTCAGCTCTTGTGGGTAACACCGCTGTGAGCAGTCATGTGGACTGGTGTTTATAGCGTACTGAGGATCACATCTAGCGGAGGAATTGTGCACTCTTATGGTGACACCGTGTTTGCATTCGGAGACACTGCCGGCTGCTTTCCACATCGCCCCACCGCCTCGCATTCCCACGGCAGTAGCTGAATGTCCTTATTTTGTCACATCTCTATCAGCACTTGTTATTAACTGTCCTTTATGTGGTGCCCAACCCAGTGGGCGTGGGTTTGAGTTTACATTTTCCCAGCCCGTGCAGTTTGAGTTTACATTTTCTTAATGGCTGACAGTGTTGTGCATCTTTTCATGTGTTTGTGGGTCATTTGTATATCCTTTTTGGAGAAACCTCTATGGGTCCTTTGTCCATTTCTGATTGGTTGTCTCTTATTGTCACCTATTCTAGATTCAAGTCCCTTATCAGATATGTAACTTACAAATACTTTCTCCCATTCACTGGCCTGTGTTTTCCCCAAGCCAGAGGGTGTCATTTGTAGCAAAGAAGTGTTTTTTTGTTTTTTAATCCACTCTGACAATCTGTTTTTAAATTAGTGTACTTAGGTCAATCACACTTAAAGGGATTGTTGGTTCCCTGGACTATTTTCTTCCATGCTTACACCTGTTGATATTCGCTGCGTTTGTCCTTTTTCACCCCTCCCATCTTTGTCTGCCTTCTCTGGTTTTAACTGAACCTTTTAGATAATTCCATTTTAAACTTTTAGTAGTTTCCTTAAAGTATACATTTGAAGTCTCCCGTCAAAAAGCCCCGTGCTGCTTCACCTGCATGTACAGTTATCAGCTAACCAGAGCTCCCCGCTCCCCCACCCCGCCCCCAGTACTTCACGGATGATGGTTCCTCTGTTCCATTTAAGGATCCTCCCTATCCCACAGTGAGAAAGATTCCTTTCAGTGTGGGTTCAGTGTGGGTATCAGTGTGGGTTCCGGGAGGCAGCAGGTGACACCTCACCCCTCTCGTTGAAATGGTCCTCATCCGTGGGTCCACGTTCCCTGGTGTCTGAGGTCTGGAGCTGCCCCTGCAGGCGGGGCCCACATGGCTCTGGACACCCTGCAGATGGGCCTGTTTTTCCATCAGAGCCGGACTGGGGTGTCCCTTCCTGCAGTCCAAGAAGCCTGAGAGGGGCCTAGGAGAGTCTGGGGAGGGCATGAAGACAGGCTCCTTGGAGAGCCCTTCCTTAAAAGGACCCCGTCCACCTGCCAGGGATTCTGGGCCTCAGGCTGCAGGTGCTGCTGAGACAGTGCGACACCCACTGCAGTTCTGCTCAGCAGGCCGAGTAGTTCTGGGCAGACATCTGTGTCAGCACAGCATGTCAGAAGCTGTCTGTGTTTCGCACCTGGGGGCCTCTCCCTGGTCCTGTGAGTTGGGCACTGTGAGGAGCACAGCAGCCCCCAGTGCAGGGTGGTCAGTCAGGAAGGGGTATCTACCAGAGCTAGGCTCTGCCACTCAGGAGCCCGTGAGAGTGGCGACCCAGTGTCCTCAGGAGCTGATCTCCTTTGGTCATCTGCAGGTTAGGTAGTTCTTTGGGAGGTTGCTGCCCCTTGCCAGGTGTCCCGCCAACTCCCTGCCAAGGGAGTGTGCAGGCTCATGGGTCATGTCCAGACTCGTGCCCCTGTGAACTGGCCCTGGGAGGGTAGGAGATGTTATCAGTCCCTCCGATACCCCACTTCCTGATTCCCATCAGACCAGCAGCAGCAGCCACTTTGACACTTGCTAGAAGTGCAGGTTCTTGAGCCACACGGCAAGCCTACTTGCGCAGAACTCCAGGAGTGGGGGCAGCCCTCTGATTTCTTGTACTAAGACATTCCAGAACAGCGCAGCATAGCGAGTGCTCAGCTGTTGGGTTTTGTTCATTCTAGACCTTGGTGAGGACTCTGGAAGGCTAAGGCAGGAGGATTGCAAGCTCAAATCCAGCCTGAGTACCTTAGTGACTTAGCAAGACCCCATCTCAAAAAGAAGAAAATAAGAAAAGGCATGTAACAGCACCCCCCCCCCCCAGTGCATTGTGAATAACCTGGAGGGGAGGGAAGCACCCCATCCACACCTTTGCACATCTGACCTACTTATGCTGTACTTTGCCTCCTTCGCTGCCTGGCTGTAGAAGCCACTTCCACACCCTGTGCAGACTCCTGCCCTACACACTGGCCGTCGCCTCCCATCAGCACCTGCACCCCTCCTCTCCAGAGAATTTCATGATGAGCTTAGACAGCTTATAGGTTCAAGCGCAGGGGCCAGGTGGTATTGCAAGCAAAGAAAGGCGCTTATTATGAGGCAGCGCTCCCAGGCGCAGCTGAGGGAAGGCTTTTTGCAGAGGACGTACTTCCTGATCCATGGATGGTGGGGGTAGGGGTGTCAGCTCTTGGGATGAGGGGTTGGAGCTCGCTGTTACAGCCATGTCTGACCCATGTCTGCTGGGTCGCCTCTTCCCACCTTCCTGGCTGACCTAGAAGCGCCCAGCATTCAATGGCTCTTTGATCCTGGAGCCTTATAGTCACACCCTCAGCTCCCTGGGACCTTCTGGTTCTCCACACATGTTCTTTTACACATGTGTGTGGGGGGTGGGGTAGGGATTGAAGCCATGGTCTTAGACATGTATGCTCTTAATTGAGTATTTATACCTTTTAATTTCTCTTCTTCTGTATGTGCTCTAAAGAGCATGTGCCGGGTGCCGTCGAGATAGCTCAGTGGAGTAAAGTACCTGCCTAGGCAAGCTTAGGCAAGCACAGCGGCCGTGGTACAATCCCCAGCACCACATGCTGTGCCAGCCTCACCAGGGGTGGGGCTAAGCCAGCCACAAACAAACAAACAAACAAACAAATAAAAATAAACAGCACGCGAAGATGCTACCTGACCTCACGATCTTTGCACTGTTGTGGCTGCCATATCCTGATCTCCCACGCCTTGCCCTGGCCCTGCCCTTCCTTCACCTGTGTCATTGTTCCTAACCCTGAGTTCTGGGGATTCGCATAGAATCCTCCGTGCTGTGGACGCTCCCTACGCACACACAGACACACAAAGTCAGCAAAGTGATTATCCTACAGCCCCTGGGCATAAGAATCCTGCTGTGAAGACCAATTTTAAGAGTAACTTCAGTGAGAATTACTGTATTAGGCGGGATCTCAGTGGGAAAGGTGGCGTGCCTTGGAGAAGTTAATGGACCTTTTCCAGAGGTGAGGCCACAGTGCCGAGGAACCACCAGGGACCACTGACGAAATGTTTTTACCCCTTGTTCCAAAGGATGAGGAAGGACATGTCCATGGAACCTAGGAGGGAAGGCTGTGCTGACAGCACGCTGGGAAGAGCCATGTCTTCTAGAGAGGGACAGCCTGGTGCCTAAGCAGCCCTGCACGGGGCTCCAGGGAAGAAGATGGGGCAGCTCAACTCTCCGCCCAGGACTCGCCATCTCCCAGCCCAACCCTCAGCCGCAGGGCAGTGCAGGCTGGTGGAGGTGGTCCTTATGGCGGGGGAAGAGAGCCAGGTGGGGACCGAGGCAGGTGCTTTAGAGAGACAGCCAAGTAAGTACGTCTGATCTACCCGCTGTGTCTTCCTGCAGTGTCGCTTTTCACCTTCCACTCTTTACTTCTTAAGCCTAAGTGCCAAATTTGTTTTTGTGTTTGATGTGAAATTGGGACGTAATTTTATTTTTCCTAAAAAAAAAGATATACCATGTCCAGGTACAAATTCTGTATGATGAACGTTACCTCTAAACTATGCTAATAAAATATAAGGAAGAAAAGTATTTTTCCTTATCACCCATTGATTAGTCCCTTGTTTTCTTTCTTTCTTTTTCCTTTCTTCTCTTTTTTTCTGTATTTTAGGACAGGGTCGACAGGGTCTCACTGCGTAGTCGCCTTCTCAGTTGTGCGGGGCCAGCATGGCAGGTCCAGGGATCAAACTCGCGGGCCCTGCGTCTGCCTAAGCAGGTGCTTTCATCCGCCGAGCTATTTGGCCGGCCCTTCCTTGTTTTCTATTGATATTGTCACAAAACTAGTTCTGTGCTTGTGTGGATCTCTCTGTTCTGTTCAGTACTGTAGTTTTGTACTAAAGATCTAGCAGGGCAAATTGTTTCAGGAATATTTAAACTTACATCTTTTTTTTTTCTTTTTCTTTCTTTTTTTTTTGTATTTTAGGGATCTACAGGGTGTTCAGGGTCTCACTACTAGATTAGACTCATAGAGATCCTCCTGCTTTCAGCCTCCCAAGAACTGGGATTACTGACGAGCACCACCACATCCAATCTCAATTGCCCTCACAAGGAGCCCTGGGGGCAGTGTCCACAGCAGGACCCTTCCCCAGGGATCGAACCCCTGACCCCTGCACCTGTTTGCAGGTACTTTAATCCGCTGAGCTATTCGGTCAGCCCTTAAACTTCCATCTTAACCTTGAATTAGTTTGCAAAGTTCCACAAAACCAAAGCCCTTTCAGTATTTTGACTGAAATGTTACTTAATACGTAAATCAATTTGATACATTTTACATGACTTCATGATACAATGCCCTTCCCATCCAAGAATGTGATATGTCTTTTTATTTAAGTGCCCTTTAATTATTAGTAAAGTTATATAATTTTCTTTATATAACATACACACATCTTTAGTAAATGTGTAAGTCCTGTAAATTTTCTAGTAGTTGCTTCTAATACATACAAAGGTAGTTGAATTTTTATTTTATTGTATTTTATTTTTAATTTTTAAATATTGGTCTCATATCCAGACTCATTGGTATAAATGTCCTTATTTTTTTCCTAATAATTTATTCATGGTTTTCCAGTGGAAACCTTAGGAAACCACAGATTTGTTGTGGATGCGTGTCATATTGTTTGGGAGTAATTTGCATTTCTGGTTGATTGTTAAGCTATTTACTACCAATTGAGCTAGTGAGGACCTTTAGGATAACGATGTCGATGGCATTGATTATAAGCCTTCTTATTCTTGATTTTAAAGGGTATACTTCTAATACTTCCCAGTGAAAACTGGTATTTTCTGTTTCTATTTGTTAAAGTCTAACAAGTTAAGAAGGTTTCCTTTTTCTGAATTGCTAAAAGTTTTAAAAATCATATGGGTTTTGAATTTTAAAAAAACTTTTCCTGCAGCTCCTTTAATCTTTTGGCAGAGTGAATTTCATGTGATTGATTTTCTAGTGTTAAAATACATTTTCATTTCTGAAATAAACCTATCTTGGTCATGGCAGATTATGTTTTTTACTTATCGTTGAATTTGGTTTTCTAGTATTCTTATTAGGAGCTTGGCTTCTGCATTCATGGCTGTAGTGGACCCGTAATTTTCCCTTCTTGTACTGCCCTTGTCTGATTTTAATACTATTCTGGTCTCATAAAATTTTACTTTTTTCTCATTCACTGGAAGAGTTTGTATAAGACTGGGATGATCTATACCTTGAAATTTTAGTCCAGCTCACCTGTAAAACTGTCTAGGCTTGTTTCATGAGAGAGATACAGATATATAACTACTGCTTCATTGCTTAGTGGAAACTCTGACTAGGCCTGTAGGTATTTCTTTTTATGTTTTTATAAATCATAATTTTCTGGGCATTTGTGTATGTTGTCTAAGTTTTTAGATTTATTATCTTAACATCATCAAGAATTATTATCATCAAGATTTATTACCTTAACATCATCCTTATTATCTTTTAAATTGTTCTTTAACTGTAGTCATATCTCTTTTCATTTATGATATTTTTTATACTTTCTTCTTTTTCTATAGCAATGCTGCTATGGATTTGTCTCTTCTTAGATTTTTAAAGAACTGCTTTCAGCTTTTAAAATTTTCTCCGCTGTAAATTTATTTTCTGTTTTACAAAGTTTTCCTCCCAAGTTTAACCCAGGGTGTTGTACTTGCTACACAAGCACTCTGTCTTGGAGTTACATTCCCAACCCTCTACAAAAACTTTTTAGTTGGACACTTACTCTCATGAATTTTTTAGCGTTTCTCTTTCTAATATAAACATTGAAGATTATGCACTGACCTTTCTCGGATTATGTTCATGAATGTTCGTGAGTTGTCCTAAGTAGTGTTTTCATTATAATTCCATTCTCAGTATTTTAAAAGCTTTATTAGTATGCTTTCTGTGACCCATGAGTTATATAAATATGTGTGTGCTCATTTCCAAATGTGTGGGATTTTTAATCTGTTCACTGCATTATGATCAGAGGCTTTGCTGTCTTGGAAATCTGTTCTTTGACCTTAGAGGATTACTTTAAGGCCTGGTCTGGACCAGTCTTTGAAAACATGTGTCTCTGAGGAGGAATGTAGATATATTCGCTATGTTGGATGCCAAGTCCAGCCTGCCAGAGCAAGCCTCTCCTAGAATGGTTCAAGCCTCCAGCATCCCCAAGGACTTTTGCCTGCATGACCCTCTGTAGTTGGGGAACAGCCGTGTGCCTGGTGACCTCTGGCATCGAGAAGAGGAGGTGTCAGGCTGACCAAGCTGAGGAGAGGAGGAAGATTTGGGCCCTCGAGGAAGGGGGAGAATCAGAGTATGGAGAACAAAATGCTGTGGAGGGACGGCTGAGGAACGGCTCCCAAGGATGCAGTGGTGACAGTGTGGCCATGTGGTAAAGATGTGGGGACTATGTGGGGACTGGTAAGGTAGTGGTGACAGAAGGAGGGGGGCAGATCAGCTAGGGTTCTGAGCAGAACATAGATGGCATAGCTGCGCGGAAGAACCAGGCTAGGTCAGAGGTCCAGGTCCGGGGCATATGGCTCAAGGACTAGGAGTGATCAAGGTCGGGATGTGGTGTGGTGGCTGGGCTCTGCCACAGGGGTCTGGCTGGGTTTATATTCATTACCTAGGTTTTTGTTGTTGTTGTTGTTTGTTTTTGGCGGAACCGGGGATTGAACTGTGGCCTTTAGCTTGCCAGGGAAGCGCTTATTCCACTGAGCCATCTCCCCAGCCCTGGGTTTATATTCATGGTCGCTGGGTTGCGCCAGTCAGGGAGAGAATTGGGCATCAGCAACATTGTCTACCCAGTGTATGCATCCTGCGCTGGTGGCAGAAAGGTGATAGAGGAGGCAGGTGAGACCTGTGACAGCGGTAGGCAATGTAGGGAAGGGTGAGAGTGATGGTGATGGGCCAGGGGACCGAGGAAGGGGAGCTTCAGGGTGAGCTGGAGTTTCTAGGACTTCCATGGTGGCCTGGACGCCTCCTTCCTTCTGCGTTCCCACGGAGTCTGTTGCATGAGTGAGGGCATTTCTAAGCATGAAAGGGAGCTCCATAAACATATTAGCCGGGGCAGCAGGACTGAGAAATCCAGACAGATTTGTGGGGCAGGGGCGGGGTGGGGATCAGGCAAGCGAAGGCTTTCAGCTAAGCCCAGAGTGCCGAAGAAGTGCCCAAAGGTGGAGGAATCTTTTATTTGTTTGAGACTTTTTAGGAAAGATATTCCCAAGAGTCCAGTGGGAGCCACCGTGAGCCTGGGGAACAGGGTGCCCTGGGGGGACCCAGGGTGAGGAGTGAGTCAGGGGCAGTTGGTGCCTGGCTCTGAGAAGCGGGGTGGGAGGGCTGGGCTGTTCAGCTGGGAAGCCACAGAGAGGAGGGCTGGAGGAAGCAGGAGGCCTGAGGAGCTGACCCATCTGAGGTCCCCAAGGGTGCTGCTGGGACTGACTGGCCACTCCAGTTCTGGCGCCTCTGGATACCCGGGGTTAGGATAGCCTGTCAGCCACTGTGTTTTCATGTCCTCTTCTGGTCCTCTCTCCACAAGCCTTTCCTCCGTGGCTGAGAGAAGCCACGCGCTCAGCTCTCCAGAGCACGGGATGTGCAGAGCCGTGTTGCGCCGCTGCCGGCAGTAAACCTGCAGGCACATGGAGGATCTACAGGGAAGACGAGGTGGAGACGTCAGGCAATCTGATGAAAAGGAAGGCAGTTTGGTTTTTTTTCCAAGTGCAGAAGCTGATAGAGCTTGACCAAAAGCTGGTAAATTTAGCCTGGATTCGGGGAAGGAAAGAGGTGGCAGCATGGTGTGGCAAGTAATTGGGGCCAACACTGAACACTCTGTGACTGTTTGATGGGACAGAAATGAGACAGAGTGAGTCTCTGAAAGGAGCCAGTCTGTCAATTCCCTGGGCCCTTTGCTGCCATCAGACACGCTCGGGGATGCTGGGGTTTGGTCCCTACAAGGACAGACTGGGGTGTACCTGCTGCACAAGGCAGGAAGGGGCCTGGTCCGTGGTGGGTGAGCAGACAGCTCCAAGTTTGCTCAGGGCTGCCCCAGTACCCTCTTGGGATGTCAGGCCGTACAGCCACACAACCACACAACCACACTGCAACACAGGACTTTGTAGGGCTCACTCCATACTGCCTGGATAGCTTCCTTGGGGCATTTGACATGTCAGCTTCCCACTGCAGGGACTCAAGTCCACCCAGGTGCCAAAATGGTACATAGCACTGGAGTGGGGTTTCACGACAGATGTCCCTATCACCACGGTGGCACTGCATGGTGTCTGATGACTGCACACATGGAGGAGACCATTGCCCTAGAGCAGGTGGCCTGGGCCACTGTGTCGCAAGTCACCGCCAGCCCCGCTGGTTCTCACCATGAAGGGAGTGTGTTACAGGCACCGGACACGCCAGCTGTCACCGGAGCAGGCAGTAAGCATACATCAGGTAGGATGCACAGAGCCAGATGAGCAGCTCTCTAGCTCGAAAGTGAATTTGTCTTTACAGACTTGTGAACATAAGAGATGACATGTGACATGAATTTGTTCTGCGGAATCGGCAGTGTAGGGCTTAAAACATGTTGCAGCCTGGAATCAGACATATATTACAGAATTATTTCAGAAGAGTCTGTAAAAATAAATGGCTAAGGAAGAAGTTTATTTCAGGGAGCTGGAAAATCCAGACACAAAGGATGTCACGTGCCTGGAAGATGCCTGTGTGTGGCTCTGTCACTCCAGCGCCTCTGTCCCGGCGTGCGCTGCCGTCCATGTGCAGAGCTGGCGTGCACCTTGTTCACCTTGGCACTCTTTGGCTTTGTCCAGGCTGGATTATTTTCACTACAGGGACCACTGATAAGGTACAGTTGTCCTCAGTATCAGTGGGGTTCCGAAACGCTCCCTGAATACCAAAATCTGTGGCTGGTCAAGCCACTTCTATAGAATGGTGCAAAATTTGCATAGAACCTACACGTATCCTTCTGTACTTTAAGTCCTCTCTGGATGACTTAGAATACCTAATTCAATTAAGTGTTATGTAAATAGTTGTTACTCTGTTGTTCAGGGAATAATGACAAGAAAAAAAATCTGTATGTATTCAATGGAGACACAATCACTGTAGGCTTAATTACCTCAAGTGCACCAGCTGTGGTGTAGTCCAGTTTTCCTCCATATTTTCATTCCGCACAGTCGGTTCAATCCACAAGTGCAGAACCCACAGATCCAGAGAGCTGGCTACACACTTTTTAAAAAGTTGAAATGAATGGCCAAGTGGGAATTGTTATCTAACTTTGCAACCAGCTTGGTTGCTATCCATTTCTCCCTGGGCAGTGGGACGGACTCTCATGTCTTTAGTGTAAGGAATAATATGAATACAGCTACCTGAAGGCAGCCTGCTGTGCGCCAGGCCCCCGCAGAGCATTTCAGAAGCCTTGTGCCTCAGGTATCCTCGAAGCAGCCCTGGGTGGAGGCTAGCAGCACCCCGTGGGGTGGAATGGGAAACAGACTAGAGGAATTAAGGAACTTACTCCATGAAGCAAAGCTGGGATTTAGGCATGAACACCATGGCTCCAGGGTCAGAGACAGTAGTGTCCTCCGTGGTGTACAAGAGATTAACTGGGTGGGTCCCTTCACTGCCCCCTCTCTGTCTTTTTGTCATTGTCATTTCCTGTGTCCCACCTCTCTCTTCCTGGTCCCCATCCTTCCTTGAAGGACTAGCGACACGTTCTCTATACTCGGTCCAATTACTGTTTGTATCTTAAGATGCACTTGGCAGTCTTTCCTGCAGGCAGGTCCTGGGCCTGCCCAGGTCCCCACTGTCTAGATTATTGCCCTGCTCAAACAGCTCCACAAATAGTCATTGAGGGAATGAGTGAGGGAATGGGCAGGTGCCAGCAGAGACTGATGGTGACTTAAGAAGATGAAGACATGGATCCAACGAGAAGGAGGAGCCATCAGTCCTGCCAGTGGTCGGGATAGGCTTTGCTATCACCAAGGAAACTGCAGAGCGCTGTGGGTGGATCCGCTGGGGCCCGGAGGTTGCCCAAGGCTGACGTGTGCATTGTCTCAGTGAGTCATAAATGGAGCGGAGGGCAGAGAGAACAGGGTGATCTGTCTTCTCCCATTTTTTTTCCTTTCAGAGAACTATCTCTAGAAATGAGTGCATCTGAAGTTTTGCTTTGGCTGTACAGGTTCTGCCTATGTCATTTATGGGCAGATGTTCTGAAAACCATTAATGTTAGCATGAATCAGATGGAGAGAAGGGCTGAGGGTGCTCCTTCCTTCAGTAGCAACTAAGGCCAGCTGGAGACCGAGGTGGTTGGGACTCTGTCTTCTGCCTCCTTCACACATCGTGGAGGAGCCTCAGGTGCCACTCGGAAAGAGCTAAAATGGAGGCAACTGTACAACGTACTATTTTTAGTGGACAAACCAGATATGTTTTGCAAACCAAAGGAAGCATCCCTCTAGTTGTCTTTTGGAGAAATCACAACACCAGCCTTATCAGTCGCATCCTTTTTAATTACTGGCACAGGGCTGAGTCACAGAGGCAGAACGGCCTGCCGGGTCTTTATGTCTGTTGGTAACTGACGCGGTGGCGCGTGGCTAGTGGTGCAGTGAAGTGGCGGTTTTCCGTGTCTTGCGAGCCTAGAGCCGCCTGTCTCAGAGCAGCTTGGTCACCAGGCCCCTGATCAGCACGCCCCCAAGGCCATTGCTGAGGATGGCACCAGGAGGACGGGAAGCTGATGTCGTGGGTGTGTGTTCCAGCCCTGTTAGTGTCTGTTGGGGGCTGCAGAGTTACGGTGGGCCAGGGCATCGCTGGGCATCGCCACTTCCTTCCTCTGCTCTTTTCCCTTTAAGGAAAACCTCAGGATGGAGAGGGACGGAGGAAGGGGAAGGGCTGCCCAAGCCAGAGCTGTCAGCAGTGCAGCTGCGCAGCGTTACCTCAGCCTGGCTCCGGTCCGCGCTCCTTGGCTCGCTGTGGCTTCTCCTCCTTAGGCCTTCGTGCATCCTTGGGACACCGAGCAGGGTGGTGGTTTCAGCAAAGGTGTGGATAGAACAGGAACTTTTTATGCATGTAGCGTTTCAGATATTTTGAAGTATACAGTTCAGAGGTAATTAAATGTATTCACATCGTGCAGCGGTCACCGCCGTCCTATCTCCAGGGCTCTTTCATCTTCCTAAGCTGAAACTGGACCCGTTAAATGCGACCTCTCCACTCCTCCTCCTGCAGCTCTTGCGGGCCACCATTCTGCCTCCTGTCACTAGGGACCTTGCAGAAGTGGAATCCTGCAGGACTTGTCTTTTCATAGCTGCTTATCTTCCCATTGTTTTTGTAAAAGCCTATTTTATAATGTTTTCAAGGTCATTTCGGTCATGCCGAGATGTATCAGTCACAAGGAAACATGTTGGCATTTCTTTCCTTTTTAAGGCTGAGTAATATTCCACTACATATACATACACATATATTCATTGTCTGCGTAGTTGTCAGTAGAAGCACAATCCATCTGCTTCTACTCCTTGACTGTTGTGAATAATACAGTAGTGGATGCGAGTATGCCAATATCCCTTACAGCTCCTCGTCTCCTTTGTATTGATAGAGGAGATAATTCTCTTTAAAGTGGGAATTTTGAAGATTACTTTCTGTAAAATATCTTTTTTAAAAAAATCTTCTGTTCATTTATTTATTTGGTACAGGGTCTTGCTGGGCAGCTCGGGCTCATAGTGACCCTCCTATCTCAGCCTTCAGCACCGGGGTTGCAGGCATGTAGCACTACGCCCAGTTTCAGTGTCTGGCATGGCGCATCCAGGGTTCTGGGGCTGGCACAGCACGCAGTGCTGAGGACCAAATCCAGGTCTTTGTGCTTGTCAAACAGGTACTTCGGCCGCCGAGCTCTCTCCCCAGCCCTAAATATCTTTTAATGTCCCTTAGGATAACTAAGCTTAGGTGAGGGTATTTTAGATATTAGGGTTTCAAGGGCTGGCCAAATAGCTCTTTGCATTAACGCGCCTGCTAGCAGGTGCAGGAGCCGGGGGTTCCATCCTCAGGGCACACTGAGACTGCGCGGTGGCGCAAGCCTGTAATCTTGGGAGCCTGTAAACAGGCAGATCACTAGGAGTCTGATCTAGTAGTGAGACCCTGAACACTCTGTAGACCCTGCCCTAAAATACAATAAATAAATAAATAAATAAATAAAATAAAAAAATTTAAAAAAGATAGTATGGTTTCAATTGCCAGCACTTCTTTCACAAGAACAAAATCCAGCTTTCTAAAGCATGTAGCCTCCTCCCATGTAGCTTGCCTCATGAAGTGGCCCCAAACTGCAGCTTAGCACTGGCCTGCCTTTCTGAGGGGTTCTCATGGGCCTCGCCCAGCGTTCTTGTGGGCAGTGGAGGGTTGTTGTAGGTGAGGCAGGGGGATCCAGGGCCCCGAGCCAGTGGGCATCGGGGTGCCTCTGCTAGCTAGAGTGACCAGATCTGTCACAGGTCAGTGACAGGAACCCATCCTCTTGCCAGATCAGCTGCAGGGCAGGAAGCCCTGAGCACGGCATCTCGGCCCCTGCCTGTGAGGGAAGAGGTCAGCCCCGGGGACAGGAGAGGCAGGCGCAGCTTTCCTACCTCTGAGGCCACCTGCCCTAGAAATAAACCCTGCTTGCTTTCCGTCTCTTCAGCATGATTCCTGGTCCTAAGGATTCCATTCTGAGGGGAGGAAGGAACCCATCTCTTGTCTGCAGTGCAGAGGTAGAGAAAGATGCTCTCAGAGAAAAAGTGTGGAAGTTTAAGTAATTCAGCTTTGTCTTCAAGTCTAGACCATGCGTTCTTTACACCTTCACTGGGAAAAGGAGCAGGGAGGTCTGCGTACCTGATTTTATTGCTATTTTAAAAAACATTTTTTATTACTAACATACTTTATTTATTTATTTTTTTGGTAGAACTGAGGATTGAACTCAGGCTCTTGCACTTGCCAGGGAAGTATTTTTTCCACTGAGCCATCTCCCCTAACATACTTTAATAAAGAAAAAATTTATTGGTAACACGGTTTCCCCAGGTGCCCACGAATGGTCTTCACAGAACCTATAGGTTGGATATGGAATGTCGCTCGAAAGCCCGCGTGTTAAAAGCTGTGTCCATGGGATCTAGTTAGAGGCAGAAGAGACAGAGAGGAAGAGGCGGGTCCCAGTGCCCCCTTCAAGGCCACGCCCCCAGGACCTAACCTCCTCCCATGAGGCTCCACCTCCTGAAGGTTCCCCCACCTCCCCACAGGGCTGGGGAGGGGACCAAGCCTTAACACGCAGGCCTTTGGGGTATGCTTGTCCAAACCATAGCACACATACTTGTGTGTGTATTTATTTCTGTATGTATTTTGAAAACTGAATTCACTGGCTACCTAATTACTGTCCAGGCCCACCAGATTCTTCTTCATTCCTCCTTTGATATGTCATTTTCTGTCCCAACAGGGTGAGGTATACCTGCTCCGACTGCTGATGTACTGAGACACTTGATCAGTCCCCTCTGGGGAGCCCGTCTTCCCCATCTTCTGACTGCCCTTCCCGAGGCGGAGTGCCCTCTTCCACCTGCTTGGACGTACTCCCAGGGGAGCTGCTCCCCTCCCAGGCCCTTGAGGCGCCCCATCCCCGCGTGGGTGCCCCCCTCACTCGCTCTGCTCCTGCGCCGCCTTCTCTGAAGCACATCAGGTTTCCCGCTGACTCTCCTTCCACTCCAGCTATACTCTTCCTCTTGTGATGGTTCTGGGACAAAACATTTCAGGAAGAAGTTTTGTGTGCTTTATTTTTAAATCAAAACATAACAGAAATGAAAACTTACAGGGGCACTGGGATTAAGGATTGGGTAAAATGACTAATTCCAGACAGCCCTGAAGAAACCTTTAACTAGTAAATAAGTTTGAATGGAGCCTTCACAGCAATGATGGTAGAATTTTTCAGATAGCTCTTTGTGGTCATTCAAAGCAGAGGCCAAGGCCAAGTACACAAGTCAAGCGTTCTCATCCGAGGCCAGGCCGTTTGCTTTGGCAACTGAAGGGAAGAGAAGATGAAGCCTATTAAGTAAAAGTTGATGTTCTTTTTTTTTTCCTTCAGGAATTTGTAGGAAGTTGAACAGTTTTAATTGCTCAGTTTGGGTGGATACATGTTGAAGAAAGTAATTTTAAGGGACTGGGAAATTGAACAATCAACTTAACCAGGGTCAAGATTGTAATTACTGCTGCGACAGAATGTTTCTACGTGTATATGTGACTGAAATGGGAAGCAGTTTTTTAAAAGTGCTCTAAAAAATAACAACAAAATCCTCTCTCTCTCTCTCTCTCTCTCTCTCTCTGTCTCTCTCTCTGTCTCTCTCTCTCTCTGCACTTTCTTAATTATAAATACTAGTGGTAGCTAAATATCGGCTCAGTGACCCTCTGTACTTATAACTTTTTTCAGGTAGAAGTCACCAGAACAATACAGAGCTACTTTGGCACACAGGGTTCTTCGGGCTCTAATTAGTTTTGTTTTTCTTAAGCAGGCCAACTGGGATCAATAGCATTATATAACTGAACTCAAACCATGACTGTAGACATAGACTTTTCCAGAAAGGCACGGCCCTTGGAAGATGCCAGCCCTGAAGCAAGACAAGCAGCTCCGGAAGCCAGCCGCTGCAGCTGCAGAGGGGAAGAGGCTTGAAACATCTGTTTGCAGCCAAGGGCAGGCCTCAGAGTGATAAAGTGAATAGCTTTTTGCAAAGTCAGAAGCTTCATCTATGACCCATTCATTCTGAGACCTTGAATTGTGACATTTTCTAGCTGTTTATCAGCTGGTCCCTGAGGCAGGAATTAGCTGTGTGGGCCTGGGGCAGTTGTGTGATTTTTGTTTTGTTTTGTTTGTCTTTTTGCTTTGTTGCTTATAGATTGACCAAGGCATGCACTTAACCCTTCCTCCCGGAGCCTCCTGGTCCAGGACTGGAAACCCACACCGAGGCTGCAGTCACATCCACCGGAGAGTGCGCCGCTGGGCCTTAGAAACTACCTAGGCTGGCTGTGCGCTGCAGGGTCTGTGTGCTGCCAGGGCTGTGCTGCACGTCAGCCGTGAGAAATGAAGTGGGCCTTTCCTCTTGCGTATCTTCACAAATTAAAAAATAACATTTTTTTTTTTTTTTTTTTTTTTTTTTGTGCCTTTAAGAGAGTAAGGCAAGCCTGAGTCAGCAGTACCCACTAAGGTCTGATAGCCCTCATACCTACCCTATATAAGCAAGCAGGGAATCCACAGGGTGTGTTCCAAAAAAAACAAAACCATCGCCAGAAATGCACTTCCTGTAAACACACCAGCCCAGGATGCTCCCTCTGTCACTTGACTTCTGCCCCTCCCTGTTTGGCTTTGCAAGCTGTTGTGCTCCGCCCCACCTGTGGGCAGGAGAGCCAGGCAGTTCAGCAGGGCTGCGGTGCTCCCCTTGTGTGAATGCAGCTAGTGGGGCGGGGTGCTGGGCATGTCCTGCCTGTGCCTTTAGGGTCCCGCCCAACCACAGCTTCTGGAGTTCTCCTGGGCTCCCCTGTGTGCTGCAGTCTGGCCTCCGGACTTTGCCAGAGAGGAGGATTAGACAGGGAGAGTCCATAGGTGAGACAGATGTGCCTGGCTTTGGAGGCTTTAAGGTTTCCTGCAGCCCCACCCCTGGACTCAGCCTTGCTGAGCATCCTTTGTAGGGGAAATAGGAGGACACTGCACCTCTTCAGCGTCATTTGGAGCCAGTAGAGCCATTCGGCTGCCTGCACTGGGGCTGGGACTGGGCGGGTAGCAGGATGACACTGACAGCTCCAGTGGTTCCAGTAGGTGTGGTCTGCTCCCACTGCCGCACCAGGAGCCAGGGCCGGTCAGTGAGGGTATGGCCCGGTTCCTAGAGGACTTGACCATTACAACTTTGCATGCTGGAGACCCATGTGGTTCCCCAGAGGAGCACAGAGGCACCTGGCATCAGGAAGGAGGAGCAGCGTCTTACCCAGGACTTCAGAACCCACACACCCAACACCCCAGGCTTCTGGAACCAGGACCTGCAGTGGGGCTCAGGCCTGGCCCCAGCAGGTCTGCTTGCTCGAGCTGTGTGAGTGATCAGATATGCAGCCAAGTGCACAGAGCTGGGGATTCTGCATTAGGGCAACTGGCAGTGGCCCCGGCAGCCCATCTGGGTGTCAGGACTGTGAGAAAACTAAGGGATTGCCTGGTGTGTTAGAAGCCATTTGTTCACGACCCTTCTGTAAACCCTTGCGTCTGTACATGTACACATGCAACTGTATGCGTCCACATGTAGATGCATATGTATTTGTACATACAAACCCATCCATATCTGTAAACATACAGAGACAGACATCTGAAGATGTGTGTGTCTACACAAACAAATGCACAGATGAACACATCGATAACCTGGATCCAGGTATACAGACACACACCTGTGTGCATGCATACACACACACACACACACGTGTATCTGCAACATGTATACATCTGTGTACATACGCAGCTCAATATATATATAGGTCTGTGACAATATTTGCACATCTGCACACGCGCACCATCGTGATGCCTGTCCGTTATCGAGTATAATACCTATCTCCGGTGATCTCCTTTCTGGAAGGAAGGAAAGTGGGGTCTTGCTGGAGCACACAGGCCTGTGTGACAAAACCTGCTGCAGAGATGCTTGCGATGCCGCTGGGCACTGTACGACCTTCACTGTGTCCAGAGACCAACAGCAGATGCTTGTCATCCCTGACCGAGCTGCTGGCCTGCAGGTGTGGTCTCGCACAGGTAGCTTCATGGCCCTGTGTCCTACTGTCCCCCTCCGCAGGCTGAGGATAAGCATGACATCAGGCTCCCAGGGTTGGCAGTTTATCTGAACTCAGCCTGCTGGCCGGGTCAGAAAGCTACTCATGGTGAGCCACGAGCTTTCGGTGACAGTTGGGAGCTCCGGCTGGGACCTGCTGCTCCCTGATGGGTCCGTCCCCTTTTGTACCTTCCTTATTTGATACCACATGCATACATTATCTAATTTCTTTAAGACGTCTAATACAGCACCTGCTAAGGGGAGTTCAGCTCCATGTGACTGTCTTCGCTGTGGGTTCTTAGGTCTCTCATTTCTTCCAATGTTCCAGTGGAGAACACTTAGCAAAGTTTTTAGTGACATTTTAATGATGGTACCAGTTTTATCAACCAGTGTATATAGTTGCATTCAGTGTTAAGCTGAGAGACGTAAGCATTCGATACATTTGAGATTCAGCAGGTTGTTTATTTTCTTGGATGGTAGCTCAGGCTGGCTCCAGCTAATGCACTGTGAAAATACCGTGGGCAAGAAAGACGAAAGGAGCATACTGAAGGTTTACATTAAGACTTAAAAGAACAGTACCTCACATGCCAGCAGGCAGCATTACTGGTGAAGAGCAGCTGGTGAGCAGCGACGGGCACGGAGCAGAGCTGGACAGGAGGCTGCCCCTCAGGTGAGGGAGACCTTCTCCTACCCTCAAGGATGGGGAAGAAGAGGAGGCTGCAAGAGCCCGGAGACTGCAGTATTCCGTGGAAGCCAAGTCCTTTGTGTATAAAGGCAGGCTGCTCAGATACCGGCTTGAGAAGTGATATACAGAGCCTGTGACAGTGACCTCAGGGACAGAGCCGTTGCCTGGCATAGGACACTATCCTAGGTCCCACCGGGGAACAGCAGCCTGTCTAGCCAGGTAGCCCAGTTAGAGGGGCAGCTGTTTTTCTTTTTGTTTTAATTTTATGTATTTGGTTCCGGGTCTCACTACACAGCTCGGACTCATAGTGATCCTCCTGTTTCAGCCTCCCCAGCGCTGGGATTACAGGCATTGCCACCATGCTGGGTCTCGGTACGCAGCTTGGCATGCCTGGGGCAGGGCCGGGACAGCATGTGGTATCGGGGATTAAACTCGGGTCCTTGTGCTTGCCAGGTAGGTGCTTAGACTGCTGAGCTACCTCCGTGGCCTAGGGCAGCTGTTTTAATACCAATACAAAGATCAGACAAAAATATTTCTGGGCTGGGGTTATAGCTCAGGGGTAGAACTCATGCCTATGAGGCCTTGGGTTTCTTCTGTTAGAAGATGACCTCCAAGTTCAAAGGTATCCATGCTTCTTCCCCGGGCAGTCTCCAGGAGCCCCTCCCTGTTCAAGGTTGTGCTTTTCAGTTTTGGTTATCCATTGTCAATGTTGTCCCAAAAATATTGAGTGGAAAATTTTAAAAATAAACAAGTCATCAGTTTGAAATAATTGTTTACCATGGTGAGTTGTTGCAATTGTTCTGTTTGGTTATTTTGTGGTTAATCTCTTACTGTACCCAACTTATAAATTACTCTGTTGTAGGCAGAGGGGAGAATCAGTGTCCATGGGGTTCAGCTGCCTGTGGTTGCAGGCGTGCCCCGAAGCTCCTGGAATTTCCCCACCGACAGGGAGGACTTCTGTATTCTTTGGAGTCTGGCTTCTTTCGATGAGATCCTAGAGGCATAGCAAAAATGTAGCAGTCATCACGAACCATATTTTGTGGATCTGTATGTGATTTGGTGACAAACGCTGTCACCTACCTGTTTGAGCTAAATGGGAAGGTTGTTGAGTGAGAATTTTGGATATTGGGTTTTGCCTCCCCAGGCTTCAGTCTCCCCATCTATTAAACAGGCCCATCTTTTTTCACAGAGATGGCTCCACTTGTCAGATAGGGAAGCTCAGGTCTAGGAGTCAAGGACCCAGGGCACAGGTGTCGCCCATGCTGAGCCAAGCCAGTAGGGGGACGCATCCCCGATTCCTTGGCGGAGGGCCCTCGTAACATGGCATCCTGTCCTCTTTGCTCACAAAGACACCAGATGTCTGAATGACCAGTTCCACAGGTTGGGGAATGGCAGAATTGGAACTGTTGCTACTGCAGTAGGTCAGGGGAGAACCCAGGAGGGGCTTAAAGGGTGGGAAGGAGAAGCACCCGGAAGTGGCTGTGTGGTGTGTGAATGGGTGTGGCTGCGTTCCAACAAACTCAGATAAACAGGAGGTGGGTACGGAGGCCAAAGAAGTGAGAGCAGGAACAAATATTTGTGTACTGTGTTTATAGCTGTTATTCACATTAACCCAAAGCAGGAAGTGACCAAAGTATCCCTTGGTAGATGAATGGATGCATATCCCTTCAATGAGCTCTTCTTTGGCCTTAGAAGGGAAGGAGCATCTTACACAATTCTACAACACAGATGGACCTTGAAGATGTGATGCTCGGGGCTGGAGAGATGGCTCAATAGAATAAGCACTTGCCTGGCAAGCACAAGGGCCTGAGTTCAATCTCCAGTTCCGCCAAAAAAAAAAAAAAAAAAAAAAAGATGTGATGCTGAGTGAAATCAGCCAGTCACAAAAGGGCAGATGTTGGCTCCACTGGGGTGGTCGGATTCCAGCCAGCGCTGCAGCTAGTCTTGCAATAGGTGTGGGTGACTGTGACTGCTGTTTCCTTCTCCCTTGCAGTGGGACTGGCCCTCACCAGACCCTCAGCCCGCCTCAGCTGAGTGTAATGCAAGTGTCAAACAGATATGCGCTGGCCACTGTGTCCTCCAGAGGCAGCTTGCTGGTCAGCATTGTGAGAACAATCTGTTCCTTTCTGGGTTGTTCAGTGCCATCCACTTGGACCCTGAAGGCCACTGTTGAGGATGGTCATGTGGTCAACAGGCAGAGGGTTGAATAGCTTTCAGACTCGCCTCGAGGGCAGGGGTGGCCGCCTGTGGCCTAGCTCAGTTGCCCAGATGCCAAGAGCTACCTGAATAGCTTCCAGGGTGACCCTGCCGTAGGCCTGCGGAGGGTCAGCAGCTCTTCAGATAACACAGTCCTCTGCCAGCAAATCTCATTCAACTCTTAGTTTCTCACTGTCCCCGAATGGGAATTGACTTGAATGCTCAGAGTTAAAAGAGCAAAAGTTATGTAACACCTTGCAGGGGTGGTGTCCACTTAAAAGCAAACATTTTTATTAAATACTGCTGTAGGTTACGGCCTCTGGCTGAATAGTAGTCTAGAATGCTTGCGGAGGGGTGCTTGGACACAGGTAGCAATTAACTCTGTGGGAGAAACGAGCAAGGTGAATTACCTGTAGGGAGAGAAAAAAGTACTTGTGTGCGAAATAGGGCAGAAATAATGAGGTCTGTGATGTCTTAGGAAATGAACTGAGAACCAGAGTCGCAGAAGATTATGTATTGAGCGCTTCCAGCCTGCTGGCCCCTCTGTTGGCTCTTTCATGCACAGATACCTCATTTGAATCTTCAGGCTATCAGCCCCGCAAGGTGGTAGTTTTTAGTTTCTCAAGGAAATGAAGATTCAAAGAGAGTAAGCCCTGGTCACCCAGCAGAAAGGGGTCAAATGAAATGCAAACCTAGATGTGGCCAAAACCCGAGCATCCCAGACCTGAGAGGAGCATGAAGGGGTGATTCAGAGAGCGAGACAGTGCCAGAGCCAGCCACGCTGGCTGAGCATCCGCTCGGCTACAAGCACTGAGCGAGGCACATCACCAGTCTGCACATCTTTGCGTGACCGTCCTAGTCCTTGGTATCTGTGGCTGCAGGCGACCGAGACACTCAGAGCAAGCTCATGCGAGGAAGGAGGTTCTTTATTGAAGAAATACAGGGGTATCTCCTAATCCTAAGAATAGGAGTCAGCAGGATAGCTGGAAAGGAGAGGTGAAGGGTGGTAAAGAGGATGTGGGCTCTCTCATTTTTT
>NW_004524578.1:4082718-4099085 GCF_000260255.1 Octodon degus
TTTTTGTTTACTTTTGTCAGAGATAGGTATTCCATTGCCATTTAAATATTGTAGGTGCGTGAATTCAGCAAAATAACCCAATATAGTCTAGTAGTCATAATAGTAGTGGGTTATACACATGACTGGCAATGTCAAAAGTTGTTGACTTGAGCCTTTTACAGCTCAGCATATTAATATAGCTTTACTTTTTATACCTCATTTTTATACTTTTTTCTGGATGGTTAAGACCAAGATAAAGCAAGAGCTATATAACAAGAAATATAACTTCTGTATCTGCCGAGGTCAGTCACATCCCCTCAGGATTGACCCTGAAACCCTGTAATTTTCACACCTGCTTCTTGTGCAAAGACGTGGAAACAGTCACAGTCCCCAGTTCCCTCCAGTTTCTGGGCCGATCAACTCTATTGGGTTGGGTTATAGAGTGGCTCTAAGTAAGGTGGGCGTGGCCAGTGGGGTGCTGGGTACTAGGGACACCTTAGTTCTACTTACATATGTCAAAGGAGCCAACACTGTAGTTTTATTTCATTTCACTGATAAGGAATGGAGATTTCTAGGTATTCAGTATTCTAGCCAAAAGTCACATGGCGGATGAGGTAGAGTTTGACGCGGCCTGTCTGTCTGGAAACCCATGTTGTGGGGGCACGTGCTGTCATCAGTTGCTTCGGGGGCAGAGGCAGGAGAACGGCCATTCTGAGGCCGACTTACGCAGCTTAGTTGAGATGCTGTCTTAAAATTAAAAATTTTTGGAGAGCTGGAAGTGTAGCTCAGCAGTCCCTAGGTTCATTCCCCAATACTACAAGAAAAAAAGCTTATAATCTTCATGTATAAACTTCTCTTGAGTACAATTAAAGTAATCCCCCGTGTCTGCAGGGGATGTGTTCTAAGGTGCTCCATGCATTCCTATAACTTCCAGTCACGTGTATATGTATTTATGTATGTGTGCATTATGTGTTATATACTATAGTATGTATGTATTCCCTAGATACGATGCATAATATATAGGAATATGTTACATAGAAAATATATATAGTATATTATAGTGGTACTATTAAAATATATCTATAGCCATATGGATATACACAGGCATTCTGTCTTTTTTTTTTCATAACCATTGAATAAGTGTTTATTAGATTTGCTTGGGATGCATACTGTCTTTTTCCCCAAACATATTTACCTATGATAGTTTATAAGTTAGGCACAATGAGAGATTAATAACAATAAGCGATAGTAAATAAAACAGTTATGCTGATATTCTCTGTAGCATCAGTTGCCTACATCTGGAGTGTTCCAGTGAGTATTCCAGCCGTGAGTTGGATGCAGGTAACTGAAAGCTCAGAAAGTAGAACCGCGGCTGGGGGCAGAGGCCTGCTGTGCTCTTTCGCTGCTCCTTCCACCAGAAGCCAGGGAAAGAAGCAGGATGGTTTAACACCAGAAGGACAATGTTCAGCCCATTTTATTTTAAAAGCTTTTCTTTTGAGGACAGTGGCTGGCAACATCCAGTTAGAGCGTGAAGCAGTCCCCTGGGAGCGTGTCCATCCGTATGTCCCAGGGGTCTCTGTCACCCTGGTGAGGACCAGCACTTCAAGGCCTGGGACTGGGCCACACTGCTTCTTATTCCATCTGGCCCGCAGGCTGCAATCTGCCTGGAAGACCTGCCCCTGGCTGAAGGTTGGGACACCCCAGGGATTTGGTTGTTCTCATCTGACCTTTGTACACTCCCAGAGCAGATGGATCCAAGTGTTGTCCTTGGCTCCCTCGTAGCCCTGGAGAGTGAGAGTTCGTTCTTAGATAATTCAGTTTACCCGGGGGGCGGGGGGAGAGCAGAGTTTGTTTATAATGAATATTTTGGTGTAGATTTGACTTGACACTAATTTAGCTACTTCAGGGATGCTTGGCCAATAGGAACTTGGCTAATCCACATCTAAACAACTTGGCCAAGATAAGGCAAACTTTAGCTGATGCTACCTCACCACCAGATTTGGTGGATTATGCGTTTCATCAGCAACATCACCTAGGGTTGTTTATCTGAAAAAAAACTGTCTAAGTCCGCCTTCCGGTTCATAAACACTGACCGTGTGCCAGGGTTACAGGTGGGTAGCTGATGGCGGAGGAGGTCTGTGTCCTGTGGGAACAGGGTACGCCTCTCAGACAAGGGAAGGTTTTTGTGGGAAGGAGGGTTTTGGAAACTGTTTGCTCAGTGGCCCTAGTGGACACTGTCCTGTGTCTTGTTTTGCAGATTGGAAACCTGGAAGATTTTTACCATTTTCATCATAGCAAGACCTTTAAAAGATCGACCGTGAGCAGCAGAGGCCCTCACACCTTCCTCCGAATGCACCCCCAGGTACTCAGGGCAGGGGAGTCCCCCAAGGATGGGTGTCTTGGGGTCTGTGGTCCTGAAAGTACACACATTCAGATTGTAACGCGACTCCAGATAGACACGCCTTCCGTGTTTGCTTTGAGTACATCATGAGAGAGGAGCCCCAGCGTATCAGGCCATCTAAATGCTCCGCACGTGGGTGTCCACTGCTGGACCTGAAAATTTAAATTCTTGACTTCAGTCGGAGGCACGGGGTTGTAAATCTGTGAGTGTTGGAGTATTCAAGAGGCCTCGGTGTACAGCTCATTGGTAGAGTGTATGCCTGGCGTGCTGGAGGGCCTGGATTCAATTTCCAGCACTGCAGAATAAGAAAACCAAAAAGTAGGATAATATCAACAAAATACATAATAAGTACAGGAAGTACACGTGTGTATCTTTTTCTTAAAGCAAAGCCACTAGGCAAGTAATTTAACAATGAAGTTAGAAGTCAGACAGATGGCTGCTTTTGGGGTTCTCACACATATATCATAATGATTACCATGAATGTAAAAGCCGGGACAGCAAGTATATAACTTGTTTTTGCAAAAAAATGTATATAACTCTGTTTGAGAGTAAAACAAACCCAATTTGAAAAGAGGCTAACATTTGAAGTTATAATATAGTTCATGTTTATTGAAGTGGTTAGTAATACTTTATGTATATATTTGATTTTTTTTTTCAGTACCAGGGATTGAACTCAGGACCCTGTGCTTGCCAGGCAAGCACTTATCATACTGAGCTATCGCTCCAGCCCCTCTGTATATGTTTGAAATTAATAAATGCTAAGTAGGAGGCAAAAGAAAGTTGGTGAGGTTAAAAATTGAAGATGGCCAAGGGAACGCGTGATGAGTTCATTCATTTTGGAAAACTGTGTGGCTGGTTCTGCCCACTTTGGGGCCAGTGGAGCTGGTGAGGAAGCCCACTGAAAATGTGGCCACGCACGGGCAGAAAAATATGTGACAAACCACAGGGCAGTGAGTGCCGGGAGGGGAGTGAAGTTCACGTGAGAACCCGTAGGAATCCCCCAAAGCTGTGGCCATTAGTAAAACGTAGTTTGAAACATGGAAATGATCTTTTCATAAAAACAAGGTGCTCAGTGCTAGTCTGGAATCCTAGATGATACACAAAATTATTGCATGTAGTTCCAGAGAACATCTATAAGGCGCTACCGTGGAAGAACGGGTTTTTGGTGTTGCCCCAAACTACCCATTGCTATCATGCTGCGTTTGCATAGACAGAGCTTGGAGGTTGGGGGTTGCTTTATCCCTGGACACCACACGAATTACCCCTCTCTGGGCGTCACTCCGGTGAGCCTTCTATTTAAAGTGCATGGAGCTCATTTCTGTAAGTTGTCCGTGAAATGAAAGACATACTTTGAATGTACTTCTGAACTAATGGTATAGAGGGGTAGATGGATGGACAGATGTGTGAATGGATGGATGATAGATGGAGGGACTGATAGATCAATAGGTAGAAATAGCTAGGCAGTCCTCTGCTAATCTAATCTCAGTATCTCTTCACGGCAAGGAAGGGACTGTAATGTTTATTATAGGATCCCATGTGCTTAAGCGGGTTACCGTGCATCATCTCTCCTAATTACGCAGTGCTGAGATTACAGCCACTTGCACTCGCACCACAGAATGCGAAGGGATGCTTTGCAAAGGCGCAGGTATCGTTCCTTCCTTTAGGGAGCTCGGCCAGATTGCTTATGCTCCTGGCGTGGGGCAGTGGGAACGGGGAGCGGCCTGCTGCAGGCATTGGCTCAGAAGGAGCCGCAGGGCGTTCCGTGAGGCAGGCAGAGCCTGACAGGACCTGGTGCCTGGCGCCGGGAGGCACCTGTGCTCTCTCGGGCTGGAGAACATTCTAAGTGAGAAGGAAGCGGCTGCGCCACCCCTCCACGGCTTCGCCTTGAGTGAGCGGCACATCTGTCTTTTGAGGACAGTGTGCTTCTTTGTGTGAAGCCTCAGAAGCTGTAAAATTGCAGTCACATGGAGTTACAATGAACCGCAAGCTGCTTGCATTAGGAAGCGCCATGCACGGGCGTGTTCCACAAGACCAGGTCAGTGGGTTTCGTGGGCCTCTCCCGCGGATGGCTAAGAATTAAGCTGTCCATCCACTGTTAGGACAGAAGCAAAGCTAAAATAGATTTTATCTGTGTTTTGTCTCCATTCTCTACTTTGGATGACTCAGTTTTTATAACATCTTCCCCCAAAGAGTTAAAGACATCATATTACAGTGATACATGCATATTCATTCTTATGATGCATGCATATTCATATTCATATGATGCACACATATTCATGATTTAACTCATATTCACTGTGGAAGCAGCCTGTGAACAGATGAATGGATAAAGAAAATGTATGAGAGAGAGGAGTACTACTTAGCCAAGAAGAAGGATATTGAGTCATTGTGGAAAATGGATGTACCTTGAGATCATAATACTAAGTAAGGTAAATAAGACACAAAAGGTTAAATATTGCACGGTTTCTCTTTTACGAGAAATCTCAAACATACATAATTTTAAAAGATGATAGGAAACAGGAAAGTAGGTGTTGTGGAGATGTGGAAGGGGTCTGTGGATGGGAAGAGACAGGAAGGAAGAGCAGGGCGAGGAAGGTAAAAAGGATTGAGCTATAGCATGTACGGCACCAGGTCCCCAAGGTGACAGTCTTTATTATGTATCATCAGCGTACAGCGACTCAAAAACAAAGGTACTCAATTTGAATGATTTTCTTTTCCCTTCCGAACACAAGGGCTGTGAACGGGGCTGCAGAGTCTTCCAGAAGGTCCGCCGTGGTGAGGCACAGTGGCGAGCCCGCAGCAGAGCTGGGGAGCAGAGGCTGGGGACACGCAGTGCCCAGGTTGGCCGGACGGGTCCCACGGAGGGCTCCAGGGCCTCCAGGCTGCCTCCTCAGCAGCCGCTGAGCTGCACGGCAGACTCACTGTAGGTGCTTCCACAGTGCTGCACTCAGTGGGAGTGTGAGGGCAGGGTATTCTCAGTAATCAGTTGTGTCCTTGCAGGAAACAGAAAGAAGGACAGACTTCCCAGGCAAAGGCGCTGGCCGGTAAATGATTTTGAATGAAAATCTCTTTTACACTTGAGTTTTTTAATAAGCTCCTGGCAAGGCTGCTATCAAAGCATCCTGCCAATAAAGAAGAAAGAGGAAAAAGGTAAACAGCCAGGCCATCCCAGCTCTGCCTGGAGCCTGCGCGTGATTGGCCCATCGGCTCCCACCGCTCTAATTAAAGTTGTAGCCCCAGGGAACGCATACAGACATCTAAACCAATTATGAATTCAGAATCGCAACTGAAATACCTCTGTTTACATTAGTCTCATTTTAAGGCAAACCAAATCAATTAGCTGTCAGACTGATGGATATTTACATTGCCTTGTCATTTCCAATTAAATATTTGGCAAAATTAGCTGTTTTACACAGGCACTTAGTGTTATCTTCCATTGCAGCCCATCTGAGCCATTTTCCTCCAGAGCAGAGGCTTCTTGGTGATACCTTAACATCTGGAGCGTTGTGTAATTAATATTATTAACAAAAAGGAAAAGATGATTTAATATTATTCAGAGGCATTGGAATGCAAAGTTGCCGTTGCGTTGAAATGACCAAACTGGAAATGAACGTTATAGGGCTTAGGATAAAGTTCAATTGAGTACAGATGCTGTTCTATTTTAATTAACTCCAGTTTCTGTTGTATAACCACGCTTTAATAATTGATGGAATTTATAGCGTACCCTGATGACACATAGAGACTGATAGAGCTTACATTTGTTAGAGCAAAACACAAGGGAGGCATCAGTAGGACTGTTTCTTCTTCAATCATACACACACACACACACACACACACACACTTCTTAAGCATCCTTTTGGACTGATCTGCACTAGCGTTGTGCCATCATTTCCCTTCAATTCTTAATTACCTTCGCTTGATTTTTTTTTTTTTTTATATAGTCTGAAAAGGGCTATTTTGTTCCCAGTGCTTTGTAGAGCAGCCCCATCCCGGGGAGAACAGCCTCAGCGTCCTCCGTGTGCAGTATCAGTCACTGGGTTTTTCCAAGGGCTGTCATTTAAGCAAACTGAAAGCATTTGTTTTGAACTTGTGCTTTTGCCAAAAGTCTGGAGAAGGGTGGATGTTACAGATGCATCAGCCAATAGCTGAAAGGGCTCGCAAATTTTTTTTAAATTACTTGTTCTGATTCTGTTCCAAGCTGGCTTACGGTTAGACGCTGCTGCCTGTGTCTTCCAAGCCTTACATTTTAGCGCGATGACTCTGGTTCAGCCCTTTCCTTCCCTTTGGTTCTCAGCCAGATGGATGATGGAAATGGAGGGATAAAGATGTTAGTAAGGAGGTCCTTGGTGGCTCCTTCGGTGCTGCTGGGAGCCTTCGACTTGACGCTTCTTTTCAGGGCTTTCATGTTCCAAAGCTGCGAAATGATTGCATTGCGAGGACCATAGTAGGCATTCTGTTTTGTAGGAGGGGACTTTGCCCCCAGAGTTTAATCAGAGCTCAGGTTTCTTTCCAGCGGTGAGGCAACGTTTAAGGAGATCTTTTCATTAACCACAGATGGAATTTTATCTGATAGTTCTGTGCGCTACAGCTGATGGAAGTGCAAACAAACAAAAAGTTCCTGGGAAATAACAGCCTTTAAGCAGGCAGGGAGCAGACGGAGCTGAGAGGCCGGTGAGCTGCTCCGTGGCTGGGAACCCTGCGGGGAGGAGAGCTCTCTGTCTCTCCTAGCGGCCAGCCTCCCTCCTGGCGTGGCAGATGACAGGGACGCGTGATCCCTCTGTTGCTAGCACAATAGAACTAGTCTGAGTGACATGGCTACTCTAAATTGGTAGAAAGCTTAAATTGTAAAATATAGTTTAGGTGGTGACTGAGACTGGGCAGGTGTTGTGGTGTGTACCTATAATCCCAGCACTTGGGAGGCTGAAAACAGGAGGATCACTAAGAGTCCAATCAGTGTAGTGAGACCCTGTAGATCCTGTACTATATATATTTTTTTCTTTAGGGAAGGGTCTACAGGGTGTTCAGGGTCTCACTAGATTGGACTCGTAGTGATCTGCCTGTTTACAGCCTCCCAAGAGCTAGAATTACAGGCATGTACCACCACGCCCAGTCTCAATTGCTGTCTCAGCGAACCCTGGGAACAGAGCCAGCAGGGCAGGCCGAGGGATTGAACCCCTGGCCCCTGCACCTGCTTGCAGGCACTTTAATCCATTGAGCTATTAAATATATTTTTTAAAAATCATTAAAATATTGTCCCAACTTTTGAGGTATCAGAGAGATTGGCTTTCTGAAGAGTTTTTCTAGACATTTGAGGGAATGGTTCCAGGTAATTCAATTATATTTATAGTTATTGTGCCCTTTATTATTATCATCACATTGTGCATTTTATTTTTCTTATTACGTTACATTCTCATAAGGAGTGTGCAGCCTAGATCCCCTGCGTGTGCCGTTTGCGTGCTCCCACGGGACTCTGGTGCCCCCGCGGGCCCCTGGAGGCAGAGCTAGGTGGTGTGAGCAGTGGGTACGGGGGAGCTCCGCTTGCTCACCTCCCACGGTGCAGCCCGAGTCTTCACAGGCTGCAGGCCAGGCCCAGTCCGTGGTTGGGGCTCGGGGACCCCCTGCTCTAACAGAGTGTTGCTATTTCACCTGCATACTCAGCACTTACGTGTGGCCTCTCCAAGACAGCATCATCACGTCCCACTTGCGGCTCACTGTCTCTGACCGCATCTCATGGCATGAGCCACAAGCTGGCGGCCCCGCTGTCCCTGCCTGTTTCATCCGTTGGGGCCGGCCCACCTTCTGTGCAGCTGGCTCTGCCCCTGTCGCATGTGTCCTCTCACCTGGACCAATCTGCAGCCTGCTGTGGGCCTCCTGGATCCCCACCAGGCTCCCTCAGTGCCCAGGATTTCCTCCCCTGTGCCCTAGCCCCTCCTCCGTCGGCCTCCCTGCTGCCTCAGCCCCGCCTGCCTCCTGGTCTGAATGACCTCACTCTTCCCCCACTGACAGCTTTTGCAGACTGCTGCTCAGCTCCGTTCTTTCCCCTCCTCTCCTCTCCTCTCCTCTCCCCTCCCTGCTACCGGGAAGCCTGCGAGGAGTCCTCAGACTTGGCCACTCTGCCTAGCAGTTGTATGTTTGTGTTCTGGATTTAGCCCGAGAGCGGGAGCAGTGTTTGGTGGCCACCACGATGACTAGCTCAATTTGCTTGGGTTCTGGTTGGCAGGGGAGCTACAGACGGCCCGGGAGGCCTGGCTTGGCAGGCTGGGGAGCGGAGTGTGTGCAGTGCCCAGGCAGCAGAAGTGCAGGGAATGCAAACTGACCCGGGCCCTAGTGGCTCTGAGTCTTGGACTGGGAGGCTCAGGCCGCGTTTCCTTAGCTTTCCCTTGTAGGTCTGGCAATTACCCAGCAAGTAGTAGGCTGAAGCCTAGTACGCATTTATTGAAATGTATCTCACTTTTCACAGTTAGGTTCATGGGTGCAGGACACATTCCTTATCGTTCTCTTATCAGCTTCTCTCAATGTAAATATTTTAGATGTACATTTTGGCTTATGTTGTGGAAATTACAACAAAAACGCGAAAGGACCCTGAACTGACTAAGCCTTGTCCTATATCGCCAATGCTAATGGCCACACATGGGACATACTGACCACTGTCTGTCTTGATAGTTTTGAGTCCCCTGGGGTTGCTGTAAGACGGTACCACGGACTGGGCAGCTCAGACAGCACCAAGTCATTGTCCCACAATTATGGAGACAAAGAGTCTGTGATTAAGATGCCGGCGGAGTTGATCTCTTCTGTGCTCTTCTACAGTTGGCTGCATGTTTGCTTCGTCCTCGCAGGGTCTTCCCTATGTGTGCCATCTGTCCCCTAATCCCTCTCCTTCTAAGGACGCTGGTCAGATTGGGCTGGTACCCATCCTAGTGACCTCATCTTAACTCAAATGCTTCTTTAAAGACTCTGTCTCTGGGGCCTGGGGGTGTAGCTCGGTGGTAGAGGACTTGCCTAGCACGCGTGAGGCCCTGAGTTCCATCTCTGTGGTGTCATTCACAATCTCTGGGCCTCCCCAAGATTTTGGGGAGGGACATATTCCAGCCAATAGAGGAAACTGGGATAGAGCCACTTGTTCTGTTATTGATTCCCAGAGGCCAGGGACACGTAGTAGGGAGAGAGGGACCTTCTGATTCCTTTCAGGGAAAAAAAAAAAAAGAATTAAATTACAAATAAATAGTTTACATTTCCCCAAGTGCTTCTGCACCCACTGTCCGGTTCCCAAATTGGCAGAATGTGTCCAGTCCTCTCTTGGCCGTGTGGCAGTGGCCTTCTGGGCAGAAATTGAGCCATGGTCTGTACCGTTTTGGTTCTGGCTGCAGGTGTTGGAGTGGCAGGGAGCTGAGTTCCCCATTGCCTTGGTGACACAGGACAAGGGCGAAGGTGCGTTTCTGGGCTGAGTTAGAATGCCTCTTATTTGGGGTCTTTGTCCACTTTCTCCTCCTCTTCCACCTCCTTGGCCCACCAGGTTCTGTCCGTGTTGCATAGTGGCCTGGTGTCCCCTGTGTTCACCGCAAGGCCTGGTGGGCTTCGGCATCTCACCAAGACTGGCTCTGACGAAGCTAACCCTGTGTGCTGCGGCACTGATAAGTCCTCCTGCCTCCAGCAAGATGGCGGCAGTCGCCTCTGTTCTTCCTAGGTCTAGCTTCTTGGTGCAGTGCTTCTCAACCGCGATGGCGACACAGGCCTCTTGGAAAAGCAAGAGAGGTTGTGGACTGTCTCTCTCTCTAGCGGGAAAACAAGCAGATGCTCATGCCGCATCACTTTCCAGGCTGTTTTACCAGACTGGGACCTCCTGGGACTGAAGCCTGTCTTTCTAGCCCTTGAAGGACTACTCAGTTCCCGTGTGCATCGACTGTGGCCTGCCGAAGGGAGGCCCACCTTGCACACGTAAGGCAGCGTGCACTTGTCGGGAAGCGCCATTCGCCCCTCTTTAACGTCACCACTAAGCCTCTCATCTAGTCTTATCTGATTGAATGTTGGCCTGGTTAGGTGTTCCAAGGAGTTGATGTTGGTGGGAATGAAGATCTAGGCTTCCAAGAAGACACCCTGCGAGGGATGGCGAGCTCAAAGGTCGAGGCAGGACGCCCACCTTTCCACAGAGAGCATGAGCGAGTGGCTTCCACACTGGCACTTGCAGTGTGGTTGTTCTCTCCTGGAGGAGACTAGGATTTGGTGGCTCCTGAATGCTGGGGAGCTCACTAATGACCTCCTCTACCAAAAGTAGAGTTGGGCTGGCTCACAGGTAGGGGACTTCCCTTGTCCTCCCATGACTACAGATTATAGTACGTTAGAGCTCAGGAGCTACCTGGCCTTCCTTTGAAGAAGCCAAGGGGAAAAAAAAAAAAAGAAGAGAGAGCTGGTAGGAACTGTCTCCCTCACTCTGCACACTACGGACTATGCATAGAGCCCAGAACCTGTGCAAATCTCTCATCTGAGCTGGCTGGTGGATACTGTAAGAAAGTTTAATAACACAATTCAGATGTATGCCCTTCCGCACAATGCAGGAGTATAACACTCCTGGGAGCAAGGGTCACTTGTGAATATCTTTTGTCACCCTTGCTTCATCCAGAGCAAAGACTCTGAACCTCCAGTTGGAGTCTCCAGCTCCCAGGAACTTCCAAAAGCTTCCTGAGGGGATGAGGGCCTGAAGATAAATGGTGGCTTTGGGTGGGGCACAAGTGAGATGTCATGATCTCTTTGAGGACATTGTCTCATAAGAAGTTTCATAAACACTTCCTTTTATCCCTTGTCACACCCAGGACCAGTGTGTTAGGTGGGTTTCTGGTCTGGCAGCATGCCCATAGTCCACAGAAACAGGCCACCATCAAGGCTGCCACTTGCACAGCATTTACAACCTGGCAACACTAGTAACTCTTAACATCCACGGGCCACTCACTGTGAGTCAAACAAGGCCCTGCTTGTCTATTTTGCATCTTTGTGGGTAACTTTAAATTCTACCTCATTTTATCTACAAAAGGACATTCCATGGATGTTTAATTTTAACTTCTTTCTTTCTTTTTTCTATGCATTGCATTTAGTACAGGGTCTACAGGGTCTCACTACATAGATCGGACACATAGTGATCCTCCTGTTTTCAGCCTCCCAAGCACTAGGATTACAGGCGTGTGCCACCACACCCAGTCTCAATCACCATCTCAGTGCACCCCAGGGGCGGGGCTGCCATGGTAGGCTGGGCATTGAACCTACCCACCCCGGCCCCTGAATCTGCCTAAGCAGGCGCTTTAATTGACTTAGCTTGCTTTCTAAGAAGAAAGTTGGAAGAAGGCTCGTAGTAACAAAAAAGTTCAAAAGAAATTGTAGAACTGGAAATGCAGCTTAGTGGTAGAGCTGCCTGCCTTGCTCACAGCCCTGGATTCTATCCCCAGCAGTGCACAAAAACAAAGACAAAAAACAATTGTTTTGATATAATTTTAAGATTATGGAATCTTCACTCTGCCTAGAATTGATTTCCAGGACAAAGCACTTTCTAGGATAAGAATGTAGCAGTTTTAGCCAGAAACGTGCCAACAGAAAATGGATAAAAGGAAAAAATCAGAATAAAGCTATGTTTTCAAAATATGTCTTCAAAGAAATCAAAATACTTTTGTGAACAGATATGATTTAGGTTCTGGCTAGAAGTGGCATTTGGCAAATACACCTTGCACGTGTACCAATATGCTTATGGTTGATTTTCTATAAAAAAAGAACCTCAAGTACCACCCAGGATTTAAGACCTGATCACATTTTCAACTCAGAAGGGAAGATGTCTGTCCGTGGCTGTCTCATCGAAAGTGGATTCGTAGTTAAAATCTGAAGTCTAACTCTGTGTCTTCATCCAGGGAGTGTTCAGTGAGCCCTCATTGCCTGCCACAACTCGCCTAGCAGACTGAAATACGGTGCTGCACAGAACATGGGCCCTGTCTAAATCGAGCGTACTACAGACCAGCTGGACAGCAGAGGGCAATCACAGCACCCCTGGGTTGGTCAGCTTTCTGTGGTTGTGACAAATGCCTGAGCCAAATAACTTAAAAAGAGGAAAGGTTTTTGGGGCTCAGGGTTCTATAGGTTTCACTTCATCATCTCTTGGCCCCTGTTGCTTTGGGCTTGGAGCAGCACAGTGCATCATGGTGTGAGCTTGTGGTAGAGGAAGCTGCTCACTTTTTGGTGGCTGGGAAGCAAAGAGGGAAGGCGGAAGGGGCTGGGTATCCTGTCCAGGGCACATGCTCAGTGACCTGACTTCCTCCCACTAAGCCCCATCTCCAACCAGCACCATGGGCTGAGGGCCAGCTTCCATGCATGGCCCTTTGGAGAATCCTTCCAAACCATAGCACCCCGAAGCCCATCCAATCGCAGATCCAATCGCCAGGTTGATCGCTCATGGTCTTACTTGGCTTTAGGACTTGATTTCTAAGATGTGTATCTGTCACCTTGAAGTTAAGTTCGTGTGTGCTACTGACTCTTCCATACGTTTTTCACCGAGGCAGTCTGAATCCTCCTACGCAGACATTACGAGGCATCTGGTGAATAGGTTGTAACGGAAGCATCTTTGGAAAGTGACAGACAAGAGTACTGCCAGAGAAGCATTGTTAGGCTTCCCATTAGTACTGGTCCTCCGAGGAGAGAGAGAATTCTTTGACTGCTACAGAGACCCCCAAGTTATTTTTCCTGACTCGAATGACTGCATCAGTAAACGGTTCAAGTGTCATCCAAGACTCTCACCCTGCAGCTTTTCATTTGCAAGTCCCGTGGAAGAATTAATTCCACAAGTGGCACAAGCTTAGAGACACTCGGTGATGTGTGGTTCTTTATTATACATTGTAACACCAGACTGGGAAGATAGCTTGACGGTCTAAAGACCTGCCCAGCAAGCACCAGGTTCCAAGTTCAATCCCCAGTACTGAATGCTGTGTGGACCCTGGAACCCTGGATGTGTCAGATCAGCCCTAAACCAGGCGGGGTGGTGCAAGCCTGTAATCCCAGCACTGGGGAGGCTGAGACAGGAGGATCACTATGAGTCCAAACTGCATAATGAGATCCTATATCCAAGAAATAAATAATTAATTTTTTAAAAGTTGCACTACCAAGTACATGAGCTTCTGAACTGCCTGTGCAAGGGTATCCTTTCTGCATGGACAGGTGAGTTCACATTTCACTCACTTGGGTGCAGGTCTTTGGCACAGTTCTAGCCTTTCCTGTGTGGCCAGGTAGCTCCTGAGCTCTAACGTAGGAGGGATAAAGCAAGAGTTTTGCAGCCAAGCCAAGGCAGAGGGAAAAGCACCTAGTCCTGGGCGAGGCCAGGGTGCTCCTGCACTCCTCCGGCACCCAGCACAGGACCCACAGGGAGTCTCCACACAGGTTTATTGAGTAGCAGCTGAGTACATGACCACAGGGCGCCTGACGGGTGGAGAAGTCAGGGAAGTTGGACTTGGAAGGTGGCTTATTCATTGTGGCAGATAAGAAGTGAGGTGGGTGATGCTACTGTGCTTGCTAGAATGGATGAGGAACAAGGCAGTGACGGACCAGAGCCCAGGGGAAAGGAGCAGGTGACCGCTGACAAAATTGGCTCCTGTGACTGTGCTGTCCACCTGGATCTCATCTCCATAGAGTTGAGGTCCAGAAGGCCCCTCTCGTGGCAGATCTATCATGTTTGGTTTCATTGGACCAACACTGCCTTGTGGCAGTCAGAGGCTTGCAGCAATCGAGTCTATCACCAGGGCATGGAAGAGGGCTAGGCTCTTGCCACCGGGAGTGCCCCTAACTGTGCTGTGGATCTGGTGCTGGCCTAGCTCGCTGTGAGAACTATGTGGCTGTCTTAGTTACATCTGTTCTTGCTGAGACAAAATACCTGACACCCAAAGTTAAAGGAGAAAAGGTTTATTTAGCTCGCAGTTTATTAAGGTCAGCCAACTCCACAGTTGGCTGACTCCAAGATGGGGTGGCATAGCAGAGGGGCATCGCAGAGGAAAAACAGTTCATGGCAGGCAGCAGAAGGAAGACAGTAACGCAGCCGAGTAGCGAGGAAGCAAGCAGCAGCTGTCCTTCATGTTCTACCCAGGCTACCTGCCTTTAGGTGGGTGGCGCTGACACCCCGGGTGGGACACCCTTCATCCTAGCGCCGCACTGTGAATCAATCCTAGAACACCCGCTCTAGATCCAAGCACCTCCGCAATGTTGCCTCTATGACTGCATGAGGAGACACCTAGATACGAGCCACAGTAGATGCCAAACGCTCCCACCCCGCCAGGCAGCTATTTCGTGATTTCCAGAAACATGCTTTTCCACATTACCTAACCGATGCAGAGGGAGTCCCTCACTTGGGCTTGGAAGAGCAGAGTTCGCCCCCTTTTCTGAAAGCGGGGCCTGGTGGTGTCATAGTAAATCTAGGGCTCAGCAAAGGATGCAAACATCCCAAGGTGCCTGGTGCCATAAGGAGTGATGTTCTGCTGTATTTTATAACAGGATGCTAAACAGATTATGCAATCTCATCATAGGTATTTTATACCAGGTAAAGCCTTTTATTTACTTCAGGCAGCAATCTAGGGGGAAGTTGCAAAATGCTGTCAGCGGGTATTATCAACAAAGTATCTCATTTCATCGTTGTACTTTCCGTAGGAGTATCTACAGCAGCAGATGTAAATTATCCAGGACTTCCTGCTGAGGCTTTTTAAGTGTCTAACTTAAAATTGGTCTTGAGCTTTTTCCGCAGTGTTTCTAAGGGTCCTGGACTGTGGGTGTGTTTTATACAACTCACATGGAACCGGCCTATGGTACTGCTTTCTGAACATTTTGTCCTGTCCACCAAGGGTGCCTTTGAGCTCAGTCCCCACCCCTGACTGTGAGGCTGCCTGTGACACTGCTCTGCTCTCCTACCTCGGGACACTGGGGAACTCAAGGCCACAACAGAAGGAAAGGAAACCTTACCCCTTGGCCCTGCGAAGCCTTCACTCCCTCTGCTGGCTCTGCAGCTGCTTGGCTTCACAGCTCTTCAAACTCCCAGGGCAGGCTAGAATCCCGAACCATGGCCCGGTAGCCTCCGTGTCACCTTCAGCCCTCTCCCTCCCTCTCCTCCTCCTTCTCCCATCTTTCTCCCCAACCCCATGCAGACTCCCCCAGTCTCACCACACTCTCATCTGCATGACGGCGTCCCAGACCCCTTGAGAGCAGAAATGGGGTCCCCTTCCTCATCCTCTTCCTGCCAGACTTGGACCCCAGCACTGTACTGTGCGGAACTCTAGCTTTGATTGTTGCTAAGCTGGGGGGCCCACCACACTAAGTCCAAAGAAAATACCTCCACTCCCATGAGACCCTATAAAAATGAGTAAGCTCCTCCAGCTTGAGAAGAACGTGCCCAGCAACGATGAACACAGTGGCCGTGTGCCAGGTGCTGGTCTGAGCACTGACTGGAGAGCATCCACGTGCAGGCCTACCCAGCGGGGTCAGGCTGGATGAGCCCCGGTGCGCAGACCACCTGAGGCCACGAGCGCAGGCCACCTGAGGCCACGAGCGCAGGCCACCTGAGGCCACGAAGGCTAGCTGCTCGCCCCGACTCCCGTGGCGGGGAGTGTGGTGAGCCTGTAACTCAGCCAGCCCAGCCCCCGGCTCCCTGCTCTTCTACCCCATTTAGACCACCTGCCAAGCATTCTCCCTGGTTATGAAGGCAAAGCATATTAATCTTTTAAAATGTATAAAATCCTAGAAGCAATTACAATGTTTTAAGTTGGCAGTAAGGCCATTTCCCCAAAACTGCTATTATATTCCCTTCTAGATTTTTTTTTTTTTATTGTATCCCTTTCTAGATTTCTCTCTGTACATGTTTTACTACCATGTTTCTTATGGCTGCCAAAAATCTCAGCATATAGGTTATCAGAATTTACTTATTCATAGCCTCGTAGTAAGGCAATTTTTAAAATTTTATTTTATTTTTGTTTGTATTTTAGGG
>NW_004524578.1:4099752-4107337 GCF_000260255.1 Octodon degus
TCAGCCTCTTAAGTGCTGGGATTACAGGTATGCGCCAGCATGCTTGGCTAGGAGATCATTTAAAACAACAACAACAACAAAACCCTATGCTTCTTCCTGTTAGGTGAAATGGATACAGCAACAAAAAGTGAAACGCAGGGTGAAGAGACTGGTGCGAAGCGACCCTCAGACCCTTTATTTCAATGACCCCATTTGGTCCAACATGTGGTACATGGTGAGTAGTGTGGGGCCCTCTCTGCCCCAGCCCCGGGACATTTGCCGTGCAGTCCCTATCCTGGGTGTCCTCCACCAATCTAAGCCCCCAGGACAGCTCCAGACAGACACCCTTCATCTTGGGTGTAGAACCCCTAATTCAATAGGGAGTATGTTTGTGAGTTTTTTCTTAAAGTCCCTATAGGCTCAAGAGGCCCCTTGGGTAGGGAAGTAGTTTGATGTGGGCTGTCACACTTGCTGAAGGTAAGTCCTGGTCCCCAATAGAGTCCCCAGAGGGAGATAATGCCTTTGAAAGAACGCACTGGAGCAGAGAAGCAGGGTCTCGGCTGCCTCAGGGCCCACGTTTTCCTCCTACTGGCTTGTAAACAGGGCAGCCCCTCTGTGGCTCTGTGCCCTGCACCTTTCCTGACCGGGAGCTGTGACTTCTGTGCACACAGCACTGCGGTGACAGGAACAGCCGTTGCCGATCCGAAATGAACGTCCAGGCAGCATGGAAGCGGGGCTACACAGGAAAGAACGTGGTGGTCACCATCCTGGATGACGGCATCGAGAAGAACCACCCGGACCTGGCTCCAAATTACGTAAGTGGAGATTCTGAACTGCCTCGCACACGATTGGACCATGTTATTCGTTAAATACATAGAAGTTGGACCCCCTGCTAAATTAAGCATGCAAGGAAACTGCTGGGGAGGGTTGGAAAAAAAACCATTCTGCCACCAGCTGCTGTCCTAGTACCAAACAGGGATTGTGGAAACATTGGGCTGCATGTTTGAGGAGTGGTACTTCTAGGATTAGAGTCCAGAGAACCCAGGAGCATCTGCTAGAGGAGCTCCTATGGATATTAGCTACATGAGCAACTGCAGGATTAGACACGGGCTCTGGACTGGGCCCAGGCTGCTGTCCTGGCTCTGCAACTCGTTAGCTCTGAATCATGAACAGGCTGCTTAGCTTATGTGTGCTTCAGTGCTACCGTATATAAAATGGGGTTCATAAGAGGACTGCTGTCTTTTAGGGCTATTGTGAGGATTAAGTGAGTTTATAAATGTAAGAGCAGCACTCAGCATGTATGATAAATGCACTAAATACTCTAAGGGATGCGGTACCTCACACTGGTTAAGTAAACTGCATTGTGTCCACTTTGTAGATGTGATAAAAATGAGTTTTGATGTCTGTGTCAGTAACCCCAGAAAGCTTTTGTGATGTTTTGAAAGTCATTATATATAATGACTATTGCTGTTTAAACAGAAATGTACATATTAAGGTATATAATTTTAAACGTCCTGATTCATAGGACGACATGGATAAACCATGAAGCCTGTGTCCCCAGAGGAACAAGCCAGGTGGAGAGAGCAGAAGCTATGTGATTGTATCCTAGGCGGTGCCTGGAGCTGTCACAGTCCCAGAGACAGGGAATGGAATGATGTTTGCCTGCGGCTGGGAAAGAGGGGTGGGAAATTAGTGTTTTGTGGTAAAGTTTTGGTTTTGCAAGACAGAAAACTTCTGAAGATAGATAGCAGTGTGGTGCACATGTCATGTCCTTAATGTCCCTGAATTTGAAAGATGATAGACTCAGCGGACTAAGCACATTGACCAGGGTTTCGTCCTTGGCAGCATGTACCGCACTGGCCCCACCCCCAGGCATGCTGAGCCGGCCACTGAGACTGGGCGTGGTGGTGCGCACCTGTAATTCCAGCGCTGGGGAGGCTGAAAACAGGAGGATCACTAATGTCCAAGCTGCATAGTGAGACCCTGTACCAAATACATATATATAATAGCTTTTATACAGTGTATACTTTAGCACAACGAAGTAATCTCTGCATGTGATAGTTGTAGTGGAAGACAAGATCTAGGTACAACTCTCCTTATTTTCCAAGCAGGCATGAATAGTGTAAAGCAGCACTGTAGTATACCCTGCCATCTCTCTTCTCTCACCAAGATTTCATTCCTAGGATCCTTATGCAAGTTACGATGTCAACGGAAACGATTATGACCCTACTCCTCGATACGATGCCAGCAATGAAAATAAGTATGTCGCCGGGTCTTGCCCTTGCTTCGCCATTCCTCTCCCTGCTGCAGAACTGCTATTGCACTTTCACACTGGGGCGCTGGACAGGAAAGGGGCTCAGTCGGGGGTCGTCCAGGAGTCACAAGCCATGCCCGCCACGGCCCCTCTGGCACAGGGTGGCTGCTGTGCAGTTAGCCTCTGTCTTTCGTGTTGTCACCTTTGCTCATTAGCTGAAAAGGGGGTGATCCTGTTTCCAGGATCATGGAATATTTGAAAACAGTTGTTCTCATGTGTGTCAGTCCACATGGTTGACTGTTAGGGCACCTGTTTGGTGTCTGAGCACATGGTTCACATGGCTGAGGTCTTCCGGCCCTTCCTACACCTGATGAGCAAGGTGGCAGGTCAGGAATGATGCTAGCAAAGTTTGAGCCCAGGTCCCAGCCCTGCAGCCTCCTGGCTGTGCGGCACTGTGCATGTGGAGGGACGTGTCTGAGAGCTTGTGTCTCAGTGGTTTCTCCCTAGAGATGACATCAACACTTCACAGGGTTGTCAGGAGGGGTCAGTGGGGTGACAGGGCACGAAGTTTGCACAGTGGGAGTGCTCAGGAGACCTGCGGGTCATTTACATTGCATAAGACATGTCTGTTCTCTCCAGGTGCCACCCCAGGGTGACCTAACGGGTGGTTGCACAATGTAAACACATGCACCTGGGCTGGGGTTCACCTGCTGTGCCTGTGTGCCCTTCCTCTGGCAGCCTCTCCAGTCTGTCTTGCTTTATTGGAAGCAGAATTTTACAATGCAGTTCAGGCTGGCCTTAAACTCACTTTGGAGGGCAAGCTGGCCTCAAACTCACAGGGATCCTCCTGCGTCAGCCTCTCAAGTGCTGGGATCTTAGGCGTGAACCTCCACACAATTAAACAAACCCTTTTCTCCCTTCCCCACTGTTGACCAGGCGCTTGTCCCTGTGTCCTTCCACCATGGCTGCATTAGTTAGCTCTGAGTCACTATCACACAACACCCGAGATGACCAGTGTATAGAGAAAAGAATAAGCCAAGCACAGCAGTACATACCTGTGCCGCTGCTATTCAGGAAGCTGAGGCAGGAAGACCACTGAAGCTCAGGAGTTTGTGACCAGCCTGGGCAACAAAGTGAGACCTGTCTCTGATGAGGGGGAAGATTCATTGGCTCGTACACTTTAGGAGGTTCTAGCCTGCGGATCATTGGCCCCGTTGTTCCCATGGCCATGCAGCACTGTGATGGGGCCCTCGGTGGAGCAAAACTGTCCCCAGGAGACAGAGGGAAGGTGTGAGGTTCCACGGGCCCAAAATCCCCTTCAGAAATACCCTGCAGTGACCCAGGAACCTCCTACAAGGCTGCTTCTCTAAAGTCCACAACACTGCCCTGGAATGCTGCCCAGGGGGTCCAATCCCTTAACCCAGGGGTGCCCAGCCTCCCCACTGTAACAGTGGTGTTTCAGCTTGCAGTTGATTCCATCTCGAGGCTCAATCTGGTTCCCACATAGTGCTGTGCTGGGCTTGCCTGCTGTGTCCCACATCGTAGCCTCAGAACTCCCCGAGGGGTGGAAGGCATGCCCCGAGAGCTGCTTTCCTTGCCACTTGTCCCAAGGTGCCCTTCCTGCCCAGCACTGAGTATGCCTGGGGCAAGGGCCCTGTTTCCTGGTCACTCAGGGTCCCACAGGGTGGTATGATCCGTAACCCCTGCAGTGACCCTTGAAGGGCAGGATGGACTCCCAGTGTAAACCACCAGGCTACGTGACCCTGTAAATGACCCTGGCCTTGGGACTGCAAGCATTCCAGAGAACAGATGACTCCCTTCCAAAGGGCGAACACGCAGACCCAGGACCATTTTTAAAGGCAGTTTTAAATTTGGATCTGTGACTCTGGCCCCCTGTGGATTCCTCTCACTGAAGTGCTGATCAGAGTCTCCTGTACGTTTCAGCCGCTGCTAGAGGAACCGACCTGGGGTGGCACATGGGAGGATGGGGTCGCTATTGAGGAAAGCAGTCAGTTTTTCTGGTAATTTCTTCCTCAGCCCCCAGCTGCTACTGAGTGTTCAGTTCAGAGCATCTTCCCCTGGCTGCTGTTTAAGTGGCCGTAGGAATGACAAGAGGGATATCCAGACCGAGCATGGTGCTGTGGGGACACAGGGGACAGGACGTAAGACATCAGCACAGTGTGTTCTTCCTTTCGTCCTGTCAGTCAGCCATTGATGCCGCAGTACCTTGGTGCCAAGCAACGGGTCATTAGTCACAGGAGACATAGAGCTGAGACAGCGTGGCCCTAAGCCTTGAACAGCAATGGCCGGGAGCCAATAACAGGTGCTGGGCGCCAGTGATGGGACACAGGTGCTGAGAGCTGGCGCCCTCAGGGACATGGGACTCAGGGGAAGTACCATGGAAGAGGAGCCATGAGCAAGAGCTTGGAATTTGCAGGTGGCAGGAAGGCCGTGCAAAACTGGGCCAACGCATCCTCCTAGAAGAGGGGTGACAACAGGAGTGCAGAAGGTGGGCTGTCCAGGCATCCTCGGTCAGGGAGACTCAGGCACAAGGCAGAGAGTTTCTGAGCATTGCCAAGCCAGGGCCTCACTTTGTTTTCTCTTTCGCTTCAGACACGGCACACGCTGTGCAGGAGAAGTTGCCGCTTCAGCAAACAACTCGTACTGCATCGTGGGCATAGCGTACAATGCAAAAATAGGAGGTAAGACAGGAAGCCGGGAGCAGGGGGCCCGGGCTGGGTGCCGCACGGAGACTGCCTTCCCACAAGGCTCAGCAGCCTCATGTCTTGTTGCCCTGGGCCGGAAGCAGCTATGCCAACTGTGCCATGGCTCTGACAGATGGAACAAGTGGTGGGAACTTCACGTCCCAGAACTGCTCATCCTCTCCCCTGGAGAGCCATCGGTGACCTACCAGAAGGTCGCATTTTCCTCTCTTGGTCCTGCCCCCCTAGCTGCTGACTCCTCTGGCTGTGAGAGGAGACTCCTTCTAAAAGTCTGTCCTTCTGTGGCTCCCTGTCCCTTCCCAGACAGATTCACAGTCGTTCCCTGGCACCAAGGCCTCGCCTGGGCCCTGACTCCCACTCCAGCTGTGGCCCACTTCTACTGGCCCTGCCCACTGGCTTTGGCAGAAGGCCAGTTATCTTAGTACCCCCCAGAGAGGCCCAGTCTTTTCCGTGTGTGCATGGGCTCACACCATTCCCATCCTTGCCTCTCCCTGCCTCCCAGTTGGCTCAGTCTACCTGTGACATGCATCACCTCGTACCTGACGTGCTTGCTGAAGCACCACCTCCCAGCCATCCCTGTCCCCCTGGCTTGTTCCCCAGGGACTCAGCTGTGCTGCTGTCCAGCCCTCGGTGCCTCTGGCTTGGCTCCAGCTGTGTCTGGCTGTGTCACATGGCTTTTTGCATTGCTATATCAAGCTGCCCTGGTTAGAGTGTGGCTATGGAGCACAGCGTCCTGTGCCTTGTAGTGCCCCACTGGATCTTCGCAGAGTGGCAGCCCAGTTGCGAGGTCTTCTCAAACACGCTCTAGATTCCCATCACTGAGCAAGAGGGGGAGGGGAGAGGGTGCCAGGCAGCCTCAGGGACGTAGACCTCACTGGCAAGCCATGTCCATCCCTCTGTTGGAAGATGGCCTTGATCACCAGAAATGATTTCCCTTTCTTTGAGTGGACAGGAGAACCCCACCTTTGGAGTTGTTTGAGACTCGCTCCTCTAAGTCCCTAGTCTGGCTGCATGTGTGTCATCTGGGATTGGTTAGAGCTGCTGAATCTTTGCCCCCATCTCAGACCACTCAGCCAGAATCTGCATTGTAACAAGATCCCCAGAAGATTATCAACAAATGGTACTTTGACAACACTGACCTTAGAGGATTGTCTAGAGCCTGTGGTAGGTAAGATTGTGAGGAGGGGTCGGTGGAGCAGTTCACACTGAGAGTCCCCTAGCAGGCTGGGAGTGTGGCTTCCTGCTAGAGCACTTGCCGAGCATGCAAGGGAGGCAAAATGAACAGCTTCTTCCCTAGATAGCTCTGTGCTCATTGCAGAATTATAAGTTGAGTTGCTCGGGTTCTGCAGACAGTGCATTCACTTGCAGCGCATGGGAATGGGAATATTTTTAAAAATTAACCCATGCAATACCTTTAGGCGTGTATTATGTGTATAGTTCTGGCATAGACACCAAGAGGGAGAAGAAAGAAATGGCACCAGTTTGGGCCTCTATGAGCCCAGCGTGTCTGGGGTGAGTAGCACTGACGTGGAAGGCAGTGTAGGGCCAAACACTGGTGCAAGGGACCAGCTGGGAGCCCCAGCAGGGGTAGACCACCCACGTGGGAGGTGGACGTGTGGCAACATGGCACGTGGAGACATAGTATGAACTTGTCGGAGGATCTGGTTGCCAGTGGGAAGGGTGCCAAGGAAATAATGGGACACAGCATGGAGCTAGAAGGAAGTATGGGCCACACAGGGACACGGGACATGAAGTGGGCCACCTAGGGATAGGGGACATGAGATTGACCTGGGTCATGGGAGACAGGCATGGGCCAAAACTGGCTTTGACCCAAGGAACCTGTGACAGCCCATGGTTCCAAAGCAGCCATACACAGCCCCAGCCTCCACTTGCCCTCTCCTTCCCCATCCCTCAAAGCCCACCCTTAGGAAAAGCCGCCTGTGGCCACTCCTGACATGGGACAGCCTCCCCCTCAGAGTGTCCTTGTGCGTAGCAGCACATTTCCTCAAGGTGCCTCTGGAGCTGGTCATAGAGTTACTCTTCTTTCTATCTTTTGTCTTTTTCAGTCATTGCTCAAGAGATCCTAACAGGTACCCTAACTTGTCCTACTCTAGCTGCGATTAATAGTATGCTACTTCATGTATGATGTTTGAATCTAAATTATTTCAGGTCACACTCTCATCCTTCATATTGTTGCCTTCATATATTTTACTTCCTATGTTATAAACCCACAGACATTGTTATTATTCTTCCTTTAAACACTCAGTTGACTTTGAAATACTTAGGAGAAGAAATGATACTTGGTGGAATATGATATACCATTCCCTCACTCTTCCTGGCTTTCTCTAACTTTGTATTTCCATCTTGCTTCTGTTTTTCTTCAGCCTAAATAATTTATTTTAAGTATTTTTTGAAGTTCTTTCCACAGATGGTAAGGAATTCTCTCAGATTATAACCAAAGTGTCTTTCCTTCCTGTCCCAAGCCAGTGGGTCAGTCAATGAAGGTCATCTGGGAGAGGAGCGGGGAATTGAGGAGGGGACAAAGGACAGGAGACGCGAGAAATGGAGACAAGGCAGGATTCTGATCAAGTCTCATTTATTCAAAGGAAACTCTGGGTATATATAGTGG
>NW_004524578.1:4107777-4145365 GCF_000260255.1 Octodon degus
CATCCTTTTGTATAATTTTGTTCATAGTACAACAGCTTGGGGTTTGCTGTGTTTCTTAGTTGTTTTTTTTTTTTAATCAAATTTATGAAACATTTTGTTGGTATTCGTATGTTTACGTTCCATTTTCTCTCACCACTCTTTGAGTATCAGTTTGACTGTTTCATTGAGGCTACATTCATTTTCAAAATTTTTTTGATTTTTCCCAGTGCTTCTAGTCAGAGGATTTCTGTTATATTGTTTTTAGTTTCACTCTAGTTTTTTGTTGTGTCCAGTTCATTCTTAATTCTATACAATGATGTTTTTAACATTTTCTCTACAATGATTTTTTTTTTTAAATCATACTTTTCTGGCTTTTGGTTTCCACTTGGCTCTATTTTACCACTTCTACATGTCTAAGTTCTTCATCTCCTCTCATGATACCTACCTTTTACTTTAGACTTGTTAACAGGCTTATGAGAATTACTTTTTAAAGTGTTGTGTACTAAGATAGGCCTTCTGAGAGTATGTTTCTCATGGTTGATTTTGCCCTTTACAATAAGCTATGCATTCCTGTTCCTTCACACTTGTCTAGTAATTTTTTGATTATGTGGTAGACATTTTTAGACGGTATTGTAGAGGCTCTGGGTTCCATTGTCTTTTTCTCAGAACTGCCCTTTTCTCAGTTTTGTTCTAGCAGTCATTTAAATTTGAAGTTTTAGAAACTTGATTATTTGTTCTTTCTGTTGGTCTCTCTGGTTTGTCCACACCCTGAAGGAAAAATCTCCTAGTCCAGGCACATAGTCTTCGTTCCTCTAACTTCATCCTTTTGGCATTTCAATGGAAAACCTGGGATGTTTACCTAGACCTCTAATTTAATCAACCCGAAATGTAGTTAATAAGAATCTTCTCGGCTCATTTAGGCTTTCAGCTGTTGTTTTTCTGCTGGTCTCTTTGGAATGTTGCACGCTCTGTGAACAAGGCTCAGACGAGTGGTTAAAATGTATGCCTTCTGCCGTCTCTCTCTCCTCTCCCGACTTCTACTGCTCTGCAGTCCCCAACTTCGTCCACTGGGTCCTCAAGGTAATAAGATTACACTTTCGCAAATGTGTCCTAGCCTGTCTACAAGCGAAATGGGGACTTCCGGCGGAGGAAAGCGCAGCTAAACTTGGATCACATACAAGTATGATTCCTTCTTTCAAGAGCCGAATCAATGCCTTCTTCTGACACCTTCTGATTACACTCTGCTGCCCTTAAAAGCTTTTTAGAATGACTTTTCTAGACTTTAAATTATTATCTTTAACTCTGTATTTACTGAAACTGAAGCTTGTGGTTTATGTTTCTTTACCAGATATATTCTGAATGAGCTCTCCATTGCTGCAACATGGTCATCTCAAAATTCAGCTCCTTAAAACAACAAGCCTTTGTTCTGTAGCACAGAGTGGCTTAGCTGAATGGATCTGGCTCCGGGTCACTCACAAGATGTAGTGAGGCTGTTGGCTCTGACTGTACCTGAAGGTTCAGGAGGGCTGAAGGATCTGCTCCTGAGATGGGCTGCTCATGTGGCTCCGGGGGAGGGCCTCCGTTCCTTGCTGGCTCGTGTGAGGAGGCATGGATCGCTCAGCAGGCATACTGCTCCCCGGGGGAGTTTGAGTGACCTGCACGAGGAACGAGCTAGCTTTCCTCATTTAAGGTCATTCAAGGGAGAAGATAAGGACAAATCATGGGTATCTTTTAGGACCTAATTTCAAAACTCACACCAGCTCTTCAGCCATGCTTCCTCCATTCATGAGAAATATATCAATAAGTCCAAGTGAAGGGAGAGAAATCATTGCATCTTTTGAATGGGAAAGTGTTGGAGAATTTATGGACATAATATAAAATTATTCATTTTTCTAAAATGAATCCTAAAATTTCACTACATGTTTATATGTACGGAATCATTTTACTTACCGCCTTTTCTTTGTGAGAGCTCACATTTCTTTTTTTTTTTTTTTTTTTTTTGCGGAACCGGGGATTGAACTCAGGTCCTTGCGCCTGCCAGGGAAGCGCTTTCTCCCCGGCCCCCTTTTTTTTTTTTTTTTGCGGAACCGGGGATAGAGCTCACATTTCTTGTAAGTCGTATCACATAAAAATAATTAAAGTGAAAGGATAGTGGAACGGTGCAAACTATTTTTTGAAACAAGCTTCCCCAGCCACCAGCACCCCCAGCCACATCTGTGTCATCTTTGTCAACTGCACTGGGGAGGAGTTGCACATTCTCGGGAATCCTCAGAGGCGTGTGTTATTGTCATTGATTTCAGAGTAGAGAACGGACTACTCCTCTGTGTTTAAGTGGGGGTCCCGAATGTATTTCACTTTAGAGAAATTTTAAATTTTTATGATGTTGCTGAACTCCACCTGGATGATTTGTGCTCTCCTCCTGTATGGAGTATTTCCATTAAAATATGTTAAAATTTTTATGATGTCAAATGTCTTCATCTGCCTTTTTTTGATGGTTTAGGTTCTAGCACAGAAAAGCCCAAGATAATAAATCTGTTCCCTTGTGGTTCCCCTAAAAAATCTAGGTTTAGAAAAATAGCTTGTCCTCAAAGTTTGTATGATTTTTAACTTTTATTTTTATTTTTTGGAATTTATTTCAATGAATACTGAAAAGGAGAGGTCTAGCTTCGTTTCCCTCCGAGGTAATAGTCAGTGATTTCCACTTACCCCCATCTCTCCCTGATTCTCTGTGTATGCAGGAGCCCCGGGTTCAATTCTTCTGTTTCTTTTTAAGTCCATTAATACTGCACTGTTAATTATTATAGTGTAGGAGAGGTTTGGGTTTTGGTTGTTGATCACGGATAGGACAATTGTTTTCTTAGAGTTCTTTTTCAAAACTTCTTGGCTAGTTTTGCACATTTTCTCTTTCAGATGAACTTGAGACTGCTTGTCAAATGTCCTTTAGAAATGCTGTTGGGATTTTGCTTGGGATTGCATGGAAATTATAGATTAATTGGGGGAGAGTTGACCTCCTTACGAGATTGAGTCTTCCTACCCAAGAACATGGTATGTTTTTATTTATTCAGGTCTTCTTTGACATTATTTAAAAGACCATCAATTTCTCCATATTGATCTTACACACTTTTTATTAGTTTATTTTTTTAATGTTATGTTCAGAATAGGTCATTGTTGAAATGGAAATGGAAAAGCCATTGGTTTTGGGGTGATTTTTATTTCTAGCTGCCTTACCGTGTGCTATCGTTGCTGTTCTTGTCCTTTGATTCTCTTGGCTTTTCTGGATCATCATAAATAATGGCTACCTGTAAATATAATGATGGCCTTACCTCTTTAATATTAATAACTCATTTCTTTTTCATGCCTTATTTCAATATATGAGAACTCCTGATAAATATTGCATAATGGTGGTTTATAAGCTCTGTTGTTGTATACAAGAATGCTTCCAGTTTTATACCATTTATGAATGTCTCCTGTAGGTTTCCTGTAGTTGGCCTTTATTAAATTAAGGACATTTTTTATAGTCCTGGATTTCTAAGAGGTTTGAAATCCTAGGAGGAACTGATGTTAAATTTTTTACATGTTCTCTTTTTCTCAAGAGCATCTATTTACCTATTTTTGACCTTTACTATTTAATCTGTTTAATGGGGTACGTTGCGCTAATAGATTTGATAACACTGGAATCAGTTTCTTTCATTCTTGAGTAAAGGTAGTTGCACTGTGGTTTCTGCTGTGTGAGCCGTCGCTTCCCAGGGTGAGGGTCCGTTGCACCGCTCCTGGCGGATGGCAGGGAGCTGACTGCCTTCTCCGGTGCTCTGTGCTCCGAACGGGGCCACATGCGGCAGACACCACAGACGCCTGCTGGGGGAACGTGGCTGGGCTGGGCCGGCAGCCTTGCTGAGTACAGGGGCTTCTTAAGGGACAAGGTTTGTTAAATTTCTAGTCTATCTTTTATTTTTATTTAATCTATTCTGGTTTTTTATTTCTCCTTCAGGAAATTGTGGTAATTGCGTTTTTCTAGAAAATTATTCATTTCTCCACGTTTTCAAATATATGACAAAAATTTAATATCATAGAATTTTAAAATATATCCTCTGTATTAATAATGATTGTTCCTAATCTTAATAATGATTGTTCCTAATCTTATTTATAACAGCTCTCATTTTTCCCTTGATTAATAAAAAATTGCCATTTTTTATTAAATAGGTTTTTCCAGAGAACTAGGCTGCTGTATTAAGCTCCTGTTTTGTTTTAGAAATTTCTGCTTTTTTTCATTTTTAAATCCCTTCAGCCCTTTAATTTTTATTGTTTCCTTCCCCTAGATCCTTGAATGTGATGTTTATTAAATTCTTTGTTTTTAGGACTTTATGTGCTCTAATAAATTAATACACGTTATGTAACATATATATTCTCTTTAACATCTATCGTTGGTTTAATTATACCATGCTCCTTTTGCCTATCACTTCCAAATACTTTATAATTTCAGTCCCACCCCCACCCCGCCCTACTGGAAATGGAAGCCATCCCCAGCCCTTTTTAGTTCTGATAGTCATGAAGCTGCCCGTGCTGGACACAAACTTGCAGTCCTCCTGCCTCAGCCTCCCCAGTGCTGGGATTGCCACCACATTGGGTGAATTTCTTTGTGGCCTACCATACTTGTAGGGATAGCCCAGTGAATGTTTGAAGAGTATTCTTATTCAATAGTTATTGAGTACAAGACTCTGTTTAAGTTAGATGAGAGCTTACACCCGTGGCTACATTTGGCCAGCAGATGCGTTCTGTGGGACCCACGCAGTACTTGTTTTGAATTTGAGCAAACATTTACAAATACAGGATTTTATATAAAAATATCGATTGGGGCTTCTCTTGAAAGCTCAGGCATCTTGGCCCTCTGCGGTCCTCATTCCTCTGTGGCGACAGGGAGCTACAGGTGCACAGCAGCTGCTGCGTATGCAAAGGACAGGCCCTGTCCCTGCAGGGGCCTTCGGGAAGCGCGACTCGTTGTCCCTTCACCCGGCTTGCCTCATACCTGCAGGTGCAGCATTTGACAACCATTGTTTGATCAAGTTTATTCAAAATTTCTGGACTCTTTTTTATCTACCTGACGTATTTCTGAGAAGGGATGTTGGGCTCTGTGACAACTAAGAATTTGCCAGGTTTTTTTCAATTTTTGCTATATACATTTCGAGTTGTATTATAAGATACAGGCAAGATATCTCTTCTTGGTATAATGAATCTTTAATCAGTAGAAAACTCCCTTTTTTGCTTTTAATTATACTCTGGCTGATGGCCATATTGCCACATCTGCCAAGTTCTTTTATCCCTACCTTACGTATATTTTGACTTTTATTTTTAACTTAGTTTTGTAAACAGCATGCACTTGGATTTATTTTCTTAAACACAAATGAAAATTTCTTATTCAGACATGCCAATTTGATTTATATTTGGCTTTATTTCTCTAATTGTGTTTTGTTTTCATATATATATATATATATATATATATATATATATATTCTTTTATCTAATGCCTTGAAACTTTTACATTTTGCATTACTGTTACCCTGAGGCACATATGTTTGATTATATAGGGTCAGCCAAATAGCTCAGAGGATTAAAGTGCCTGAAGGCAGACACAGGGGCCAGGAGTTCGATCCCTGGGCCTGCCGTGCTGGCCCTGCCCTGGGGCGTGCTGAGACGGCAACTGAGACTGGGCGTGGTGCCGCGTGCCTGTAATCCCAGCTCTTGGGAGGCTGTAAACAGGCAGATAACTAAGAGTCTGATCTAGTAGTGAGACCCTGAACACCCTGTAGACCCTTCCCTAAAATACAAAAAAAAAAAAAAAGAAGAAGAAGAAGAAGAAGAGGAAGAGGAGGAAGAAGGAGGAAGAGGAGGAAGAAGGAGGAAGAGGAGGAGGAGGAAGAGGAGGAGGAGGAGGAGGAGGAGGAGTTCTTTTTTCCTGATATATATCAGGACTCTCACTCAGGACCCTGCACTTGCCAGGCAGGCATTCTGCCACTGAGCTATGTCCCTGGCCCTAAAGTTATATTTTTTGCTATACTTGATATCTTCTTCTCCTGAGCAAATCAAGAACACTGACGCGCGTCTCTTTGCTTTCTTTCCCTTCCTACCTTGTCTGGAATTCAAACTCCACATTATTTTTTGATGGTTTTATATTATGCATCAATAATAGGCGAGTTTAGCTACGAAGCCCAGTTTTTTGGTCACCATGGCTTCTTACCTCCATCTTTTACGTGATTTTATTTTACTAGATTTTCTTATCTGCCAAGTCACTCTTAAGAGATATTTGTAAGTATTTTCTATGCATATAGATGGTTACATGGAGAGTACATTTTGGAGTCTTTGGTATCTAATGTCTTTATTTTCTTCCTACTAAATTTACTGGGCTTTGAATTCAAGATAATTTTCATTGAGAATCTTAAAACACCACTCCGTGGTCTCTGGCACCTAGTGGTGTTGAAGGGGGCGGTTTATCCAACGGTTTCCTTTGTTCTGAAGTGTACTTTACCAGGTCATGATGTGGCTGTCCCAGCTCCCCGCCTGCCCTGGCACCATAGTTTTTCCTAGGTGCCTTGGCTGGAGGAGTGCTGTGACTGTGTGCACATTTTCCGCCTTGCCAGGCTGCCCCTTTTCTGGTGTTTAGCTAGAGGAAGTGGGCTTTGTTTTTGTTTTGTTTCCGTCTGCGCCCCGTGACACCACGGGGTGCCAGCATCTTTGTCTCCAACTCTGAGACACATGAGACAAGAGAGAAGATCACCAGACTTCACCTGTGTCATTCCTCAAGGTGCAAGGTCGCCTGCCAGCCTGCCTTTCTCCACCTTTCAGAGATTTCTTGTGTTTGTTTCTGTGTTCATTTAGTCCTTTCCTGAGCAGAGAAGATAGAGCAGAAGCAACCGTATCTTCCTGGGAGCAGAAGTCCCTTGATTGGTTGCTAGCAGACACGCTGTGATCTTGTCTCACGTTGAGTATATCAGTATCAACTTGGGAAGATGTTTTCTTTTTTTTTCACTTCTTCTCATAATCTTGTTCCTTAGGGGTCACCTGATTTTTGTTTATGTTGCTCTTTAACTTGATGCTTCTCATTCTCAGTACTGCTTTTCCCCTCCGAGCACGATTCTCCACTCTTACTGTGCTCACAGACCCTTGTCCGTCTGTGAGTGGTGGTGCGGCCTGATGGCTGGGGCTTGCTGGGATGCAGGAGGGCAGCCTGTTGCTAGGACTGCCTTCCTTCTGGGAGAATGGTGGGCAGACTCCTAGGCGGCCTTGAACCCTTTCCTGTCCTCTGGCTGCTGCCCTTTCTCACTACATTTGCCTCTGGACAAGTCCTGCAGCTATTCCCAGCACCTGGCTCACCCACCAGGCCCCATCCTGGGCCTCCAGACCTTGCACACCAGGCCTCAGGCTCTGAGCACTTCTGGAATCGCTGCACCCCAGCTGACGACCTCAGGCTCATGCCGTCTGCTTGCTGTGTGCCGCGGCTCCTGAGAACGCCCGGCCTGCTGGCTAAGATTTGCTGTTTTCCTTTTAACTTTTCTTCTTTCAGGTTTGAGGCTCTGTGGGGAGGTTTGGGGCTCTGCACTCTGTACACTTTTTTGATTCTGTCTCCTCAGTATTTCTCTTGTGATGCTGGTAGCAACCATCCTGGACCGCGGCTAGCTGCAAAGCTGGCTGACACTGTGCCCTTGGAGTCATCGCTGCGGCTGATGCTCAGAGCGAATCTGTGAGCCGGCTGTTACTGGGCCACTTGACATCAGGGAAGACCAGTAGTGAGAGGGGTGAATTACCATGCCAGGGCCACACAGCTTCGGGGGCAGAGCAGACATGAAACTGCTGTGTTGGCCTGAAGATGGATTTCCCCTGTGCAGCCCTAGCTGACACCAGGACGTAGCAATTACCCCACGAGGACGGCTGCCCCAGAGCCCAGGGGCTGGAAGAGAAGCAAAAGGGAAGCCTTCAGGGTGTGCAAATACCGTATTGTTTTTCTTGGCAGAATTCATATTCCTTTCAAAGGTACCTTGGCCTTGCTTCTTTCTACTGACCTAAAACTAATGATGATGGGAATAGCATGAGGAGGCAGGCACCTTTCTGAGCCTCTTTGTTCGTCTAAGACTCCTCTTTTTTTCTGTCTTTTTAAAATTAATCTTAAAAAAAAAATGTTGGCACACCCGTAATTCTGCTCACTTCCTTTGCTCCTTGTCCCTGGTCACTCACATCAGCTTCTGACTGGCATCTGGCATCTTCTGGCTGGCTTGGGCGTGGGCTTACAGACTCTACTTCCCCTTGGCACCGCCATCTGGGCATCAGCAGCTCACCCACAAGGTGAGCTTCCCGGTACAGGTCCCTGCCGCACAGAAGCGAGCCCATGCTCTGCATCGGACCTCCTGGCCCTGTGTCCCGCCTGGCACCGTCTGCTGTAGGCGCTCGAGAGCTGCGCGTGCTGACTGCACCCCAGCCAATTTGTGCATTGGTAAAGCTTACAATCAGTGTACACTGTGGGGCAAGTGACAAGCCCTTGACCCTTTAGGGTCACAAGCACCTAGCCTGTGCCAGGCTTCTTGCGGATGCCATTGAGGAACAGGAATCAGGCATTTTCCTGGTCAGAAGCAGTGTCAGGAGGTACATGGCATCTCGGGACAGCCTGCTCTGCTTCTGAGACGCAGCGCTAGCCGAGGGCCCTGGTCCCTGAGGAGCAACTGGGACATGGCTGAGGGAGGCTTCAAAGCAAGAAAAACGCCCCTGCTCAGGCCTCGAGAAGTGCTTGCATCTCTTCAGGCCCTGTTTATTTCTGGGAAGGAAAAGTAAATAGCGACTGCCTAATTTCTGTTGGTGTTTTTGCTCCATATTTTGATTGGGGAACTAAATCATATTTTTCCTTTCATAAACATGAAAATGTTAAGTACATAATGGTTAAATTAATCCATGCCCATAAATTGGTTAATTATGTTAATTCCAAATCACAAAATTCAGTCTCATTAGTGTTTCCATCAAGCAGTTTAGACTTGTGGGCGTTTTAGGAGAACCATTTAAGCTCCAGATTAATCTTCAAAGGTTCCAAGTGCATTTTCAACTGCACTAGGATTTAAAATTCATTGGCGGTTGGAAGGGGATTTGGTTAATGTTAGAAGCCAGTGCCATCGGGGAATCGGGGTTCTGCATATCTGTCCTTCATCCCCCCCATTCTGATCAAAGGCCCCTGCCTACTGGCTCTGAGCACCCCTAGGCGTAACAGAAGCCATAGAAAGGAGGAGATGGGCAGCAATTCTCCATTGTCATTTGTTGTGTGTGTCTGATGACCATTTCCTCAGCAGGCCACCTGGGTGCAGTTTTCCTCAGAGAATAGGCAAGACTCATGTCCCAGAGCCAAGGGCCAAACAGATTGGGGTTCCTGAGATGTGTGAGAGAGACAGAGATCGACATGAAGACTCAGGGAGGGGGCACTTCAAATCTAAGCTTTTGAGTGGCTGCATCAGCCTTCCCGTGGCCGGACACAAGACCCTACAACCACAGTTTAAGGAGGAGAAGTTCAGTTTAGCTCATGGTTTAGGAGGGTCCAGTCCATAGATGTCTGTCTCCAAGCTGCTTACTATGGCCAGAAAGCAAAGCAGGGGAACAGTGCTACAGCAAGGTTCAAGGGAGCAGACACAGACCCAGAGACCACGCCCAGTTGTGCTCTAGCAGTCCCCAGGCAGATGCCAGAGCCCATGAAGTTGACACCCCACCCTAACTACCGCAGTGCTCTTTGTACCTGACTTCCGCTGTCTTCTTCAGAAGTTAGCTCAGGGTATGTGTTGGCTTTCTCTGTCATACCCACAATCCTCTTGGAGTTTCTACTGTCCTCACTTGTGGTATAAATATGTAGATGCTGTATCTGACCCCAGAGTGTGCTCTTCTGCCCCGAATTGCTCGTCCTCGCTGAATTGTGGAGTCGCAGGCTGTTCACTTGGCCCCACCTCCAAGGGGAGAGCACATGGAAAATGCAGTGTAGGTGTCAGCTCTGGAGACGATGACTTAGTGATGAGGAGACAGCTGTCGTTGCTAAGGAGGCAGTTTGTGACTCAACATTCCCAAGAGCGCTGGGCACACTACACCACACAGGGCCTCAGAGAAGCAGTAGGTCCGGTGTGAGCCAGGAAAACTGCTGACCCAGGGGTAATGGTTTCCAGGAGAAAGCTGGGAAAGCCAAGGCAGGCCTGAGATGGCTCCTTCGGATACTCTCTTTAGGCCCTAGGAGACTAAGTGCCATCTCCATTTGCCCTAGTGGGGCCAGAGGCCTGAGAGCCTGATTAGAAGGTGAGCGGAAGCATAGTTTCTGAATTAATTGGTTTGCATTTGAAAGATGCTCTCCTGGGCCAGAGAGTTCCCATCTCTAGGAATTGGCTAGCCCTGGAAGGGACTGTCTTCACAGGGTTAACAAGACCCCAGAGGTCAAAGGGTGGGAATACAGCAAACCAGAAGACAGCTAACCCAGCGCCTCCTGTGTAGGCGAGGCCTCATCTCCTGGGCCCAGGGCCTCGTGGAGGGGCTCAGGCCCACTTGCTGCTGCCTCACTGACTGCAGCTGTGTTTCCGTCCAGGAAGGAAACAGAATGGCTCCATCAGGAGTCAAGAGCAGAACAGGAAGCCAAGAGAGACGGCCTGGTGGTGTCACCTGGTTGTCTCCATGGACGTCGTGAGACACCAGCAGATGGACTTGTGACAGTGCAAACGGAGTTGTGGCTTGACAGCTCAGTAGACCTCAGCTCCCTGGGGTTCCTAGCACAAGACTGTCCTATGGGGACATGTAGAGATGGGAGAGCTCGAGGACAGTCTTGGGTGCTAATGAGAGTGGGCAGAAACATTTTAGGTTTGTAGCATTTTAAACAACTGCAGAAACTTTGCTTGTCCCAGTACGGCTGCTCATAGAACAGAATGTACTATAGTTTTGTTAAAAAGGAAGGAACCCCAAACCAATAATCCTCTGTGGATTTACTAAAATAAACTCGGGATTAATGAGCAGATTTGTTGGAGAAGCCCATTTGTCACACTCCGGAAGCAACAATCTAATTTTACTTGCTGCTGTTCATTGCTTTTGTCGTGCCATTCATTCGCTAAAGGCAAAACACATTGCTTCTCAATGAACAAACGTGGGCTGTGCGTGGTCTGCCCACCTGCCTCCCTCCAGACATTGGCAGCGTGGGGCAGGCGGCTGCCTGTGCGTGTGAGCATGAGCAAGTGTGAATGTGGGTGTGCACGGATGTGTCTCTGCGCGTGCACCCTCCCTTTTTAAGATCCAGCTTCCTGAAAAGGTTTTCAAGGCAAATGCTCTGTCTTGTGCTGCTTTAGGGCTGACTGCATGTTGATGGCTTTGCTCTGCCCTGTGCAAACTTATTATTTGGAAAGTCAAGATGTAAATAAGAAACGGGGAAAGAAGAGGCAGGATGGGTCAGTATGAAAACAGTGGCGTTGTCTTAACTTTACCAAGAGGCTGTACGACAGTTCATGTCAGCACGTTCTCCCAGGACGTTTAAAATGTTAGCGGGTGGAGGAGGCAGGTTAATAGGAATGCTGATATTCTTGCAAGTGAGGCAAGCCTGTCGGATTCTTTCCTAGGAACTTCTTGGGGTGCCTCGAGTTGTCTGGTGTGGGGCTGAGCCCCGATAGCAGTCTGACTGGTGCACCCAGACACGAGGTGCCCAGGTCCGGGAAAGTGAGCGTCTTGTTTGTGTTCAGCTCTCTGCCCACCTTGTGCCCTCTGCCCACCTTGTGCCCACATACCCATCCTTACAGCAGGCTGCCCAAGCGGGTCTATCTTGCTACCATGAGCTGTGAACCCAGCAGGCAGAAAAGCAATCCATTAGCAAGCAAACAACAGGGAGTTCATTTGCCATCAAAATGACTTGTCCAAATTATTTTTGTACCCAGCAATTTATAGTAAATGGGCCTTTCTTTTTTCATTAGAGAAATGATGGCTGTTTTTCTTTTCCTTGGCATTTCCAGAGAGACATTCACATTTAAAGCTAATGTTGGAACAGCAGGTTTCTACTGAAAATATTTACCTTTTCTCTGTTGGCAACTTGTCAACGTTGGGGAAAATAGATGCTTCGTCAAAATCTAAATACATGATGCCTGCTTTGTCACACGTTCATCAGCCGTGTTCCCGAACAAAAAGCATTGTGAGAGGTGCTGGGAAATCATTCTGGTCTTCTGTTTTTACATATTTTTGGATGTCTTCTGGCATCTTGTTCTTGTTTGTTGTTTTTTTTTTTTTTTAAAAAAAGTCATTTCACCTCTTATAACTTACATGAGAAGTTCCAAAAGAGCAGGTTCAGTTTCACCATTAGAACACTGGAATAGGCTTTGGCTGCCCATGTGGCCAGCAAGGTGTCCCCTCGAAAGTCCATTGCTAAATGTGAAGCTGCAAAGATTCTCCTTTTATTTATCTAGCAGCAGTGGACACCAGAGCACATTAGCCCCTCTTCCACTGCCACGGTGAAATACTGAGGTTGGATGACTCTAGCCCACAGGTCCAGTACTGGCTCTGGCAACCCTTTCCCATAGTACACCCTGGCAGGTAGGCTGGTGGCAGGAGCATGTGCTGGAACGAGAGATCCTATGGTGAACCAGGAGGCCAGAGAGCAACAGGCGCCAGTCTTGGTCTTCTATCACTGCCCTCCCAGGACCTAACCAGGGTCCCACAAGAACTGCCTAACCAGACAGCACCCCTGAGCGCCTAACCACTTCCCAAATAAAATAAAATACCAGGAATGAATAAAACAAACCCCTGAGCAGTTCAGAGGTAGGAGGTGGTAGGAAGGATGCAGAGGCCCCCATGGGTAGCGTCCGCATTCTTGTATCAGGCAGGGGTGTGATGGGATCTATTATTTATTAGAATTTATAATTAATGTGTTTTTTAATACAACCCTTCATACATATCACATAGTAAATCTTAGAACATAAAGAGGGAAGCAGATATTGTGAGACCTGTTTTTACAAATGGGGAAACTGAGGCTCGCTTAGGCTCAAGCTAGCAGCTTCCTGTGTGCTTGGCAGTGTACATGGATCCTCCGGTTTAGCTTGCAGCCCGTAGAGACAGAAACTGTTATCGATGCAGTGTACAGAAAACGGAGGCCTCATGAGGTGGGAGAACTGCCAGGGTCCCCTGCTGGTCACAGCTGGTGCTCACGGCAGGACATGAGCCAGGATGTGGGGGTTAGAGCAGAGAACTCCGCTCTGTGGGCCTCCCCTGCAGTGCGGGCCACGAGGTGACCCCTGGCCGTGTGGTCAGCGGTGCTTGGGCAGTGGTGTCTTTCCCAGGCTGTCCTGCAGCCAGGCAGCTTAGGCCATGAAGGGAGGAAGCTAATGAGAGCCAGAGGAGAAGACGTGTTGTGCCCGGGCGTTCAGTCCACCCCACCGCTCATGTTCAGGGCCATAAAAGTGTGAGGTGGCTCTTCCCACAACCTCAGCCCCATCCTCCGTCACTGCCTCACCCACTTGGTTGGCACAGCTTCCTGGCTCTGGGCATATTGTTGAACTTCTGCTGTTAATTTTGAGTCCCATTCCCAGGCTCTCAGAGTAGGAGTTTCCAGGTAAGCTTGCTGTCCCCGCTTAAGTGTAGGGCACCAAGATGCTGTTGCCTACCACAGCACTTCCTTCCCTAATGCCACCCCCAGGGCACCTACAGGCACCCAGCCTCCTGAGGACCCGCCACCGTGACTCCTGTGCTGTCTCTCTGGCTCCTGACTCCGGACCTCGGTGCAGAGGTTAAGGTGAAAGCCTTACGGAAAACCTTAAGCAAGCCTTCAAAACTGAATAGAATGGAAGGATTCACCACAGCTAGGTCTTCAAGTTTCCCTGTAGATAAGAGGTTTCTTACCTTCCAAATCATGGTTTTATTTCAAGCATAGCAAATCATGCAGTTATTTGTAATCCACATGCTACCTTTTTTTTTTTTTTTAAATCCATGTGCTACTAAGAGAAAATACAGGATAAGAAAATTAGAAATGTATGTGTTAGGGATCTCTGCCCATCAGTTAGCCATCAGAAGGGACAGCAGATTGTATCTGCAATTAGTTCAAAATGATAGGACTGGAGGATTTAACTCACACAAGACATTAGTCCCTGAGCGCTAAAGGAGGGTCTCTCCTCCTCGCCTTTCTCCCGCTTGAGGCCTAGCCCGTCTCTCTTGACCTCAGCAGAAAGTCACTGAAGTTGCCCTTGCAATTTAAGGACTGGCCCTAGGACTCCCCACATCGGAGACGCGTGGATGTGCAAATCCCTGACATAAAACCTCCACGCATCCTCCTGCGTCATCGCTAGGAGATTTGCAATACCTCACACAATGGGGGCGCCCTGTGACCACTGTGCTGATTCGGGGATGCCATTCCGCTATTGTTCAGGAGCTGGTCAGCGCCTGGTCACTTCTGCCGTCATTGTTTTCTGAATAGTTTTCGAGTTTGGTTGGTGGAATCCTCAGAAGCTAAACCCGAGCTGAGGGAGAACCAGCTGCATTTTGTTGGTTACATTCAAGAATCCCATTTTTGAGCCCCTATTAGATGCCAATGTAGATTCTGGGGAATTAGTAAGTCCAGTGCAGGTGACGCGGAGGGATCCACGCGTGGCAGGACGCCCCAGAGAGGGTGTCCTGGGGGTGGGGGCGCTGCAATTATTAACAACCATGTTTTAAAAGAGTCCTTAGTGGAGCAGAGAAACGTTCCATATGAAATTCAGTTTAAAAAAGATCTGGAGAGCAAAGCACTATGGCATGCACCTGTAATCCCAGCATTTGGGAGGCTGAGGCAGGAGGATTGCTGTGAGTTCGAGGCCAGCCTGAGCTACAAAGTGAGTTATAGTCAGCTTGAGCTGCACATCAAGACCCTGCCTCCCAAATAAAAAAATAAAATAAAATATCCTGCAGGCAAAGAAAAATATTAAAAGACAGTAACCAAAATATTATCATTTGTTATTTCTGTTTCCCAAGCTTTCATCAAAGGGCGGATATTATTCTTACGACCCCAAAAATGTCCCCTCTTCCATTATCTCTTAAGTAACTCTGATGCAAAGCATTTGTTTTGTCCAAAAGCATGGCCCGTGCATGCGCAGAGCTGGGTCCAGTGCAAGAGGGAGCCCGGGGGATGCCGAGAGGTGCGGCACAGCTTTCTGGAACCGGGAGAGATCTGGCTTACTTTAGTGGCTGTTGTTACGCTCTGCTTCCCAGCTTCCTGCTCTGGGTGACACGTGCTTGGCAGGCATAGAGTATGACCAGGAGTGGGGAAAACACTGGACAGAGGCCCCTGGCCAGGACCACAGGCACTGGAAGGGTTGTGTGGGTGCCTGTTTGACCCCTCTCTCTGAGAAAGCTGGTCCCCCACCTTGCAGACCTCTCCTGGGAATGTGGACCTGAACACGGATGGGAATGAGATGGCCCCGCCCCCTCTTCCTGGGTGAGGGCTCCTGCTCTCCACGGGAAAGCTCATTGCGTGACTCACCACAAATTTACATAGGATCAGCTCCCACAGGAAAGAGAAATAAACATCAATGACAAACAGTCGGGCAAGCTGACAAAGACACCTGAGTTCTGTTAGGGCCATGTGCGTTTTCAGATGGCAGGGTAACGTCAAGGTTTGGAGGGAAACCCTCAGGCTCCTCTCCTCTGGAAGTACTGGAGTTGGCTTGCTTTTGGTGCCACACACAGCAGGAACCCTTTACAGTGTGGCCTGTGGTGTTAATTTTCTCACAGCCAGCGCGAGAGGAGGAGCGATCTCCACAACAGTGGGAGCTCTGGGGAGCTCCCTGATGCCAAAGCCAGATCTGAGCTGCTGGGGCTCCCCGACCTTGCTCGTCTCCGGGCCCAAGGTGGCCCCTACTGCGCGCCAGCCTCATGGGCGCTGATGACAGGCTTCCCCTGTGCTTTCAGGCATCCGCATGCTGGACGGCGATGTGACAGATGTGGTTGAGGCCAAGTCCCTGGGCATCCGACCCAACTACATCGACATTTACAGCGCCAGCTGGGGGCCGGATGATGACGGGAAGACAGTGGATGGGCCCGGCCGACTGGCTAAACAGGCTTTCGAGTATGGTATTAAAAAGGTGTGAGTAACACAGGGCTACAAGGGAGCTCGGGGGTTGAGGATGTCAGCGAATGTTTTTAACAGCTAAATATCAGACCCAGCCCTGGAACAAGACCACCAGAGAAGTGCTGCAGTGTGAGGGCCAAAGGGAGAGAAGTCACTCGAGCTTGGGGAGGTGGCCAATACCACGTTGAATGGAAGGTGGCATCTCTTCCAGAGAGGACCCAGCTGACCATCCCTTGCCTGGCTCTCTCTGCCCTGGGGCCTGCCCGTCCCAGCTGAAGGGTGTACAGGTGGGTGGGAGTCTGGGCCTCTGCAGTTGGAAAGGCTGTCCTGGGTCTCAGCCTAGCTGCACACTAAACTGCCCGGCCATGGAGCTTTCCGTATCTGTCATGGGCCCTGTGGCTGATGCAACAGCACCTTACAACTCTCAGAAGCCATGGTCTGGACCTCCCACCAGTGCCACCAGCACATAGCTGGACAGAGTGGGGATTTCTGGCTAGATCCTCACCAGGGACAAGGCAGAGGACACGTCCGAGAGGCTGGCTGTCCACTAAAGCCAGGACCACGAAGCAGCCACTGTGGTGCTCGTCCCTTTGGAGCTCCATGGGTCAGAAGGCTGGGGTGGGGAGAGTGCGCCTGGAGGTGAGCCAGTTTGGACAAGCAGGTGAAGTGGCAGGCAGACTGCTAGGCAGATGGAGCTGTGGTCGGCATCCAGGTAGCCCCCAACCCAGAGCAGGCAGTGTGACTGATTAGTGCTGCTGGTTGGGAGGGGTCCCAGCAGGAGCTTTAGGCTCTCTGGCTTCTGTGGGGACAGAAAAGGAAAGGGATAGGGTGCCAAGTTCACTGTATCATTTAAATAATTTACAACTTTTTAAGTTCCTATGGTATGGTAGCCCATGCATAGTGATTAAAATATGGTTAATAAGTACTAAGCACATCAAGTAATACCTGAGGATTACACAGATGGCACCTGTCTTTGTCACTTTCCACCTATCCCAGGTTCTTCCCCAAGGAAAGCAGTCTTTTTTTTTTTTTTTTTTTTTTTTTTAAACTTTGTGCATGATTTTCTTTTTGTGAGTGATGTAATTTCATTGCTTCCCTGGTGCCCTGAGCCTGTTCGCTGTGCATCACTTCTCAGAGGACTGAGCATTCTGCGCCCAGCAGGCCCCCAGCCTGGCCACTGTCCCGCCCACTGCACCTTGTCTGCTTAGACTGCCTGGGCGTGGCCTGCTCCCCATCTCTGCCTTCTGCCGGGCCCATTTGAGCCGCACCTCCTCTGGGCACAGCAGGACAAGTACTGCTCTGAGGTCGAGAGAAAGTTTCCTTCTCTACTGGTGACATCTCCTCCCAAACGCTCAGGGGGTGAGTGGCCCACAAGCCACTGCATGAAAACAGGGCATCCTTTCTCAGATATCTGGGCCTAGTGCTTACTCCGCGTAAGAAGAAAAGGAAAGGGAGACGGTGTTCACTGCCTCTTCTATCTCTGTGGCTTCCAGAAGTCACCAAGGTGGCTTCTAGAGACTGCTCAGCACCTGAACTGGGCCACGTGCTGGCCCAGGTCCCTGCTGGCCCGAGTGCATGCTGGCAGCCGCAGCTGCTGCCCACAGGGGACCACTGAATAAATAAATCACATCTTTCCATGACTCAATTCCCTCCCACCCACTAGATCACTTGGACCTCAGACTTGATGACAACTGAAACATCCTAAACATTAAGCCGAGTTTCAGCCTTCAGAGAGGGTGACTTAAGTTAGGGATCATGAAACACGTTGTTCTGAATGGTGTTGACGCTGAACATCTGGCATTTCTGTAGAGTGATTTCTAAAGATGCAGGCCCCTTAGGAGGAGGCCTGCGTGCTTGGGCAAGGTAGTGATTATTGTCTTGGGACTGCTCGAGTTGTCCCCTTAGATGTGTGTAGACGGAGCTTGGGCAAGACTTTAGGAAGTCGGAGCCCCAGGTAGATCTTTGCAGTCTGAATTCTGAGTGGCACTGGCTCCTTCAAGCTGTCAGGGGGAGCAGGGAGTCACAGACGGGACCGCATGGCTCCCCCTCCATCTTGTCATGGTTTCTTAAAATACTGAGGTCATTTAGTCTTTTTTTAGCCTTTCTGAAGTAAAATATGTCATATAGGGACCCTTAAATCGCAGCTGTCTAAAGCTGTCACGGAAAATCCTCCTAAAATTTTGATGATCTCAAACCAAACCACATTTCCCCATCTGTTTTTCCTCCATGCTGCGCCATTTGTCACCTATGGTCTTTTCTGTAAAATCTGACTTCATCTTGGGAGATGATGTGGCCTGGTGGTGGTAGGAGGCTGTAGAAGCCGTAATTTGGCCCAGGGCCTTGTTTAATGTTGGCCCTTATTGAGCCTTACTCCTTGCACAGCTCGGCATTCGCCAGGGGAGATCAAGCATCACTGTGGCTAGAGACGCCGGCCTTATCCAGACGGCTGGCAGCGGCAGCCTTCAGGCCCAGGGTTTTGAGCTCCTACACAAAGTCTCTCCTCCCCAGGAAGAAAACTGGGTATGCTTTGATGTGGTTGAGGTTATAGTGTTACCGAATAGTAAAGTCAAGTTCACGGCTGGGTTTGAAACGCCCCTTTTTGCTTCTGTCCCAGAAGATCCATAGAGTGAATATAAAGTCCGCAAGGACAGCTAAACTACCTCCTAATATCTCAGACCTAGGTGCCTCCTCTCTCTCCTTTCCCTGGTCTCTTCCAGAAAACCATGTCAAGAACATAAAAGACTGCTGACTCTGTGAGCCGTGCAAGAAGGGCCTGGCCTAGCAATCAGTGCAGTGTCTGGTAGGAAGGCCAAACTCAGCAGTTGGAACTGCAGGCCCACCTGCCACCGTTCAGATCTGGCGTGGCCTCCAAAGGCCCATGGGCGAAATGCTTGGGCCCCAGCTCGTGCTACTGGGGGGTGATAGGACGCAGAACCCAGGAGGAGGTCTTTAGTCAGTGGGGGTGTTCCATTAAAGGAGACAGTGGCACCACCCCCTTCTCTTTCCACCCTTCTGTCTCATTCCTGGCTGTGAGATACATAAGCTTTCTCTGCCACAGGCCCAGAGTGAAGGGGCCAATCAGTCATGGGCTGAGTTTTCTAAGACTGTGAACCAAAAGAATCCTGTTCTCTTTATAAGTGGATTATGCCAAGTGTTTGTTGTAATCACAGAGAAGTAACGAAGTCAGTCCTGCAGACCTGCAGGTCCAAGTCCGCTTTGGAGCGGATCCCCAGGTAACTCAACTGTATTCTGTTCAGGTTTGGGGAGCGTCGCTTGAAGGTATCTTCTGTGTTCCTGGAACAATATGGTTGCTGCTGCGCTTTGCAAAGCAACAGCATCTTATAAGTGATTTTGAGTGGGAAGTTCAGAGTGGCAATATCTTAGGAATGATTATCAGATAGAACAAAGATGGGCTTCTTTGGGTTGAATACCTTTTTGTTTGGATTTTGGTTGCTTTAGACTAGTTTCTGATTAATCTTCAGCAAGTAATTATAGTCCTGGTTTGGGTAATGACAGGGAGGTGTTCTGAGAAATGTATTACCAGGCAGTTTCGCCATTGTGTAAACGTGATCGAGAGTGCTGACTCATACCTGGAAAGTACATCCGTGGCCCTAGCTAGCATTGATCGAAGCATTCCAGGCATTGAACTCACACCCCTGCGCTTGCCGGGGAAGTGCTTATTCCACTGAGCCATCTCCCCGACCCCGATTGAAGCATTCTTCTATGATGCATAACCATAATCCCACAGACACACCTATTTCCTTGGTATTTTGTCCCTTTCTTCCAGAAGTTAACTTTTGCTACACTTAAGCAAGCTATTTGGAACTACTGGCTACTCAGACAAGCCCACCTCAGAGACATTGAGAGCAGATTGAAGAGGCAACTAGAAGCAACAGAATGACCACCAGGACCCTCCCTGTGGGTTCTGTTGGGAGCCTCCTGTTGGAACTGGAGTCCCCTTGGTGAACCTTTTTAGAGCTCTCAGTGATAACAGATGGCCTGCCCTGGCTCGTGCCCCAGGCTCACCACCACTGGTCTACCCAGTGGAATGAGTGGCGCAGGGCTGATAGGTAGGTTCCCTCAGCCACGGCGAGCTTGAATTCCAAGTGCAAATGCCGATATCCAGGAGCTGCTGGGCTTCAAAGAGTTTGCAGGATTAAGCTGAAAAGTATCAAATTGACCCATGGTTGGGGGCAGGTATCTCTTTCCTCCCGTGCATCTGAAAGGGAGTGTCCTCAGTAGAGGTACAGACGCTGGCAGGAGTCTGGTGGGTCCGGTTTCACTTGGAGATGGGTGTTGGCACCGCGCTCTGGGCCTGGCTGTGCGCCACCTACGGTCGAGCCAATTGGACTGAATCGGTCAGACTGCTGTTAGCTAATCATTAGCTAGCATTTGTGGCTGGAATGACTCTCAGTTTGGTCAGTAGCCATTCATTGATCCTGTGAGTGTGAGACTGCACAGAGCCGCAGGAGCCTGCGCTGACCCGCCACGTGGGCTCTTAACAATGAAAACCTCGCCACACGAGTAGAGCCATCACTGGCCTTGCTGTGGACAGTCTGACCACCCCAGTGCTGACCCATGGAGGGGACCCCAACTCTATGAGGGCCTCCACAGGTAGCCACAAGTATTCTGGATCATAGCCTTGTTTACCCAGAATTCATGGTGTCATCCTTCTTTGCAAGATTAGCTTACTCTCCAAGAAAGGTACTTCATCAGCTGTTTTTAGGAAAATTCCTTCTCTTTCCCACAAAACCAGCTCCTTTAGCCCAGGAAAAAAAAAATCAAATCAAAGTTATAAATTCTGCCATCATCTATAATCTCAGTATTACTTGCAGCCCTTGCAGTCTCTTTGATCCTGCACAGTTCTGATGGAAATCAGAGGCGCTGCTCTGAACTGGATCAGCTTGGGTTAGGGCCCTGGATTTTCCTCGGAAGAGCAGAGGGGCCTTTCTAGTACTTCTGTGCTGCCCAGTCCTGGGATTCTGCAGTTTTAAAGCTGTTGCCCCAGGCAAAATCGCTGCATTAAAATCAAATCAGAGCCCTGTGAGTGGCCTGAGAGGGTCTCAGTGCATCCCTTTTAGCCCCCTGGGACGTACATTCAAGAAGATTCTCTCCAGGCTGCCCCAGGGGTTCCTGCCACAGTGGTTGATGCCTTGTTCTTTTTGCTCCCGTCTAGGGCCGGCAGGGCCTGGGCTCCATTTTTGTGTGGGCCTCTGGGAATGGAGGGAGAGAGGGGGACTACTGCTCCTGTGATGGCTACACCAACAGCATCTACACCATCTCTGTGAGCAGCACCACCGAGAACGGCTACAAGCCCTGGTACCTGGAGGAGTGTGCTTCCACCCTGGCTACAACCTACAGCAGTGGGGCCTTCTATGAACGGAAAATTGTAAGTTCTTCTGGTACATGGGGAGGTTATGTGGTGCCCCTTGGTCCTGGGGGAGGGCACTTCTGTTCCCTAATGAATGGTGAGATAGGCCAGAATCAGATTGCGCTGCATTGCGGGACCCAGCCTTAGCCTTTGGGGAGCCATCTGAGCCTCGAGGTCAAGCCCAGGCCCTTGGCAGCCTGCCTCAGACCCTGCCTCACTCCTCCATGCCCAGAAATGCCAAGCCAACCCTTCTCTGGCTTGAGGCATCTAAAAATATCATTTAAGAACGGGGTACGTTCTCAATGTGTCTCCTTTTAGCTCTGAAATTCTGTGGTCACATCCCTCAGAGTCCAGTCGAGCAGCCCAGTTTGGACATGTTAAATTGAGTGAGAGGCAGTCCCGGTTTTATTCTCAAACATTCTAGAGTCCCAAGTGTTCTGGGCTTCCCTTGCTACCAAAGCAGTATACCCCGGACACTTTGAAGTCCAGTGGGGGTTGTGATCCATTCTGCTCACTTACATGAATTTATTGTTTACTCTGTGTGTGTGTGTGTGTGTGTGTGTGTGTGTGTGTGTGTTGCAGAAAATGGAACCCAGGGCATTGCACATGCCAGGCAGGCACTGTACTATGGTGCTACATCTCCATCCCCTCAGACTTTTTTAAATTTATTTTTTATTTTCTAAATAGAATGCAAAATAGCAAATACACACACACACAGACACATGTACACACACACACACACACACACACACACACTCACATTAGAAATAATACAGAACTTCACCAGACAAAACAATAGGAACGTGACAATGGTTGCATAATGTTATCTTCAAATGGCTCAGATTACCAGATACAAGCTTGCAAAATTGGCTTTAAAAAAAGTTTTAAGAAATTAGAAAGGACAAGAAAAAAAAAAAAAATCCAAGCATCAAGGCTCCCCTCTGTAGACCAACACTCTCAGTGAGTTTTTAAGCAGTTTTAGGAGATGAGTGAAATTTGTGCTTCTTCCTTCCCTACATATTTTCCTACTTAAAAGGAAGAAAGGGAGAGCTTCCATCCAAATTAATGCTGAATTCAAATGCAGCCATTAAGTTAACTTGTAGACCTTTAAAAAATGAGTGTGCAGCTGGGTAGACATGGTTTAATTTTAAAGCCCAGGAGCATCTTTCCACTGGTTAGCCACGTCCTGAGAAATTATTTGCAAATTTATCTTTACATTTTTCTGGGGGAGCGCACAGGCATCCTGTTCTCTGCTTCATTCTGCATCTGCAGAAGGTCAGCACGGCCCAGCCCAGTCAGGTTCAACCCTGAGTTGTTCCTTGCCCTTTTTGGGCTGTGCTCGGCCTGGCGCGGGTGGCTGGGATCCTGAGCCATACCCTATCCAGTTAGGTATCTAGCTCATTTGAGTACAGACTTGCCAGAGTCACATTAAATACATGCTTGGGCCAAAATTCCACAGAGGCTTGCTGGCCGAATGGGGACAGGTTGAGGCTCGCGTTATTGGACACCACGCACTGTGGGCCGCGGGCTGGGTGGGTGTGTCACTCAGCCAGGAAGCAGGACTTGTGGCTGTGTTGGTGTGCTTAATCGCACCCGTGTGGGTGCTTCTGCAGGAATATACGTGCACGCGCCGTAGCTACAAAAGGCTTTCATTATCTTTTATTTAAAAAAAAAAATCTCTTCTCTGAGCAATGGTCTGTGGGTAGGAAGAGTGCCGTGGAAAATGGGGTACAAGGGGTCCAGTTGTTGCCTCTGAACTCTGCTCTGAACGGCATTGCTTATCTGCTCCACGGAGCCCAGTGCCGCTTCAGATCCTTTTAGACATCCTGCAGGAGTGCCGTGTATCATGGTGGCTGCCCGAGTGCTCTGCCCTCGTGTGCCTGTCCCTCCCAGGTTAGTGAGTGGAGGCCAAGTCCTGTCTGCCAGCCGTGCGGGATGTCCCGTGTGCACACAGGATCTTTGACCAAAGCAAGATCTGGTCAGATGATGATGGTTTGCTCGTTCGATGAATACAAGGCATGATCCAGCAGGGTGCAGGAGCTCAGGAGAGACTCTGTGGTTTGGTTGAGCCATCCTTGCTGGGGAGGCCCTCTGCTCGACTCCCAGGACCCCTGCTTGGGCCCCATGTACTCTTAGTGGCTCAGCTTCCTGCCCAGTCACCCCCGGCTTCCTTGCCAGCCACTGTGTACTGAGCACGTGTGTGCAGGTGACCCGCTGTGCACAGAACCCCACAAGGAGCATATTACTGTGCCCGCTTTTGGGCAAGAGGCTGAGAACAGGGAAGTTGCATCGTCAGCCCTGTTCCATAGCCCGACCAGCCCTCCTGTGTGTAGGTGCCTTACCCCTGCTGAATAGAGGGGAGGTGAAATGACCTCTGCTGACATCCACGTCAAATCTTCCCGTGCACTTGTGACACAGGCCAGGTCCCTGCCCAGAAAATTGTCACCTCAGCTAAAACATGACCAAGAAAGTGTGCTTCGTCTGAAACCATCTTGATTATTGTCCCTGGAAGGATTTATTTGCAAGGGTTACAAAAATTGAGAACAGGACCTTGAAGTGGGTGCGTGGGTGTGTTAGTTACTTTTCTCCTGCTGCGACTAAATACCTGATGCCCAAAGTTAAGAGAGGAAAGGTTTATTTAGCTCCCAGTTCATAGAAGTTTCAGTCCCTCCTCAGCCGGCTCCAAGGCAGGGTGGCTTAGCAAGAGGCAACCAGTCATGGTAGTGGAGGACAGCAAAAGGCAACAAGAGGACCTCGACAGGGTCTTTCCGCTCCTTTTATTTTATCCAGACTACTGGCATTAGGGTGGTGCCAAGCCCATCAGTAGTCTGATTTAGTAATTACCCACCCTTAATCCCAGCACCACACACTCCACATTCAGCCACCTCTGAAAAAGCCCTGACTGCCTGAGCATTTGGGGGGACATGTAGACACAAGCCATAACAGTGAATGTGTTAGTTTCTTTGTTTTCTAAGGAAACTTAGCCCAAGTTTAGCTACTTAAAACAGTGCAAATGGGGATCTCACAGTTTCGTAGGTCAAACGTTCAGCAGCAGCCTTGACTAAGTGTCATCAGGCTAAAAGCAAGGTGTTGGCGGATGTGTTCCTTTCTGAGGCTCACGTCCTACCTTGTTTTCTCGTAGGCTGCCAACCAAAAGGCCTTCTCCTCTCTGGAGACCACACGCAATTCTTTGTCTCCCTAGCTCCCTGTCCCAAGCCAGCAGTCGGGGGTCGGGGGGCAAGTCCTTTTTATGCCCCATCTTTCTGATGGGCTTGGTTTCTTCCACTTCTAAGGGCCCTTTGAGGCTATCAGGCTGATCCAGATAATCCAGGATAATGCCCCTACTTCAGGGTTAGGGTTAGCAAGTTTAATTCTATCTGCAAAGTAGAGGAGCGGAACAGCACCTTCAGGGAGAGATTCCTGCCTAGCCCAGCTAGTTCCATGGCTGCTGCTCCTCATTTCAGCTTCCAAGGGAGGTACAGACTGGGCTGAGGGGGCGAGGTCCCACCCAGGCCCGCCTGGAGCCAGCACCTCAGGTGAAGGCGAGCAGAGCCTGCAGCTGGTAAAGACAGCCGCACCTTTCCGAAGAGCACAGCCAGCCTCTTGTCTCCCCTGGCAGACCCCGCATTCTGGTCTGTGTCTGGATGTCCCCCAAGGCCTCATGCAGTCACGGAGCAGGCTTCTGGAGTTGCTTCTGGAGTGTGTGATTGACTCACAGTTTCACGCCAGGATTATGGGTGTGAGCGCTGTACCCGCCCTGGGGCTGGCAGCCTGCTACAGTGTAAGGCAGGGAGCGAGGCTGGCCCTGCTGCCCCTCCCTCTCTGCTCTGGCTGCTTTTGCTATTTTCCGCCTCCATGAGCTGTGCCCTCTGCCATGTGCCACCCTACCTTGGAGCCAGCCAAGTGTGGACTGAAACCTCCACAAACTGTGAACTAAATAAACCGTTCCTTCCTTGACTTTGGGTGTCGGGTATTTTGTCTTGGCAATGAGAGAAAAGTAACTGAGGCACCTCGCTTCTGCAGAAGAGCTGAGCTGCTTTAGACATAACTCCCTTCAGTTCTCGGAGGTAGACACTTGCGCAAAGACCGTGATCTCCGGGGTCTGGCTAGAGGCTGAAGCACTACCCAGGGTCCTTGGCACGCATGAACAGTTGTTCCCTTGTCACCCTAAAGTCTGAGAGACACTAAGGTGGGCTCTGGCAGGCAGTCGTGCCCAAGGACTCGGTGTTAGAAGCGGAGGCCTGAAGACGACTCTGCCTCCTGATGGTCTTCACGCACTCCACAGTCTGAAGGAGTGAGCCGCGCTAAGCCACCATCAGAGCTCAAGGCGGGGGGCTCCTGGACTGTCCCCCATTCCTGCTTCTCATGTATCCCTGTCCTGCAGGTCACCACGGATTTGCGTCAGCGCTGCACTGATGGCCACACGGGGACCTCGGTCTCAGCCCCCATGGTGGCTGGCATCATCGCCTTGGCTCTAGAAGCGAAGTAAGTTGCCACTTTCCTTTTTTTCTTCTTTTCTTAAAAATATTCATGTTGTGGTCAAATGCACAGAACATGAAACTTAACATTGCGAGCATTTCTGAGCGCGTGGCTCAGCCACACGAAGTGCGTTCATGCTGCTGTGCCACATCAGTGCCGTCGTCTCCAGGATCCGTCCCACTTCTCCAGTGGAAGCTGTCCCCACCGATCACTAAACTCCTGTGTGAGTGTTGAGGCAGCCATGAAAGATGGTATGGTACGCAACCAAAATCCGTTTTCTCAAAATTCTGGAGGGCAGAGGTGCTAGGCCAAGGTGGTGGCAGGGTGGGTGTCTTCTCCACTTGCAGAAGCTGCCTTCTCCCTGTGTCCCCACATGGCTGCCCCTGTAGGACCTGGCGTCCACACTGCCTTCTCATAAAGGTACCAGTCACAGTTACCCCACCCTAATAACCATTGTTCTCAATTGCCTTTTTGAAAACCCGGTTTCCAAATAGAGTCTCCTTAAGTGCTAGGAGTTCAGCATATGACACTGTCCAGCCCGGAGTACTCCCTGCTCCCCCCTTTCTCCAGCCCCTGACAACCAGCAGTGTACCTTTAGCCTTTATGGACTTAACATCTTTATATAAGGGAACTATGTGGTAGAAAATCTGAAATCCATAGTGTTCCCAAATCTGAAGCATTTTGAATGTCAGCATCAGGTTCCAGAAATTTCAAATTTTGGAGCATTCTGGATCTCAGAGTTTCGCACTGGGGATGCTTAACTCATAAAGACTACACATGTGCTCCAAAATTATTTAAAACTCCAGAACCCTTCTTCTGGGCCCAAGCATTTGGTGAAGGGATACTCCACCCGAATTTGCCCTTTTTGTTTCACTTAGCATATTTCACTTAGCATAATGTCTTCAAGGTTCAGCTCTGCTAAAAATCTCTCTTTATGCCATACCAGTGGGTGAAGCAGATCCTTCTTTCCCTAGGCCCACAGTCCCCTTTGTAGGACCCGAGGCACTATGTGTGCCACAGCTGTGGGTCTGCTCTCCATTCTGCACCACCCACTAAACTTATGCTGTAGGCCGTGATAACTTCTCTTTAGGAATTTTAGTTTATATACCAACAATAAAACGGCCTGTAAATAAAGCAAGTAAAAATCCTGGGGTTGTAAGTATGGAAATGGATCAGAAAGAGTCGGCTACGCATGCAATCCTAGGGTCAGAAGCAAGTTCTAGTTTAGACAACAAAATTGGCACAGAACATTCCAGCTATGTACAGTAGTCACTTGTCATAGATGAGTCTTCAAATTATTCAAAAAGAATGTTCGGGATGTTGCATCCTTGTAATTACGCACGCTCACATGTTGGTTTGCACATGGCTAAAGATCATAAGACTCAAGTGCTACCAGTTTAACAACAACAAAAATCGGCTAAGCATTTTTGATTTATGAGCCAGAAATGTTGACTTCTTTGTCCTGAGGCTCTTGTTACATTTTCTAAATAATTAATCTCTCGTGTGGAAAGTTGTATTCACATGCTTAGCAATTCCTTGCTCTCTATTTCCTTCCATTCCTTATTGGAAACATGCAAGGAATTTTGTTAGAACTAAAGAGAAAACAAATCCTGCTCCGTGATCAGTTGTGCTATTAAACGTGGCTGTGGACCCATCTCAGCTCGGAGAGCCGTCTTCCTTGTTTTCACTTCGTCTCAGAAGTTTACAGGTGATAAATCAAGCAGACCTCACTTAAAGTAGCACCCACTGAGAGATCTTTAAGTGTATAGGATTGGTCACAGAAGGGTGGCATCCGGAGAAAAGACCTCTGTCTGTCTGTCTGTTGTCTGTCTGTCTGTCTGTCTGTCTCTCTCTCTCTGAAAAGACACTTATATGGAAGATTTGTCCCATAGCATGGGGCAGTCTTGGGATTTTGCACCCATTCAGTCTTCACTGACAAGTATTTTCAGGGCGAGCAACTTGATGGTAGCATATTTGCCTACCATGCATGTGGCCCTGGCATTTGATTCCTGGCACTGCAAAGAAATGTATTTGCAACACCATTTTCTAGACATATTTTTCCATATAGCTATACTTGTGATTTTATTACAGGAGTCAAAAATAACATGGATTTCCTCCTAATAAATGGGTTTATAATTTCCCCTTCCTGTAAGCAGCCTGAGGTGACCTGAGAAAATAGTTTCCTATTCACTTGACCCAGAAAACTCCACAAAATCATGCAAATCAAGAGTCTCAAATCTTGGGGTTCACTTTAACAATACCTGTGAAACTGCCCAGACCATCCGGCTGCACATGTTTAAAAAGCCGCTCTTGTGACTGTGTCTCGATGTTTCCCCAAAGCCTCAAGCAGTCATAGGTGGGGCTTGTTCAGGGCTGGCTGGATCTAGAGTGTATGATGCTAGGATTAAGAGCGTGTCACTAAATTAGTCCACTGATTGGTTTAGCCCTACACCAAGTAGCCTAGATAGAATATAGAAGGGGCAGAAAGGTGTCGTGGCTTGTCCTGTTTTCTGGCCAGCATAAATAGTTTCTCTCTGCAGTGCCCTCTGCCGCACACCCCCGCCGTGGGGCCAAATAATAATGCGCCGAAACCTCTGTAAACTGTGAGCTAAGTACACTTTTCCTCCTTGAACACTGGGTGTCAGGTATTTTATCTCAGCAACAAGAAAAGTAACTGAGACAGCCACGAAGTATCTGAAAAAGGCTTTGCTTTAAAGATGCAGCGCTGACCACTCCACAGTTAGCAGTGGTGAAGTCGGGAGGTTCAACCAGAGAAAACAGCGGGGCTGGACACAGGGTCAGTGGCCAAAGAGAATTAAATGATTTTACACATGCTCCAAAGTGCAAGGAGTTAACAGGGACCTTAAGGGTTTAGCGGAAGCTGTGTGGTCATCCAACGTGTCCAGGTAAACAAAGCTTCCAAGATGTTCCTCCAGGCGGACTCACACACCTCAAGGTCATACTACACTGTCCATGAACTCCCTCTGCGGTATTGCCAGAAGAGCGGGTCCCAGAGGAGAAAAAGCTATCCCGGGAGGAACCAAAAAAAAAGCTTACAGCGTGAGACTAAATTCAGCAGAAGATAGATTCAACAAAATACAAATAAAAGTAAAAAGAAAGGCTGTTTTTGAACTTTCTCCCTTCCTGCACCCACTCTGCCCTCAGCTCTGGAGCTCGTGTCCCCTGATACCACAGCACTAAGCTTCCAAGAGGGCTGGCTGTGGCCGTCCTCACCAGGCTGCGCTAACTTGCAGCAGTGATCTCTGAGGCCACACAGCCACCAGGGCTGCAGCAGACCTGTGACACCTGAATTTCAGAGCTGATCCCCGGGCCGCTTCCCCAGGATGCATCGCCCAGTTGCTGTTAGGGGCTTCACAATCTTCCTGTGGTCCCCGGCTGGCCTGGAGGCCCTCAGGAGGGTGAGGAGAGAGGAGAGAAGCAGGCGCCAGGCAGACTGGGTGGATGCAAAGACATAGTTGAGGTGAGACTGAAGAGGCTGAGAACTGGCCAGTGACAGGTGGGCACAGCAGTGACAGTGACCTGAGAGATACAGGGGGCGCCTGGAGAGTGTGAGCCTGGAGGGCAGAGTGTCCTCCTAACTCATGCCATGGAGAGGTCCTCGAGGCAAGACTGGCAGAGTGGGCTGTGCTGGCAACACCAACTGGCACAGCTTGTGCAGCAGCCAGTGTGGCACCTCCCCGACAAAGCTGAGCAAGCTGGCTGAGGTGGTGCCGGTCTGTAGTCTTAGCACTCTGGGATGCCACAGCAGGAGGATGGCAAGTCCGTGCCCAGTCTGGGCCATTAGCAAGACCCTGTCTCAAGATTTTAAAGAATTTTTAAAAATTTCAAGGGGAATAGTGATGTGGGTCAGTGCAAAGGCCCTGGGTTCAGTCACTAGTACTGAAAAAAATTAAACATGGACTTGCCGTCCAACGCATCAACCCCACTGCCACATTCATGCCCAGATGAACTGAAAACAGAGACCCGAACATATGTTTATACAGCCGTGTTCTTGGCAGCCTCATTCTCAGCAGCCAAAAGGTGGAAGCAACTCAGTTGCTGTGAATGGATGAAAGGATAAGCAGGTGGCCGCTACATACAGTGAAATCTTACCCTGCGTTGAAAAGAAAGGACATCATTAGAATAGGGATACACTTGAAGACACCGTCCTAAGGGGAATAAGGCAAATACCAATGCATGTGATTTCACTCACGGAGGTTCCTAAAGAAGTCAAACTTATAGGAACCGAAGGTAGGATGGTGCTTTTCAGCTGCTAGGGGAAGCAGAAATAAAGCATTCGTGTTGCATGGGTACAGAGCTTTATTTGGGGAAGATGAAAAGGTTCTGTGGATGGAGAGGGCTCAAGCCTGTACAATGAGATGAATGTACTTAACGCTACCAAACTGCACACTTAAAAGTGGTTAAAATGCCAAGTTTCCTGCTGTGGACATTTCACCACTCACAGTGGTGAGTGGGAAGAGGCTTGCAATGCCTGTGTGACTGGAGCTAGGTTCTTGGATCCGGGAAGTGCTAGAAACCAGACAAGACCCAGAGGAAATAAAGACCCGGGAAGGCTTTTCATTGGGACTTCTGCTTGAGAGAGAAAAGTACCACAGGTCTGCCCAAGGGCAGATCAGACAGCAGCTCCCTGAAGGAAGGCAAGGGATAGGTTCCCACCAGAAGATCCCAGCCCGGCCCTCCACGCAGAGGAGGAATCACATGTGCAGAGAAGGCCTGGGCTCCCGTGCAGGTAGTTTGTGGGCTGCACACAGAAGGAGCGGGCTTACAGGAGCACACACCTTGTTTGCTCCGGTGTGAGCAGGATGTGTTTGTAGCAATTGTGTTTTTAACACTGGTGCTGCTTTCTGTAAGGCTGAGCTCTGGGCCCCTATTTCTGTCCTTGTTTGCCTGCACTTGGAGAGCATGGAACAGCCATGCTCCCTGCAGGGCCCCTTCCTGGTCTTTGATCCTTTTATTCTCTTTGGGAGGTCCTTGACCAGCTCGTGAGGGTCACAGCAGGCACCATCCGGAAGTGCCAGGAGCCAGGGCACTTCAGCACTCCAAGTTCCTGCACACACGGCCTTTCTGGGTGGCAGCTGCTTGCGTCATGTGTTGGGAAGAGCATGTGTACGTCACATGTGTCCACCGTGAGCCGATGCATGCAGTGTAAGGTCCTGGCACAGTCCTGGAAGTGCTCTGGCCACCTCCAGGTTGACAAGTCCTGAGATAGTAGTCTGGAAAGAAAGAGTTGGGCTTTTTTTGTTTGTTTGTTTTTGCAGTACTGGGGATTGAACTCAGGGCCCTGCGCTTGCCAGGCAAACAAGGCAAACACTTATTCCACTGAGCTATCTCCCCAGCCCCTGAGAAGGATTATTATGATTTTTTTTTGGGGGGGGGCTGGCTCAGGCTGCCTTAAGGATTATTATTATTATTATTATTGTTACTGTATTTTAGGGAAGGGTCTGCAGGGTGTTCAGGGTCTCAGTACTAGATCGGACTTGTAGTGATCCTCCTGTTTACAGCCTCCCAAGAGCTCAGATTACAAGCACGGGCCACCACGTACAGTGTCAATTGCCCTCTTAGGGCACCCTGGGGGTGGGGCTGGCACAGCAGGCCCAGGGATTGAACCCCCCAGCTCCTGTGCCTGCTTGCAGGCACTTTAATCCACTAAGCTATTTGTCTGGCCTTTTTTTTTTTTTTTTTTAATATGAGGGAGGTAATGTTTCAGACACAGTGAATGCTCGTTCATCCTTGATTCATTCTCAGACTGATTAAAAAAATCACAGAGATGTGTCAGTTTTTTTCTACGTCAGTAGGAGCTGTACTTAACAAAATGCATATAACGTCTGTAGCAATAAGGAACCGTACTCTAAAAGCACTGTACCCATCAAGATGTGTCAGTTTAGTGGACTGAAAGAGAAATAAAATAGCTGTACATGTTTTTCTGTCAAATTGCGAGTGTGACCAAGAACTGTCCTTCTAGCTTTTCTCTCAGATGTGAGTTTAATGTAACAAAATGTATTTCTTTTATTAGTCGCTCCTATCTAGGTATTATGAAAAGGCAACCCTTTAGAAAGCTTATAAACTCGAATGTCTGACAATAATGAGAAGAATGAAACAATATTTTATTTAATCCTAATCTCTTCTTTGAGCTAGTATCAAAATACTTTTTCATCAAATTCAAGATGCTGCAGGTTTTAAGATGTACCCTTTTATGCATCAAAACCCAGAACTGCTGCAAATAAAACAAGATTTCCTTATTGTTTTGAATTTGTGATTACCAAAAAATTCTTTTAGACGCTGCTTTTTTTAAAAAAAAAATATTTATTTATTTGGTACAGTGTCTTGCTATGCAGTTTAGATTCACAGTGCTCCTCCTGCCTCAGCCTCCCCAGTGCTAGGATTACAGGTGTGCATCACCATGCCGGCTTCAGGGCCAGCACAGCACGCACAGGGTTTTGGGGCCAGCATAGCATGTGGTATTGGGGATCGAACTCAGGTTCTTGCACTTGCCAGGCAGGTGCCTAGACCGCCGGGCTATCTCCGCAGCCCTGATGCTGCATTCTTCAGTCCTAGAAATGATAGTGGGAGTGGCGGCAGGCCAGCAGCCTGGGCCATGGCTCGAGGTCCTCACTGCTGCGGGCAGAGCGGGGTACAGGAGCAGTGAGTGGTAGGATGGATCTTGATTCTAGAGTTTAAAGGCAGATAAACATGTCTTTGAATAAAAAAAAAAAAAAAAAAAAAAACCCCCGGTCTGCGCATGTGTATCGGTGGCATGCGTTCCCCGAGTGACGCGCGGCTAGTCCGCTCCCACAGGAGCGTGCCGCGAGTGTAGACCGACTGCAGCCTGTGGCTGGTGCGTCTACACCTTCAGTTTGATCATGGTTGACGCACGGTCCTGTGCGTTACGACAGAGAATGGCCCCACCTACTTCCTAAACGTTTCCTGTGATGCTGAAATTCTCTCCGCTTCCAAACTGCACCGTGCAGCCCCGCGTAAGCTCACCTGCAGAGCTGGCGGCCAGGGAAGGTCTCACGTGCCCAGGGTTTCAAACCATCCATCGAGCTCCTTTATCTCTGGATTGAGTTGCTGGAAGCTATTCTGTAAGCAAAGGTTGGCAGGCACAGCCTTGCCGGGGACGGCGGCGTGGGCCCAGGGCCTTGTTCCCCTCCAGACCCGGGCTGGTTCCCACGGCGCCTCCCAAGGAGCCATGTGGCCGGTGTCACTGGGACGCTGTGTGTGGTTGTGTCGTTACAGCAGCCAGTTAACGTGGAGAGACGTGCAGCACTTGCTGGTGAAGACATCCCGGCCGGCCCACCTGAAGGCGAACGACTGGAAAGTGAACGGGGCCGGGCACAAAGGTGCGCATGTCCTGGTGGGAGGGGCAAAGACAAGCCAGTGACCCCGGTGACCTGCGGAAACGTGTCCCTAGGGGTGATGTGAGTCCATTGAAAGGGCTCCCCTGTTAACATCCATTTTTACTATCACGTGCCGCAAGCTTGAAAAACACTTATCCACTGATTATAATTTTTTTTTTTTAATCTTGCCTCTGGTTTATTTATACAAAGAACACAGGAGGACACCAGCCCCCCACAGATGGCACCCCAGGTGTCACACCAGTCTCTCTGTTTTTACATCAGCAGATAAGAGGCTTTTACTGTGGAACCTTCATGGGGGCCTGGGCACCTTTGGGACTTGCCTCTATTGCCTACCCCAAGCTTGGGAAGTGTATCCGTGCCCGCATTGCCAAGGCAAAGGTGGCCCAAGGCCCAGGCTCCAGCCAAGGCCCAGGCCTCAGCTTCTGCCCCAGGCTATCCATTCATTTTTAAAAAGTATCCTGAAGCCCGCAGTGAATCTTGAGGTGAACCAGAATGGTGAAGCTTCAGGAACCCTAAATTCCATGACTTTGGCCACACTCGGGGACCAACTGTGCCTAAAAACATAAGAGTTCTCTTTCAGTTAACTCTTTTTACATAAAGAAATGTACTTTTTATGTATTTAGTATAAGGTCTCGTTACACAGGTCAGACGTGTAGTGATCCTCCAGTTTTCAGCTCCTCAAGTGGTGGGATTACAGGTGCGCACCAATGCGCCCCAGGGATGGGGCTGGCACGGCACACCGGGGATCGAACCCCAGTCCCTGTGCCTGCCTAAGCAGGTGCCTTAGTTCGCTGAGCCATCTGGCTGGCCCTAAGAAATGTACTTTAAAAGGAAACTCTATAATATCGAGCAAATCATGAGTTTGAATTTTGTAGTTCTTTTCACACACATTACAATGAATCCATCATTATTAAAGTAATTTGTGCAGTGTGTTCGGATGCCACCTCAGGGCAGCTTGTAAGCACCTCCCGGAGAAGTTTGACCGTTTTGAAATCAGCTCTCAGTTTCCTCTTCTGTGCAGTGAGGACATCGAGATAGTTATATGAGCGATTTTCTAACTGTACAACCTTAGCTCACCCTGGTGTTTTTATAAAAGTAATGCATGGGACAGAGGTGCCTCTACCCCCAGCTCAGCATGGTACAGACCCAGGTACCGTGAAATCACCCCAGAGTGAGGGCTTGATTAACCCAGATATTTGGGGCCTCTGGACCAGGTAATTATAGAACTCCAGTCACTGGCTTTGGCTAATTTCTTATGCGTCACTTGAAAAAGTTTTTGATCGGCCATCGTATATTGGGGTAGGTGCTTCCCCCCATATGACTGTCTGAAACACAGCCCAAGCACGCTTGCCATAGGCAGAGGGGTGCGCCTTTCACAGGCCGATGCTTGGGCCCTGCGCCTCTGTGCTGGCAGGAAGGTCGCTGGGCGTGCTGTTCTGTAACAAGAGCTGACCCACATTTCGGTTTTGGCCTGATTAAATGAGAAAATAGATCATATCTAGTTCTTGACCTTGCCTCTTAAATTAAACTTTGAAACTCTCCGCCCTTGGCCAAATGCAACACTGGACCAGGCCGGCCCGCAAGCACTCTGGTCCGGGGCTGTGCACACTGCCTGTCCTGACTGCCTTGGGAACTCAGCGGGGAAAGAAAATGGTAAAGGAATTTAACGAAGATGAACCGAGCTGCCTGGCTCTTGTGTTTGTGGCACATCTCGTCATGTGAGCCATGAAGTCTCGAGGGTTCGTTTGTTCCAGTGTTGAGGTGCAGCCCTGGTCCCTGCCTTGCTCAGCGAGTGTTCTACCACTGAGCTACCCGCTTCCTTCACCCTGAGGCCTCAGGCTTTGTTTTTCTTACCTGGTCTAAGATCAAGGGAGCACCGATGCTGAAGATGCTGATGGTCTCCTAACATAGAGACACCTGCCTTTGTCCCCCAAAAGGGAAGCCCTGGGCCCTCTCATCCCTTTTATTCTGTACCAAACTGGCATGCATGCCCTGGCCCACTGTCTGAAGCAAAAGGAGTTTGGTTCAGAGAACAATGCGGCCGGGATCCCTGAGAACTCTCAGAGCAATCTCTCTGCAAGCTGGGCTTCTCAGAGGCCCTGGTGGGGACACAGTTGGTTCCAGTTGCTTCATCAGAGTGCTGCAGAATGACAGCCAGCCTTGCTCCCTTCCTTGCGGAGGCCAGGGAACCTGGCTCTGAAGGCCCTGTCTTTTCAGTTAGCCATCTCTATGGATTTGGCTTGGTGGATGCAGAAGCTATTGTCCTGGAGGCAAAGAAGTGGACAGCAGTGCCGTCCCAGCACATGTGCATAGCAACCTCGGACAAGAGGCCCAGGTAGGTCTTGGCATCCATGCCCTCTCAGCATGTGGGACCTGACTGCTGCAAGGTATGGTGCTGCTGGGAGGTGTTTATGCATGCCTTCCTGCGTGCCCTGGTGGGCGCTCATGTGCACATATGCATGGCGGGCTGCTGTGTGTGTGTGTGTGTGTGTGTGTGTGTGTGTGCGCGCGCGCACGCGCACTTTTTCCTACAGGCTGTGAGGCTAAGAAGAGACACTCTTCTGAATTCACAACCGAGCTGAGGTCTCTTCTTTTGCAGCAGACTACATCATGATTGGGAACCAGCGGCTTGTCCTGAATCCCTCAGCTCAGTAGGGAACCTTCTTGTCCACAAGGTTTAGCGCAGCTGGCTAGACCAGCAGTCTGTCCTGCCCAGCGAGGTGTAATGGGGAGCAGCCCAGAAGGTTCTTCCCGCTTTGCCCACCCACTAGAGGTTGGCGTCCTGATCCCAGCCCAGCCTACCTGCCCTAGATCCTGCAGTGGAAATCCATCAGCTTAGACAAGAATGGCAGAGCCCCCTGCTTCTCAGCGGCAGGCTGGGGTTATTATGCAGCATGCACAGCAGCTCTGTGCTGCTTTTATCAGCCTCATAAACCTTCTTATGGCTTAAGCACTGGGATTTTTTAACAAGCCTCGAGTAGTGGGCTGTAGGAGCCTGTCTTCACCTTCCTTCTGTGCACTGCCCCTTGGAGGAAGGTCTTCTAAATCATTTACATATGTTCATTCTTTATGTACACAAAGATCAGCTGTAAAGCGAACCGGATGATGGCAAACCCACTCTATTCGAAACTCAGATTGCCCTCCTGAATCCTGCTGCGGGAACTATGCTTCTAAGGTGAACAACGGTGCTTCTCTGGGATAAAGAACAGAGTGCACTTCCCGCCGTTATCTATTTGTTACCTCTGGAAAAAGCATACGAGGGAGATAATGAAGTAGTTAGAGGGATTAGAAGGGAGACACTGCAAGGCTAGGGGTGGAGTTCTGAAGAAGAACACTTGCTGAGGATGTGTGTGCAAGGTGCACACGCGTGCGTGCACACGGGCACGCACAGTGGCGTACATCTTTATCAACAAATACAGATGACTCTCTTCAAGATTGTCAACGTCCATGAGTACATTCTCTTCTTCCACTAGGCTCTTTTGCCACAAAACATCGAGAAAATTGTTTCTTGTGGATACCTTGCAAATGGTGGGAATTTAGTAAATGTTTATAGACTACATAGCTACAGAAGGATCTTTCCCCCGAAAAACTGCATTTCCATCCTGTGACTAATTTCACAGCCTGACCCCTGATGGGTGATGGGTCGAGATCCCTCAGGTTGCCTAGCCAAGGAGGTCTCAGTGGTGGCTTCTTAGAGACTTGTTTTCTCTAGGGAGCCTGAGACGGCCAAATTCAAAAAAGAGTGGGAGAGTCTGTGAGATAAAATCATTTGCCTTCACTGGCTTTGTTTGTTGGAGAGTACCTGCCACACTGGTGACCAGACGCAGGGTAAGTGGGGTCGCGCTCCAGGTCCGGTTCCTGCCCCGCAGGCTGCCCTCGTCCCTCTCCCTGGTCTCCCAGTCAGGGCAGCTCCTGAAAGAAGCATTCTTCTCCTGCCAGAAATCATTTTAAGATGGTAGAGTGGTGCCTAGGTGGCGAAGGGTTGTTTTTATTTTTATTTTATTTTGTTTTTAAGTGAAAGCACACAGAGTCTAGACAGCACAAGTTGAGGGAACCCGCTGTAACATACAGTATGACATTGTTCCTGTCCTTTGAGGAAAATAAGGACTCTACAAATTCCAAGTGAGAGAAAGAATCAGACTTCTGTTTCTAAACAGAAATCATCTTTACCTTTAGCAGCTTCAGGTCCTTTTTGGGATTTTTGACCAACCTGCCATCTCAAATCACTTGCCTATCACCGCCATGCGATTGTCCCTGGACATAGGGCCTCCAAAGAAAGAGACTAATGTCACTGTGGGAAGGCTGGAGCTCCTCTCC
>NW_004524578.1:4145780-4146885 GCF_000260255.1 Octodon degus
AGACAGACAGACAGACTCTATAAGCCTATCTTGTGTGTATCTATATGCACCGTATGGGTGTATTTCCCTGCATTCCTCTTATGTAGAAGGAAAACACCTTCCCCTGGTGTGACTGGAAGTTCAAGGACTGTGTTCACGCCACTGAGTCCAGTGAGCTTCCAGAGGGCATCTGGTCACACCTGCGTCCCCACAGTAGTGTTGTGGGAAGTCTTCGGTGAGTGGGCCTGGGGTATGAGTGCATCCTCCGTGCCAGGTTATGTCAGCAGTGACTCAGATGCATCCTCCTCAGATGGAAGCTGACCTCGATGCTCTGAAATCTGAGGAAAGGCCATGGGGTGGAAAAGGACCCGCCCCAAGAGAAGCCCAATTGCTCCATTGGCGTTTCTAATCTGGACACTGCACATGTGTGGACAGTGCGGCTTGGCTATTTTTAGCCTGATAGACAAGAACTCCCTGGTAGACTGGGGATGTAGTAGTGTAGCTCAGTGGAACACTGCTTGCCTGCTGTGCATGAGGCCCCGGGTTCGACACTCGGAGGGAAAAGTCCCTCAGAATGTGGAGAAAGTCAGGAAGGCCACAGAGAAGGGCCACAGGGAGGGCTGGGCTGGGAGACGGCATGGAGGCCAGGGCCTGCTTCCCCAAGGCACCGCCAGATCTAGCACCCCCTTCACCGTAGAGCAGACCGAGTCCCCAGAACCTAGCGTGTGGCGTGTGAGTTGTGTATACCGGAGCCCACACAGGTGCAGCTGTCACAGGCAGTGGTCACTGAGTGCTAAACCTAACAGCAGGGAGAAGGGAAAATCACTTGGACTGAATGAACTGGATGACAGTTACATTGTGCAAAAAAGAGTGACTTAGGATGCATCTGACAGCAGCACAAGTGCCTGCCTGGCAAGCACAAAGTCCTGAGTTCGATTCCCAGTACCTCCCCCCCAAAAAAAAGATTGATGGAATCCTCTGAGTTAGCAGTAGGTAAAAATATGAGCCAACATGGGTCTCTGCTGTGGTATTTAAACACACGTAGAAGATCAAAGACATTCTTACCTATTCTGGGTGCAGATAGTTTCAAGCTATTTAGAGGCGTCTATTAAAGAATGGCAAATAG
>NW_004524578.1:4147375-4177114 GCF_000260255.1 Octodon degus
ACACACACACACACACACACACACACACACACACACGTGCACACACAAGGAAAGATACCTCCATCCCAAAACCCCTGTGCTGTTTGAATATTAAGGATTATCTGTACAGCAGATAATCTGTTTATATATTCAGAAATTAGCTCTGGATTAACCACATCCTCTGGGTTCCTTTTTGGTATTTCATTATTTCTGGAATTTCATTAAGCCAGGCTGCCCATGATGCTCATTTTCAAACAGCCCCACATAGAAGGATTTGTGGCTGTGGATGAAATGAGGGAGGGTTATTGTGAAGTCACTTTCCCTGCTGTGGGCGTTGTCGTGTGCATTTTACATACTTTAAGTCACCCCCAGCAAGGCTATGCAGTTCAGGAACTATTATCCCCATTCCCTAGAAGGAAAAGACTGAGGCATAAGGAGTTTGGCGACTTGCTGGGTCGGGGTGCTGCAGAGCTGAGTTCCACCCCAGTGCCATCTCCAGCTTGCACCTTGCCCCTCTAGGTAGGGACTCGGAAAGCATTGCCCCAAGTACAGATCCCCACATTCCCCTGGAAGGCCTCTTCCCTTCTCTCCATGCCCACTGCCACCTTGAAACATTGCCTCTGAGACGTCAACCCTGAGTGGTCAGCCCTGGTGGCTCATTGGTGGCCAGTTAGAGGCCAGCAGGTGTGGGATCCTGGTGTAGTGCATGTAAGGGACCCAGGCCCATGGGGCTCCCCGCTGTGCCCGGGTTCTCAGGCTGCTCTCACATGTGTTACGGAAGCTGAAAGCCCCTCTCTCCTTTGGGCCCTCTGTACGCTGCAGATTCCGCCCCACTCCCACCCTCCCAGCGGATCTGTCCAGGCCTCTGACCTCTGCACACAGCCGGTGTCTAGGGAAGCCCTCGCTTGTGATTTCTTCTTTCAGGCCATTCCCTCATAGAGCCTCAACACCCCTGAGATGCTGTGCAGTCCAGCGAGGGGCAGCCATCCTGGGCCTATGCCTTCTGTTCTGCCTCCTGCTACCCCCGCGGGCTCTGGTGGACTCATAAGCCCCTGTTTTCCTGCAGCACAGGACCCTTCTGGTTTAGTTTTTGAACTAGTTTTCTTTCACTTGCAAAGACTACTTGCTTCTAAAATTATTGTTTGAATTGGAGTAGTGACTGTTTCTTGTTATTCGTGGTAGTTACATAGAGTTGCCACCGACACTGAATTAACAGCCTGAACCACTGTCCCTAGAGCAGGTGGCCTCCTCTCTGCCCAGCATAAAGGCTCGTGGCTAACGCATCTATAGCAAAAGACGTGATCAATAGGAACAGAGATTTATTGGATCAAAGTTTAATTTGACAGAAGGCCCAAAAGCCTAGGGTGAACTATTTTTTTTTTTTTTTTAAAGCTTAGTTTTGTAAGGCATGGACAGACGTAGACATACGATTAAACAATAAGGAGATGATGTAGGTTCTTCTTGGCTTCTCTGAGCAGCATTCCTTCCCTCTGGTGCGGGATCTGATGAGGTCAGAGGATTTCTTTATGGCCAGATCCAAGACAGAGAGGCAGGGAAAGATAAAGGGATACTTTTAGATTCTGTGGCTGGTTTGGGAGAAAAGAAGCTCTAGGCTCTGTAAGGAAAAGAAATTCAAGTTCTGTGACCTGCCTTAGCAGAGGGATGGGAGACGGCCAGGAGGAGGCCCAAGGCTTTGCTTCTGAGGCCTTCACTCTTGTGAGCCCGGAGAGACTGTGAAGCGAGGCTTCCTTCTGCTCGTGGTCGTGAATGATCGGTCCTAAGCTTTACTATATGATGACGCCTCATGCACCCTCCGTGGTTGATTCACTAAGATGCAAGGCGCAGCCAATGGAACCTCGAAACTGAATCTGACACCCTCATTTGCTCTGTAAGCCGCATCGCAGCCTTTTTGTGCTTGGAGCACTGCCCCATCACACTGTGCACAGGGGCTTTGTGTAAGACAGGCTCACCGACGAAGAGCGCAAGGGCGGAGAGTGTGGCACTGAGACCCGAAACAAAGGAGGCTGAGTGTGGCCTGGTTGGACCTCGGGGTGTGCATGGTGGCGGATCTGAATATTCTGCTGCTCTGTGCACATCTGCAGAGGACCACAAAAGTGCCACGAGTGCCACGAGTCCTGGGTTAGGTGGACAGGTAAATTTTAATAAGTATATATGCAAATAGAGAATCTGTGAATGATGAAGACTAATTTTATTTGTCTTTTTTACTTCCCATCAGATTGAATTTTAGACCATTATCATTGCAAGGAATGTTTCAAGCCAGATAATTCAGTCCTCATTTCACATAAAATAAAAATGTGTGCTATAAATTTAAATGTTGTATATTAAAACATCTTATAGCCCAATTAATCATAGAGAGCCTTGTCGAAATTAATGTAGTAGATTAGCTTCTCTTATAAAGTTATTAAATTTTATTTCTACCTTAAATGATAACCAAAAATAACTTCATCCAAAGGAAATTCTAAATGGGAAGTAATTCACGCAGCTAAACCCACAGATTAACGCAATAATCTCAATCTCAGACCGCCCTATGGTGAACATTGGTCTAGATTGTGGATCTAAGAAATGATTAGAAGCTTCCTACTCTGCCCAGCTGGTCTCCCAGAATTTTATTTAATAAAAGCACTCTGATTAACCTCTCTGCAGGAACTGACTGCTTGGAAAGTTCAGTCAGAGCGCCTCCGTGTAGGACTTCTGACTGACCTTTGGGTCCGCCTTCTGCAACAATGGGGCGCAGTTGCTCAGCAACCCCTTCCTTCCCAGCAGATGCCAAGAGTACCGCTGCCTGCTGACTCAGGTGGATCTCTCAGCATCATCTCAGAGCTGTCTAGGGAGGAGCTAAGCCCCACCTTGCCCTGGAACTACAGGGTGGCAGGTCTCCCCATGAAGCTTAGCTAGAGCGTGAGCTTCACACCGGGAACAACAAACTTAACCTGTCGTTGCTTCCTAGTTAGAGCAGAGAGGCAAGTGGAGAGTTCGAAGCCACCTCCCCCTAGGTGCAGGGGGAGCTTTCAGCCCATGACCCACACTGTTCTTTACTACCAGTTCTTTAATTAAAAATATTTATCTTTGCCTATACTCTGATGCCATAAGATTCTCAGAGATGTGAAAGTAGAAAGTTAGGAGTTTTTATTCCCCATCTTTATGCATTGGAGAAAACATGAAGGAGGCTGCCATCTTGGTGGCTTGGAGAGAAAGAGCAGGATGTGGAGCCCTTAGGAGCAGGGACCAGCTCCAGAGAACGGAGGACGAATGGGGACCGTGTAGAACGTGCACGTAATGAGAGGTATCTTGCCTAGAAGTGCAAGCCTCTATCGCTGGCGATTTCTTTCAAGTCTGAGGTCTCCCTGGCTTAAACATTGATCAGGGGCCGGCCAGATAGCTCAGCAGACTAAAGCGCCTGCTTTGGCAGAGCACAGTGGCCAGTGTGCAATCCCAGGTGTGCAATCCCCTGGGGCACACTGAGATGGCCATTGAGACTGGGCGTGGTAGCGCGCCTGTAATCCCAGTTCTTAGAAGGCTGAAAACAGAGGGATCATTACGAGTCCAATCTATGTAGTGAGACCCTGTACACCCTGTAGACCCTGTGCTAAATTTTAAAAAAGAAAGAAAAGGAAAAGAAAACCACATTGATCAGCCTGCAGGCAGGTCCCCGGAATCCTGTAATTCTAGTGTCCTAGGAAGATGGCTCTATGTCCAAGACACAGTTTCAGAATTCAATTGCAGAACAATATTTTCAGTTCCCGAGGAAAATGTAACATCTTTCTTGAATTAGTTTCATGGTTAAAGTACAGTTTAACTGTATTCGTGTGACAAAAATTATCCTTGTAGATGGTGAAACTAAAAAATACATGACTTTGCAGTCAACTTGCATTTTCTGTATTATCTTTGAAATACTTATAGGACGGGGAAGGGTTTACTTTTTCAAGTTTCAGTTTGTTGCACTGACTTTCACTCTGTCTTGGAGTTCACCAAGTCCTTAAAAGTGCTGGATTCTGCTACTGGGCTTCTGAACATCTTGACTACTGAAGCCTCTTCTTGTCTTAAGGAAATGCAGAAGCTCCTGCCTTGGTAGCTTAGGTGTACAGAAGTCCAGAAAGAATCCGTTGGAGGAGGGAAACAGCTCACTGTCCTTGCTGTCATGGGCCGTCTGGACTCCCACCTCTCCTTTAAACTTACGGAAATGAAGAGTCCTGGTGGCCTAGAACTAAGAGATTTCAGTTAGGAGATTTCATATAAAAACTAATTATTCCAGTCACCTTGCTCCCCAGGCAGGCTGTACCCCAGGAGAGCTATGCTTTGGCTTTGAAAACCAACCCCATTAACTCCTGAAGGAACTGAGTGCCGCCACCCACAGCTTGCCACCCTGAGGAGCAGCAGAGTGGCTCCCCGTGCCCAAACCCAGCCTGCTTTTGTTCCCCCACAGCTGGAGGCCGTCACTGCTGAGGCAGATGCAAGTGACTCTTAATATTCTTATCCTGGTAGTCTTTTTTTTCTCAAGTGTTGGTGCTGTGGATCAGGAGTATAGCAGTGGGGCAGACAAAGATTGGGGTTTGGTTGTGTTTTATTTTACCCGGTTTCTGTGTGCTTAAATTATCAGTGGGATTAAAACTTCCTTAATAGGATTCTAGGCCTATTTCTAGAGTACAGTGATTGCTCCTCCTGCCAATTAGCAAAAAAAGTTGGTGTGGACACAAGGTTTTATGGCTTTTGTCTCTTTTAACCTTGATCTTCTTAGTTGGCCTTGGAAGTGTTAAAAGTTTGCCAGTGAAATCATTCTTGGGTCTTGAGACCTGGACTGAGAGCCACACTTGGAGTCCCAGGGGAACATTAGGGACCTCTCTCTCCCCACTGTGCATGGAGGACCCCTAACCCAGCATGCACGGCTTGCATTCCTAGCAGGTGAGCACGGTACCTGGAGGTGTATGTGGGCCTTGCAGGGCCTGGAACTCTCCAGAACATCTCACCATGTTCTGCATCTGCCACAGTGGCGGGGCCCACTGACCAGTAAAAACAGATAATAAAGCGTGGAGCAGGCAGTGAAAGAAGTCAGCACCTCTAAATCAATTTATAGAGCATGCAAAGCATGTTTTTAAATATTTACAGAGGCGCTGTGGGAATTACATCACTGTTTCTAGCTGTTTGGGTTGTTTTTTATGACTCAGGCCCCAAAGAGCCAAGCAGCATAATTCCTGAGAGGCTCTGAGCACACGCTTCATGCCTCCCCAGAGTCGGGCATAATGGGAAAGTGCTCCCTACAGGAAACCAACCGCTGGCTGTGCAGTGGGGGTTATTACTGTGCTGCCGCCTGGCGGCTGGGTCTCTACCTTTCTTCAGGTTGTAGATCACTGGGTGAGGGAGCCAGGCTTTGTGGAGATGTGAGCTGTCGTGGCGCAGAACAGGCAGGATGGCCCAACCCAGGCTCAAGGAGGAGGCTTTGGGCACAGACCATGTGTGCTTTGCTTGTCAGGAAATCCTGATGAAAATGACTCTTGAGCCGTGAGAGCTCTGAGGTTGGCCCAGGCTCCTTCCCAGCTTTGCCCTCAGTTTATAGAGAGAACCGTGATCGTCAGCTTCTGTCACAGGGCAGAAAGGGAAGGACCGCAGTCTATGCATGGCAGCCAGAAGCAGGCCAGTTTCAAAGTTTTGCTCCCTTGAGTGTGGGTCCATACAAGCGTCCATGCTGCACAACATGGTACAGAGGTTGAGGAAAAGGAAGTAAGCCCCAAGTGCCTGCTCCTGCGCCCAGGAGCTGCATAACCCTGGTTGCTGCCTCACTTTCTCTCTGGATGAAATGGGCTAGTCCACATCCACGTTCAGATCAGTGCCTGGCGCTAATCAGCTCAAGAACACTTGCCCTTGTTGTGTAGCATTGTGACTTCTGTCTTCAAAACTGTTCTTCTCAACAAAGTAAAGGGATGTTGACATCTTGCATATCCCAGGTCATTGAGAAAACGAGTTGGCCACAGAGATGCCTGCAGAACCTCAGAGGGCTGGGCCCTTGACAGACTGGCCCACAGCTGCACTAGAACCCATTCTTTAAATCTCTAAACAGATTCCAGAACCACAAAGTCTTCTAGGGCAGGTGACAGAACTCGGAATGGAATGTCTGAGAGTAAAACTGTAGCTGCTCCCTGGGAAGAGCTGCGCCAGGGCAGGAGCGAGCTTGGGTGCTTGTGTGTGTGGTCCTCCCTGTGTGTGAGGCTCGGACTCAGCATCACGCACTGAGCTGTCCTCCTCCACAGGAGTATCCCGATAGTTCACGTACTGCGGACCACAGCCCTGACGAGCGCCTGCGCTGACCACTCCGACCAGCGCGTGGTCTACTTGGAGCATGTGGTGGTCCGCATCTCCATCTCACACCCACGCCGGGGAGACCTCCAGATCCACCTGATTTCCCCCTCAGGAACTAAGTCTCAACTTTTGGCAAAGAGGTAAGGCCGGAATTCTGTGCCATGTGAGGACCCCCTCTGGGGACTCTGGCCCTGTCTGAAGACTAGGCATGTGGGGAATCTCACTTCCTGAAACTTGGTCTTCAAAACAATCCTACAGAACTTTCGCTTTCGGAAGAAGTGAGGGAGGAGTCGTTGCTCTATGCTGTTTGTGTAGTGGGGAAGTTGACGGGATTCTGGCTATGCCTTCGTCGGTCTTAGAAGTACATTGAAAGTCATGTCTGTTCCATTCAGTTGGCATAGGAGGCCATGCAGGTAATCAGAGTGGTGTCATCTCCAGAAGCACCCCATGCAGTGTGGCCACCCCTCAGGACCTGCACAGCCAGATGCTGGGCTTGGGTGGGGTGCAGGGAAGGTGCACTCTTTGGCCTTCTCCCCTAAATGCTAGTGCTCAGACACAGACCTGAAATTCTTCAGGCTTTGTCCATGGCTTATGGAAGGCTCCAGAGTCATTTCTTAACGAATTTAATTACAAGGAGGAGTGTTTGGATGCATACGACTTGTGAGTAGACTGGAGAGTTGGGACTGGAGAAGGGCTGCCTTTTTGTCTCTTTTTAGCTGAGATCAGAGAAAAAAAACAGAGAAGGTTTCATAGATTCATGGGCAAATCACTGTTTCTGGGCTCTTTCAAAAACAAGAATGGGCGGCCATGCCCTCATCCCAAGAGGAAGTGCCTGGGCTGGGCATGCCCTCTCTGAGGAGACCCGGTGACTCACTGGGGTTTCTTGCCCTTTCCTGGGTTGTAGGAGAGTCTGGCTATTCAGAAACGGGGTGTTTAGCAGAACCTCATGTAGGAGTCCCCTATTCCTTAACTCTGTCTACTCCATCACCTTACATAGGACAGAGAGTTTGGCCTGATTTGTGTAGACTTAGCAGCAATGAAAGGCCACCAGGGCCACTGTCCCAAAGAGGTGTCTGTGCTGTGCCCCACACCCCTCTTCCCAGCTTTCAGGACCAGCAGCCTGCAGAGGGCGTAGTAACAATGGCCCCCAGCACCAGCTTTTTCTTCAGTGCCCTGGAGTCAGCCCAAGACAAAGCCCCGGTTCTTTCGGTTCCAGGAGCTTGGCCAGCATGGTCAGCCCTCACAGGCCCCCACTTTCTTAGCAGAAGGCTAGACTGGAGGCTTCTCCCCTTCCTGAGTGCCAGCTCAGCCGCACTCTGCCTCTGCTGCTGGAGACCACCATGGGCAGAAGCTTGCTAGTGTTTTTCATCCAGGACTTTCTGTTGTTGTTTTAATTTTTAGAGATTTTTAATCTGAATGTGCACTTTCTAGCCTTCCTTGGAAAGCCAGAGCCAGGCCCACATTCCCCGCCTACCCTGGCCTCAAGCTGAGCAGAGTGGTGTCTGCTTCAGGGCTCCCCGTGCTCCCTGTTCCTCACCAGGCCCCCCACTTCACCTCACTCCCCGCTGCGTATCCACCCAAGGCACCCCAGAAAGTACTGGCCTGAACTGACCGAAAGCCTGTGAGGCTGAGTAGCTGGCGTGACAGATGGCAGATTGGCCAGGTAGCAGGGACCATTGGAGACTTGGGCCCATACCCCGACCCCTCCACTCCCAGCTCGGTACTTAGGACCCAGCATCTTGGCTCCGCTTTCTCTCTCTCCTCTGGAAAAGTCATTCACTCATTTGTAAACACTAGAACTGTTACAAAACAACAGCAATACTACAAGAATGGAATGCGATAATATAGATAAGAAAGCTTGGCCCAGGAGCCTGGCTGCCCTTCCTCACCACTGATGTGCTGGAGCCCTTGGGATGGTAGGTTTGTTCCTCGCAGCTGCCTACTTTCCAGTAGCATTCCCTGTCCCAGTGCCACAGAGCACTTTAAAGCACTGCCCCGAGGCCACTTGGCAGTCATTTGAGTCTGGGGAGTTCTCAGTTTTTTCCCCTTAGGCAGATTTTGTGATTATATCAAGATTTTGGTTTTAGGATCTATTACCATCTCCTTACTTCCCATCTTACTTAATTCAGCAGCTTTTCAGGTTGCCAGATTTTTTCACTGAGAGTAAGCCGACATTCCTAAGGACCTTACCACTTAAGAGTCTTTGTCCTTGTTCTGTCCCCAGTGTCTCGGGTCCTTCTTGGCTTTGTGTGTGAAAAACCAGCCTTGACCTTGGCAGTTTCTTAGTAGAAAGCCCAGAATGCCTTCCTACCAACTGGTCTCCCTGCAAAGAATGTTCCTTTGATCAACATCTTTGTACAACTGATGCTCAGAGAGCCCCAACCGAGCTGGGAGCGGAATCTCACATCACACAAAATTTACGTATTTACATTTCGGATGAACAATAAAATCCCTGTGTTTAAAAATTCTTATTCCAAAATAGAGATAGAAAATCAGGATATGAAGGAAGAGAAAGAGAATTGAAGAGCTTTGAGTTGTTCCCTGGAGCTGGAAGACACTGGGGCTTGGGAGAGAGATGTCAGTTAGTTGTTTTCTGTTTCTACGTGAACTGAACATGGGAACCAATAGTAGTGGAAGGCCTGGGTTGCTGGGGACAGTCAGGGAAGGTCTGCATTCAGCGGTTGGTGCAGGGAGCCCCCTCCTTCGCCCACTAGGCCCAGAGGTATCTCCCACCCACCCTGGAGTACAACCAGGGGGCCATCGTTGTCATTTCTTCCAAAGGTGACCAGGGAAACTGGCTCAGCCCTGGAGGTTCAATTCTCTCCCAAGTTTGTGTAATTGTTTGTTTTTACTTATTTGCAAGAACAGCACACCATCTGGCTCTAAAACAATATGCATGCACTGTTCACTACATGAGCACGCACTTTTAGAAGGCTTCCAGGGTGAGCACCTTCCAAGCTCACATGAGTCATGTGACCAGCGCTGTCCACTTTTGTGCATCCAGGCAGTGTGTGTGTGTGTGTGTGTGTGTGTGTGTGTGTGTGTGTGTTCTATGAGATCTGTGCTGGGATGGGGAGGGAGATGACACCTTCTGCAGGAAGGTGGCAGCACTGAGGGCGTTGGTGGGTGACCTTGTAAAACACCTGCTGATGGTGGAAAGAACACAGAAGAAAGGTCAGAATGTCCCCTTCGAGTCCCAGCTCTGCTGGTTACTGGTTGAGGAGCCTATAGCAAACCAGAATGCCTTTAATTACTGGTTCTGTCAATTAAAATGGGAAGAAGTTACTAGGACCAAGACCTCCCTTTGACTGGGTGCCCTCAGGCCTGCCTGCCCGCCTCTGAGGATGTTAACAAGGTCCAGTGAGGTGACAGAGGTGAACGTGTGGCCTGTGTCCTTCACCTTGCCCTCTGCCCTCCACCCCCACCCTGGGGTGTTCCTCCATTGGACGGGGCAGGCTGCTGAGGAAGACTTCCTCCTCCCGGGCCTGTCGCGGCCCTCCTTGAGCTGGTTCCCACTGCCTGGCATTCACTCTCTAACACCGCATCTCCAATTGCAGATTGCTGGATTTTTCCAATGAAGGCTTTACAAACTGGGAATTCATGACTGTGCACTGCTGGGGAGAGAAGGCTGAGGGCGAATGGACCTTGGAAATCCAGGATGTGCCATCCCAGGTCCGCAACCCAGAAAAACAAGGTCAGTTGGGCTCTGGCACTTTGTAACAACCATATGTGTTAACCCTCTTAACCCTAGGCCTTTAACTATGTTGTGTCAGGTGAATCTTCATTTTGTGGAGGTAAAATTCATACAGCACACAGTTCATCATCTTAATCATGTTAAAATGTACACTTCGGTGGTTTTCAGTGGATTTGCCGTGTTGTACAACTATCGCCACTGTCTTAATTCCGGAGTATTTTCATTTCCTGCAGAGGGAACCCCATGCACGTTAGGCAGTCACTCACCCCTATTCCCTCCTCCCCAGTCCCCGACAATCCCTAATCTAACCTCTGTCCTCAGGAATTGGTCTGTCATGGACATTTTATCTCAATGGAACCACACAATATGTGACCTTTTGCATCTGCTCCTTCCACTTTGCACCCTCTCCCCGTGCGCCCGTGGTGTCGTATGCATCAGAACTCTTCATTACCTCTGTAGCCAAACAGTATTTTACTGTGGGCACATACCATCCTTGCTTCATACACTGATGGATTTTGGGTTATTTCTACCTTTCAGCTATGGTGCAAAGTGCTTGCATGAATTCCATGTGCAAGCTTTTGTGCGTTTCATTTCTCTTAGTCATATCAATACCTAGATAGGATATTGCTGGTCACAGGCAGACTCTTTGTGTAGCTTGCTTAACTTGTGAGGAGTAGCCAAGCTGGGGGCACCCCTTTACACTCCGCCAGCATTGTATGAGAGATCCAGTTTTTTTTTTTTTTTTTTTTTGACAACCTCACTAACACTCATCATTGGCCTTTCTTAAAAAAGGCCATGCTAGTGGAATGCGTGGTTTGGATTTCCGTTGCTCTCATGACTAATGATGTCAGGCATCTTTTCATTTCCTTTTATTTATTTATTTTTAATTTATGTTTTTGGTACAGGGTCTTACCACGCAGCTCCTACTTGTAGTGATCTTCCTGTTTTTAGCCCGCATGCACTGGGATTACAGGCATGCGCCACCATGTCTGGCTCAGTCACCAACTCAGTGCTCCCGGGGTCAGGTCAGCAAGGCATGTGGTACTGGGGACCGAACCCTGGTCCCTAAGCTTCTGTATGCAGTCACTGAGTCTGCTGAGCTAAAACACTGGCCCTCTTCGTTTTTTTATATTGCTTTTGTGTGTATCTTTTTTTTTTTTTTCAGAGATAATGCTTTAAGTCCTTTGCCCATTTTAAAAATTGGATTATTTGCCTTTTGCTTGTTGAGTTGTAAGAATTTGATCAGATATATGATTAGAAATTTTTTTTCCTCATTCTCCGGGTTGTCTTTTCCCTTGAGTGATTGTATTTATCAGCCTTCTTATTGCTGAGACCAAGAACCCAACATTGTCAGTCTAAAGAAAGTGAGGTTTGGAGCTGGGGAGATAGCTCAGCGGTCTGAGTGCCTGCCTGGCCCTACCATGTGCCATGCTGGCCTGGAACCCCGGGCATGTGGTGCTGGCCACTGAAACCGGGCTTGGTGGGACACACCTCTAATCCCAGCACTGGGGAGGCTGAGACAGGAGAATCACTACGAGTCTGAACTATGTAATGAGACTCTGTACCAAATAAATAAATAAAAGATTTTACAAAAAAAAAAAAGGTGAGGTTTATTTTGGCTGATAGTTTCAGATGGTTCAGTCCATAACAAGCTGGTTCCGTGGCAAACACAGCATGGCAGAAGGGCGTGGTGGGGACAGTTACTTAATCTTAGGCATCCAGGAAGCAGGGAATGAGAAGGATGAGCCAGAGCAAGAGATACGCCCTGCAGGGCAGCAGCCCCAGCGCCCCGTCTCCACCTGACACAGTGCAATTATCAACTCGTAAGTGGATTAATCCTCTAATAAGCGCACACCCATGATCCAGTCGCCTCCTAAAAGCCCCACCTCTGAACACATGAGACTTCTGGTGGCCTTTTAGATCTAAACCCTGACAGCAATGGTGTCCTTTTATGCACAGAAGTTTTTAATGTTAATGAAGTCTGGTTCATTTTTCTTTCACTGCTTGTGCTTTGGGTGCCGTATCTTCAACACCATTGCCTAATCCAGGGTCAGAAAGCTGGCTTCTATGGTTTCTTTTCAGGGTTTTATACTTTTAGTCCTTACGTTTAAGCCTTTGATCCACGTTGAGCTCGTTTTTTTACGGTCTAATGTAGAGGTTCAAATTTACTCTTCTGCATGAGGCTCTCAATTATCCGAGCACCGTAGGTTGAAAAGACCACTCTTTGCCCGTTGTGTGATCTCGCTCTCTTCTCCAGATCAGTCGAGACTCTGGCGTCTGTTCCATTGGTCTAGCACTCCTTTACCAGTGACACACGGTTCCGATAGCTATAGCCTTGTAGTACATTCTGAAGTCAAAATGTATGAGTCTCACCAGTTTTCTTTCTTCAAGAGTGTTTCGTTTATTCTGAGTCCCTTGCAAACCCATGTAAATCTCAGCATAAGTTTGTACATTTCATATTTTTTAAATGTAAGTGGAATTTTGGTATAGATTAGATGTGCAGATCAGTTGGAATCCTGCCACTTTAACGATATTAGATCTTCTAATGCATAAACATGGGGTGCTCTTCCATTATTTAGATCTTCTTCAACATCGTTCAGAAATGGGTTTTGTAGTTTTTTAGTATGCCTTTTTTTTTTCTGCCTTGGCTTAACTTATTTCTAAGTATTGTATTCCTTTTAGTGCCAGGTAAATGGAATTATTTTCTCAATTTTGGTTTTGGGTCACTTACTTCTCTGATAGTCTTGTACTGTTTCACAACTGCTTTGTTATCCTCAGTCGTGTATTTATCCGGGCTTTGTTGGCTGCCTTCCATGGGCCAGGCGCTGAAGTCGTCCTCAGATCATACCCTGCAGTGGCCTCTGAGATCAGTAAGCTCTTCCCATGTCTGTCCGGAGATTCCTAGTGAAGCACACGGCCTGTGCCGAGGCCCTGCTTTCCGTGGGAGGGTTTCCCCGGGTTTGCTCTCACTGTTCGGTTGCTTCCTGTGCCTGTTTCTGTGACTATGCCAGCCCTTTCCTGGTCACCCCAGGGATGTACAGGATCCTTCTCTTGCTCCGGTTATTTTCCAACTCTCTATGACACACAGCTTTGTGTGTGTGTGTGTGTGTGTGTGTGCGCGCGCGCGTGTGTGTGTGTCCTGGAAAAAATAAAAAAAAAAATGTTGACTTGCCTCAGGCAGAAAGCCAACTTTTAATTATCAAGTCATTTATAGGGGTTCTAGCTCTCAAAATCACTTTCTTTTTTTCTTTTTCTTTTATTTTTGGACCAGCCCAGCCCACGCTGAGAGCAGGGCTGGCACAGCATGTGGTGCCAGGGATTGAACTGCCATCCCCTGTGCCTGCCTAAGCTTGCCTAAGCAGACGCTTTAGACCACTGAGCTATCTCACCAGCCTCTCAACATCACTTTCTTTTGGATTTTAAAATAACTGTCAGAAAAAAGTTACTATTATAAACTCTAAAAGTGCAAAAGCATAAAAATGTAAATAATTTGAAACTTGCTTATTTTAAGTGTAGTAGCTCCTCAGTCCTTTCCTTTAAAAGCCCCCAAATAGATCAGCTTACTGTTCAAATACTGAGGGGCCGCTTCTCGTGCCAGTTGCCGCCCCACGCCTTCACCACTCTGCAGGCGCCATGCCGAGTCCCTGCCCCTGCAGCAGCCCTGTCCCTGCTTGCCCAAGGGGCTGCTATGTAGACAGACTGTGGGCCGCGATCTTTCCCTGCACCCTCCCCACAGGCTCAGGCTCTGAGCTGTGGAGGGATGGGGCTCTCTGCCGGGTCAGCGCTGCCATAGGCTCCTCTCCCGCGTCGCCCTCCCGGTGCATTCCGAAGGGTGCCTGGGTCCCCTTTACCCTTCACCCCCCTCCACCACATATTTCTGACTGTGTCTGTCTGCTGCTCACACGTAGACTGCTCCTGTCCACTTCCCCCAGACTGGGGCTGCTCAGGGCCCCTCAGAGTAAAAGTCCAAGTCTGGGTCTCCTGTCGAGATGCCACTCTGCTGGCCACATGGGCAGTGGTTAGGCTGCGGAGCTTGGGAAGGAGACCTACATAGCACCCAGGAGCCTGGGCCTTCCTAGGCCTGCACCTTCTCAGGGGCCCATGGGCGATGCTGTTCACCTTGCAGAGCTGTGGTGGGATGTAATCCCTTCATTCCAAGAAGGTGAAGAGAGCAAGGCGTGGAACACAGTGGCCCCGGGTGGTGCGCCCCTTCCTGAAGCGCTCCTGGGCCTCCCGGTCCCCCCACAGGCTGCTCCCCATTGGCCTCCCTGATGGATCCCTCGCTGATGCTGATGGCTCCAGGTGTGCTTCTCGCCACTGCTTCATCTTCCTTCCCGTGCAGGGTCCCATCCAGCCCCACTCAATGCGACCTGGCGACAGGGCCCGAAGGCTGCCTCTCCAGACCCCTCCTGGAGCCTAGCCCTGCATGTGGCATCACAGACTGAACTACCAAATAGCTTCTCCCATTCTCCCTGGTAGTGGGCGTAGCCCACTGTCTATTCTCTTGCTCAGACTAAAGCCAGGAGTCAGCATTTCCTCTTCTTCTCTGCCATCTGCCTCCTGCCCATCTCTCCATCTGCCCAGTGCCTCCTCTGCCAGCCCCCGATACCCTTACCTCCTCCAGCCCCTGGCTTTCCTGCCTCTGCCCACAGTGACTGCAGCGGCCGATGAGCCTCTGATGTACAATTCAGGTGTCACCCCTGCTCATCACATGTGGCTTCCCATGGTTTGGTTTTGTCTTGTTTTGTTTTTCTCAGTAGAGTACTAAGGATTGAACCCAGATCCTTCCCACTGAGTTAAGTCCTCAGCCCTTTTTGATTTTTTTTTTTTTTCTTTTAGTTTTAAGCTAGATTCTCACCAAGTCCCTAAGTTTCCCAAGCTGGGCTGGAACTCATGGTCACATGCCGCTCTGCTTCGCCAGCCTCCCGTGGTCCAGAGAGCAGAACCTTTTTCCCCTAGCATGGCCTGTGACCTGCCAGCACTTCTCCTCATGTTCTGTTTCCTCCTCCCCATCACACTGACCTCCCTGGGTTCCCTGGACACGCGTGGCCTGCCCCATGCGGGGCCTCTGCTTCTGCTGCCCTCTCCTCTGCAAGTGCTTGTGCTACCTAGGTCCTCCCCTGGTTGCAGCTCAGGCGCGGCTCCATGGCTTCAGCTGAACGTCTGCGGTAGATGTCCTGCTAGCTTCCCCAGCCCATGTCGCTTCTGCAAAGACAGAGGCTGGGATGAGAATGAGGAGTAAGAATTTGCTAACATTCCTCTCTTGCACTGGTTTTGGCACAAAGGGATGATACATTTTGATTCTAAACACTGATAGAGACATGTGGAATCCAAATTTCACATAATATAAAAATCAGAAACATTTGAAACAAGCAAACCATCCAGATCACCATAGGAAAATAAAAGGGAAGAAAAATCAGTCACTGTGCCATAGGATCAAAAGAACTCCAGGTGAATTTGAGTAAGTCCACAGAAATAGGTCCACAGAGATAGGTCCACAGAAGTAAGTGGAATTAATTGGTGCATCCAAAGAATAAAACATCCTGCCATTCAGCCTTCACTCAGCCAAGATTTACTGGGCTGCACTAGGTTCTAAGCACTGGGGACAGAATGGTGACCACACCAGACACTGAGGTTACGTCCAAGGGGATGCAGCAGCTGTTAAACAAGATCACCAAGCAAAAGGTGATAGTCCATTAGATGACGAGAAGCTGGCGGACAAAGATTCAGTAGGAATGGATGAGAGGACAAGTCCGGGTGATAAGGAAGCCTGAAGGAACAGAGGTCTGAGCAAGGCTTGAAGAGGAGGAGGCGAGCGCTGCGGTCACCTTGGGAATGGCCTTTCACAGCGGAGGGCTCAGCAGGTGCGAAGGTCCTGGGGCAGGAGCATGCCTGGGTGTGTGGTGCAGCTGAGAGCCCTGCAAGGCTCCATCAGAAATAATGGAGTCATTCACTGGGAGACAAGGGACAGAATCACACCAGGCTTTGTAAGCCACTGACCTGACTTGGTGGGAACTTTTAAAAGTGGAGAGCAATTGTCTGAATTTCCATGTTAATAGGATTCCTGACAGCAAGCAACAAGCAAGCGACCAGCAACGACCCCACGAGCCCTTTTTTTGTCTCATATTTTATCCATTCATACCCTTAATCCTAGCATTGCACCATGAATCAATCTGCATCACACACTCTAGACCCAGCTGCCTCCAAAAAGCCCCACCTATGACCGCATGAGGCTTTGGGGGGACATCCAGACACAGCCATAAAAGGGGGTTCTGCCACAAGCCAGTGCCAGGCAGGTATCCAGGAGCCTGAGATGTGGTCCCAGTCTCTTAGGAACTGGAGGCAGGCTGGATGGGGATGGTTCCTTGGCTGAGAACCAGTAACACCACCCCCAGGCCCTAAGGCCACCAGAGACTCAGAGGACTGTCCAAATTCAGCAGAGCAAAGCCATTCCTTCCACCTGAAGGAGTGGGGACAGACAGGCTTGTCAAGAGGGATCTGCTTTAAGGCCTGCCAAATTTTCAGTCTCGCCTGTACTTATTTGGTTTTTTGCTTTATTTCGTTTTTGAAACAAGGTCTCACTATGTTGCCCAGGCTGGTCTTGAACCCATGTGCTCAAGAGATCCTCCCACCTCAGCCTTAGCAGCTAGGACAGCTGGTGTGCACTACCATTTCTGGGTCCTTCTTGGTTGCCTTTTTAATTTTAATTTCAGTAGGACAGAAAATATAGGCCATCAGGAAATGGAGACTGAACAAAAGTGTATCAGTGCTTCTTTAGTTTTGCTAAAGTGCTTTGTTGTCTCTCCCATGCTGGGGGCGCTCCGTAGGGCCAGCTGCTCCCAGGTAGCAGGAGGGACCTCAGGTGGGGTTCTCATGATGCAGCAGGGCTTTCATACCTGCCTAGAGAGCAGACAGGACAGGGTCAGGCTGACACAGGATCCTCTATGATGAGCGGCCTGACTCTCCACTCTCCTGGGCAGGTCTGGAGCTGCCCCAGATGCCCCTGGACCATCATGAGTGCAGAGCAGAGCAGAGCAGAGCAGAGGCAGGGCTGACCAGGGGAGAGGGCCAGCTACCACAGCGAGGGTACTGGCTGCAGGCAGGTCGGGCTGCAGTAGGAGGAGAGGCTCCAATTGCCAGAATCTGAGATTTCCAGAAACAGTGGCAATGTCAGGAAGCTCCAGCTAGCAGAGAGGGTTAAAGGAACCCAGGGTATAGCTCGGCAGCTAAAAGCTTGAGCCTGCCTGGCAAGAACAAGGTCTTGAATTCAATCCCCACTACCACAAAAAAGGAGAAAGGGTTAAAGAATGGTGGGGAAGAAAGCAGACTGCAGAGCCAGGTGTTCTGTGCCCTCCGGAAGTACACGGAGGCACCATTATACTCTGCCTGAGGGCCTTCTTCCCAGAGTAGGCAGCATACAGAGAGAATGCACCCCAGAGGCTGAGCCCAGGTGGCAGCCTCCCTGAGAGCAGTTACAGTCACTGTTTGGGCAAATCGGGGACCTTGGTCCTATGCATGATTGTCACAGAGTAGGTCGGAAGAGAGGGCAGGAGGACCATTCTGCAGGCAGCCTGCTGTGTAAGGCAGGATGACAGTTGGCACCTGAGTCCAGGTCAATCTGATGGTGTCTATTGCAGAGGTCACCAGTGGACTGCGGTGTGACCAATTCTAGAATCCAGAAGTAGAGAGTTCTTGTGCTCCAAGAGAAACAGGGTCCACAGCACCATCAGGGCCAGCTGCCCTATTCACATTGTCAACTTGAATTGGTACCAAATGTTCTGACCGTTCCCTCCTAGGCCACCTGGAGAGAGCGACCTGTGGGTGTGACATCACCACTGCCCTCGGTGCCAGGTGGAGTGCAGCCGGAACACAGGTGCGGTGCCAGAAAGAACAGCACCCTTATCGGGATCCTGAGACCCCATTCTGGGGGCGAGCTGTCTCGTTTCCCGCTTCCTCAAATCGCTGCAATTTAATTGCTTAAAAGGAATATAAAGAAGAAGAAAGCTCAGTTTTATTGGAATGCTATGTAAAAAGTACTTGAAAATCTCAGATAAGACCCGGCGTTTATTAAGTAATTAAGCGCTCTGAATCATAGGCTAGCTGAATAATACCTGTAGCGGAGTGCATTTGGTTTCTGTAATTTCTGTAATTAGTTTTAACACCATTTTCTAAACCTGAATAACGATTCGTCATCCTCTTTCCTTTCCGCTTCCTCAGCCAAAGGAAGGGCGTTGCTCTCCCAGGATCACTCTCCTGCAGGAGACAGTTCAAGAAGTGAGTTCGGATCCCACTTCCTGGTAGCTTTCTGTTCATTCCTGCCTTCAGCATGATTTTAGGGAGGTCATCTTAGTGCCACGCCTGGGGACACTGGGTAAGGCACATGCAGTCCCCACGTATGCCGGGGAGGGCAGTTTCCACACAGAGGGCCTGCAAGGTCCGGGAGACGGGCTGGCAGCGGTGCCCCCAGCGCAGGTGAGGGGCTTGTCCTGCAGACAAAGCCTTTTCAAGAAGTTGGACTTCTAAATTCAGGCACTGAGCGCAAGGAGTCCCATTCTCTGGGAAATGGTTTATCTTCCTAAAGCAAGTATCACCCGGCCTGGCTGGGTCCCCCCCCTCACCTTCCCCAACTCTGCGGCCCTGGAACTGGGCCTCTGCTCTTCAAGAGGTGGCTGTACGCAGGTGACGACCCAGACTCGTAACTGCAGAGAGGAGCTTCTCTGTCCCCCACCTCCCTCACGGCCCGGAGCCACTGGAGCCACAGCTGGGGCACATGCAGAGCCTGTCACCTGCCTAGGCCAGGCTGGCGGCCCAGGTGCACAGTCCACATGGCACCCTCGGGCACAGGAAGGGCCCTGCGCCTCTGGTGACCTGGCACTCGTGCCAGCGCCCTGATTCAGGTGAAGCAAGAGTCCTGCCTGCTGCGCAGGCGCTGGGCGTGGGTCCATGCAGCACCGTGGAACCAAGTCCGGGTGCTTCCCTTACCTTCACTGGATGCTACTCTTACCTCGGGAACCAGAGCTTAACGGCACACCCACGAGTGCCAGCTGTCCTGGCAGGCACGGGCTGGGCTGTGCGTCCTCCTCCTGCACCTCTGTGTCCCCTCCAGGGTGGGGTCCAGCCCAGTGCCTCGTGAGGAGGCTCACATGGTTCTCTCTGAGCAGGGCTGCCCAAGCCGAGCACCCCTAGAAGCTTGGGCCCCTCCCACCATCTCCCCTGCCAGAGGGCCTCTGAGGCATCGGAATTCAAATGCAGAGAATAACTGAGCACTCTTCCCAATCCTCCGTCTGTAATTGTCACCATGTATCTTCCACAACTCCGAAGGGTTTGAGTTTTAGTGCTTGGCATTCACATAGTAATAAATAGACTGTCTGAGACAATTGATGGCATTTTCAGAAATTCTGTGTCATTCCCTTGAATGCTAAGCATTTATTCTTTCTGATTAAAATTTCCCCTTTTTCTGTATTCTTTCCTTCATTTCTGAGTGAGCAGCAATCCGTACGGCATTGGCAGTACTGTTCAGAGCCGCACTGAGGGAAGGAGTCAGATTTATCAAAAGAACAAGGGCAGGTTAAGGGCGGTAATTCCCCCTTGTGTGTTCTCGATGTGGGTGCTATTTAATCTCATTTTTAAAAAGCAGCAGAGAATCAGGAGTCTTAAATAGCTACTGGTAGTAACAAGGAATTAAATTTTATGGGAAAAGTTCTGATTGCAGGTAATCAGTAGTGGTGCGAGGGTGTTTACAAGTGAAATATCATTTCCCAGTCGAAGGTCTCCTTGAAAGTACACCCAGGGGCACGGCGTGGTGGCGCAGGAAAGGTATGCCTCAGTTGTCTGACTGTGTATGAGTGCAAAATGCACAGTGTGCCGTGGAGAGCCGGTTTCTTTTCTTCCTGTTTGGACCTTTTTACCCCTAGTCAGTTGACCTTAGCTCTAACTATGAAAAAGGCAGAGTACCAAGTTTACGTGCAGTTGAGAGTGGGAACGGGGTATGGATGGGCGCGCGTGCATGTGTGTGTGTGTGCACGCACGTGTATTGTGTATAGGTAGGTGCGTGTGGGTGGGTGCGCATCCATGTGCAGGCTTATGTGGGTTTGCTTGTGCATGGGAGTGTGTGCATTGGCTTGGTTGCTGTAGCAAAGCTGCACAACCACCTGCTCAGATCCATACTCTGCATCTCACCAGCAGTGGCCCTGGTCAGATTATTCCCATGCTGTGGGGTCTGGGTCTCTCCTCGTACTACAGGTTGTTGAAAGGGTTAAAGGAATCAGTGACTGAAATGCACGGCATCTTTAGGATTGACCTGGCTCCGCTCAGCCATCTTCTTGTGTTTTTAACCTTCCTTCTGTGGAAGAGGAAGCCGAGTCTGTGCTGTACCCCGGAGTCTGACTGAGCTGTGTGCACTTCGGCTCAGGGCCTAGTTCGGGGCCCTTTTCTCAGGTAGGGCCATCCCCTACAGGCATGTGCGGCCATTAGCTGATTTATTCTCCTTAGTCCTGCGGCGAGTGGCTTTTATTTATCTGGCTGTAAGATATTTTAAGTTGTATTTTTAATTAACTTGTCCTTGTCCTAGAAGACAGAAGTCAAATGACACATTAATTTGTATCAGATGTTGTGTTCTGGGAGCCTGTGCTCTATGCTGAAGTCAGGAGTTCTAGGAGTATCTCTCCAAGAGACCATTGTGGGACTCCTGAGACCCTGCTGGGACCAGTAGGAGTGGACACGGCTCTTTATTTATTTATTTTTTTTTTCCAGTAAAGTACTTAGAACACAATAAGCATTTGGAGCGATGTCTATAAGGGTTGTTCCCACACACCGTTCACTTAGATGGGTGGATTCGGTATCCATGCCTCGCAAATATGCCGTGTACACCCCACCTCTTCTGATAGCACGCGAAAGTAACAGGGTGGGGGTTGCTTGTTTGAAGGACTGACTATAAAGTTTGTCTGGAAGAGTAAATACAAAGAGTAACTGGAAAAATTCTGAAAAACTCAAGTGCAGGTATTTAAACATGTATTTAAAGTGGGAGGGCACTGGTGCTAGAATACATAGATAAATCTAGAGAGGAGCCAGACAGTCCATAGGTAAAGCCAGGTGAGTACTCCTGACTCACCCTTCAGTATTGGAGGATAGACTCAGGGCCGCCTGTGGATACCTAAGTCCTGAGGTGCTCAAGCCTTTTATATAAAAGGGAGTAATATTTGCAGTATAACCCATATACTCCTGTCTGCTTTAGATTTACAATACATACTACAATGCATTATGTAAGTGGTTGTTACATTGTACTGCCTTGGGGAAAATGACAAGATAAAAATCTGTGCATGGGTTTTTGAATATTTTGGAGCTGTACGTCACTGAATCTGTGGATGTGGAACCACATATATAGAGACCCAGCTGCATAGCGCTTCAGATCAGAAGGAAACAATGAATTATTAGCAACTAATTACTATTTAGAAAGGACATAATTATCATGATAGATAAACATACATAAGATTAGAAACTGCCATTTGGCCAAAAATAACATAATTATATTAAGATTAGGAAATATTTATGAAATTTTTGGACAAACGAGTAATTCACAGATGGCTTACCTTTTTTATCTAAGGAGTTGGCACACTTTTTTGTGTAAACAGCCAGACAGACTTTCTAGTCTCTGTGATAACTGTTACACGCTATCACAACAGTACGAAAGAAAATATGTTGCTGGATGGTTCTACGTTCTAAGCTGACATGCACAAAAAAATTTTGGTGGATCTGGGGCTACAGCTTGCTGCCCCTTACCCTACCCTACCTACCTGTTGCAGTTGAATTTAGTAGTTTCTGGTAATGAAGTGTCCTACTTATTTGGGTATTATTTCAGGCATCTGGCTACGTCTCTGGTTTCCCATCCAAGATTTGGATTGTCCTGTTTTGTTTAACAACACTGTGGGAGGAATTTTGAGGATCCATGTTTCATAGTTTGAGATCCATGTTTCAAATAATCAATGTACAGTGCTTATTGTAAATTCCACGTAGCCACTTGGTTCTCAGGAGAAGGCTTGCATTGATTTTTGCCAAATTCTTCTTATCTATAGGCATCCAGTTGTTGCAACTCATGAACAGTTGTCTTCCCACCATAAATATTAGCTAACATTTTTGTCAGAAACAGCAAAAGCATGTAGGAACTCATTCGTTCATCCATAATGCCAGCAACTTCTTTTCCAAATTGGGTGAAAGTCTTCAAACATAGGAAAAATATTTCTGCTGCTTTCAATGCCATTCAGAGAGTAGTGGCTGCAGACACAGTATACTTTTAAATTTCAAAAGCTTGATTAGCATTTTCTCCATGATTTTTCTTAAGCGTAGAAAAGCAATGACAAATTAAGCCTTTGCTTGTAGCAATTATCCATTTCCATGTGGAAATATTGCCATGAAAGCTGGCTGAAGATCTAAAAAGACACGCTGGAACACGTTAAAATTTTGAAGTTTATTTGAACAAACAGAAATTTGTGTGAACTGACCACCAGATCGCAGCAATTCAAGTCCTGTGGTTGTAGTCCCAACAAAGGTATTATTTGATGAGTCATTGTTTGGGCAGTCGCCTTACTTGAATTGTCTTAGTCATAAGTTCAACACAATAAAAAGAATGCCCCCAAAGCTACTTGTAATTGAGTAAACTTAAGTTTCGTTTTCTTTTAAATTAGCTATTTATAGGAATGAAGTCTGAATGAGGTGTGGGTGTGCTTGTGTAGGAACCCAGGGCACTGGAGCCACCTCAGATTCTTGGTTTCCCACTTAATTATTGCAGTACCAGATATGAAGGCATCATGATGGCAGACAGATAGAGGAAGACTAGCCACCATCAGACAGAGCTTCCCCTGTGTGCAGAGCAGGTGTGAGTAACCCCAAAGCCTAGAGAATGACCAAATGTAGTCAAATCTTTATACTGCTGGGGTGGAACGTAGGCTTTGTGCACACTAGACCAGCACTCTACCACTGAGCTATATTCCCAGCCCTCTTGGATCTTGATATGATTTATTTCATTGTATATAACTTAAATTTAAATAAAGGCTGTGTTCGACAACCAACTCATGACATTCCTGAAAGTGTTAACAGTAAGTTAATTAAATCAATGTAAGCCAGCTCTCTAGTGCGTGTTGAGAATCACAGAGGTTCAGACTATCTTTCTTTGATCTAAATACATTTTAAGGGAAAAGCCTGGGTCAGCTGAGGATGTCGCTAGGTAAAAAAGCATTTGCTCAGCATGCACGAGGTCCTGTGTTCATCCCCCAAAATAAAGAAGACAACGAAGTGGGGGTGAGGCAAGCATTTGGCCTGTGCATGAGGTCAGACCAGACACTGGGCTGTGCTCCCCACCCCAAGTCCTTTTTATCTGAATAGAGCCAGCTTTTCCAAATAGAGTCTTTGCCATCAAAATCAAGGGCTCTCATTTCATTGATTCCTTTCTTTCCAAGGCCCACTTAAAAGAACAAAGGTCTAGTTCTCTTTGACTCCGCTGTGTATTTAATAAATCGAGCTATTTTTTGAGTAAAACTTGCTCATCAGTTAACCAAATTCTTTTGAATTCTCAATTCATCTACATTTTTTTCCAAAGAAGGAAATTAAAACAACAGTATGGAAATACTAATGTAGAGGTAGACACTTCATCTCTAGAATGTCAAACCCACAGTCTTAGTTGCTTTTCTTGTTGCTGAGACAAAATATTCACCACCCAAACTTAAAGGAGGAAATGCTGATTTCAGCTCATCATTTGTAGCTCTGTTTATTTCAGTCCAGAGTCAGCTGGTTCCAAAGCAGGATGGCATGGCAGACGGGCAGCAAAGATGAGAAACAGCTCATGGCGTGTCAGGGCAGGAAGAAGGCAACAACAAACAGCAGCCACTCTGCCCTTCCTCTTATTATATCCTAGCCATAGTATAAGTCTCTTGACTGTACCACTCATACCAGGGTAGAGCTACCACACCATTAATCCCAGTATCTCATACCCTTAATCCACATTCACACACTTAATCCATTCCAGCCACCTTGAGAAACTCCCCACCTGTGACTGCAGAGGCTATCAGGAGTCATGTAGATATAAGCCAGAACATTCCATTCCTGTCCCCCAAAAGGCTCTTGCACATCCTTTTATGCAAAAGGCATTTAGTCTATCTCTAAAAAGTGTCAAAGCCTTAAAAGTTTCAGAATTTCAGGAAAGTCCAAGTCTAAATTCTCCTCTGAGATTTTAGAGTACCATGTGGATGATGCCCCAGTCTGTTACCAGTGGGAGCAGTACCCAGACTTCCTCCTCTTTGGTTGTAGGTATCAAGTACCTGGATGGATGAGCACGTGAACCCAGTGCCAAGGAACAGGTTCCTGAGGCTGCTGCCACTAGAACATGGTGCTCTGGGGCTATCTTCTCAAAATCCTTCACTTTTCCCATGTTGAGGCTGCAAGGGTTGGGCTCCAGTTGGTTCTTGTAATGTCCTCAGATGATCTTTTCTATTGGCTTCTTCCTTTTCAGAAGCCACCTATGCAGGCCATAGCTTTACTGGAACTTTGTTTCTGGCCAGATTCAAAACTTTTAAAGTCATTCTGCTTGGCTCTTTGCTCTTGATTTTCAAGATACAGCTTGCTAAAAGCTCCCAACAGTAGCCATGCCACCACCTCAACATTAGACTGCCTTTAGACTGCCTTAAAATTAATTCTGCAAGATTCATTAGTCCACCACACTTAATCTTAGTTTCAGGCAAAATCTCTGTAAGGGAGCACATTGCAGACAAACTTTCTGCCAAAATGCAGCATACATAGCTTGCAGTCCAACAGCCAATGCAGTCCTTGTTCCTAACTGAAACCTCCTGAACCTGGTTTTTACTGACTGTGTTAGTAACATCATTCTGGTTTTCTGAGCTTTAACCAGAATCTCCCATCAAGTTCAGTTTACAGCACTTCAAGGTTGCTTCTTTAGCTGTCATCTCCAAGCCTTTCCAAACTCTTCCCACAAGTCAGTTCAAAAAGCTCCTGAACCACATGGCCAGGTCACATCACAGCAACAACCCCACTCCCGGTACAAAACCTGTCTTAGTTACTTTTCTTGTTGCTGAGACAAGATAAATAACACCCAAAGTTAAAAGAGGAAATGCTTATTTCAGCTCACAGTTTGCAGCTCTGTATATTTTAGCCATAGTTGGCTAGTTCCAAAGCAGGGCAATGAGCAGAGGAACATCACAGAAGAGGAACAGCTCGTGCCAAAGAACCAGTAGAAGGCAGCAACAGGTAGCAGCATCCTGCCTTCCCTCTCTCCCGTTGTATTCCATCCAGGGTACAAATCTATTGATTGTGCCGTTCATACCCAGGGTGGAGCTACTATTGTCCATACCCTTATTCCAAATATCTCACTTTTAATCCACATTCAGAGTCCTAATATGGCCACCTTCAAAACTTACCCTCCAGTGGACACACTAGGCTTTGAGGAGAAATCTAGATACAAGCCATAACTCCTCCCAGGGTTAGATAGCCATAGAGCTTTATTCTTTGTCATAATTTTTATGTGTAAAGAGTATATACAAATCACTAAGAAGCACTTCATTGGAGAACAGGCAGAGAGCCTGAGAAGAAAATTCATGAAGAAAACATAGGAGTAATCAATAATGATAAATATTCAATCTTTGTAGTAATCAAAGAAAATGTAAATTAAAACACTAGAAGGGGGGGTTGTCATCATACTAAGTGTGAGTTCCAATGTGAGAGCTCCCAATTACTGGCTGAGAGACCCTGTAGTCTCTAAGCATGCTGTGAGATCTGGTAGGAGCAAACATTTCTAGCGCAACCTGAGCTGGCTCATTGTAGAGTCGGGTCCTTTCTCTCCACCCACCTTCTCCAAGTGTAAGTTCTACCACAGACTTTAGAAATTGGTGTAGTCTCTCTGGGAAATTCTCACCCAGAGGTAACTGGTAGACACCTACCTTCATGAGGAAGATTAAACTGGCTGTGACTTCTAGAGAACCCTGGGACTTGGCAACAGCAGAATCCAGGCTTGCTGCATTGAGGGCGAGCCACACTGCCCTCTGGTCAACCGGCCCAAAGGGAAACTCTTTCAAAACTCAGCAGGTGCATTACCCTTCTTCCTTTCTTCTCCTCAAGCAATACTTTTTCCAAGAAAAGCAAACAAAAACTTGCTAACCAACAGCTTTGTTTCCAAACTGCTGTGTGGAGATAATAAGCCCCGAATTGCCCTGGCTTCTCAGTGGCTGTTGCGTGCACTTGGGCACCTGCCCGGAGTCAGAGCTACTGAAGCAGTTCCCACACATCTTGGCTTTCTTTGGAGCTCAGCCCAGTACACCTGACTCCTCCTGCCCATTTCTGTGGAGTCCTATCTAGTGCTCTCCTTCCTGCAAACCCAAGAGGTGAAGTTGGGGCAAGATCTAAAAGATCCACTTGGCATTGTGGTGCTTTTGTCAAAACTTGCAAAGTAAGCTGTAGGGGAACAGAAAAGAGGATTAAACCCAAGCCACAGGCCACCGACCTGCCCAAGCGGGACAAGTGGCCAGGCTGCTGTGCACACTGGAACCTCTGCTCATTATTGCAGCCTTGGGACCAGAGCCTCTGGGAGGTGTGGTCAGAGTCCCACCTGGCCCCTTGCTGACCTGGTCATGAACCTCTCTCTGGTCCCCTGACTGCCTGTGTGGTGGAAAGAGTGACATGTGCCTCCTTAGGCTGGAGTGAGATGCAAGGACAGGAAGGTTTTGTATGAACAGATCAGCCTCATCATGAAGATGAGGAATTAGGTTGCAGGATTTTTTTTTTGGGGGGGGGGCAGATAGAAATTCCTTTATTTTTTTCCATTCAAGTTTTATCAAATAGATTGTTGAAAAAGGTTTCAGGATTATAATACGTCTTTTCTACAGGGACACCAGTAGTTCTTCTTGGTATTCAGCTTCATTGGCATTAATCACGTATCAGCTATCCACCGAAGTCTACAGTTCTGCTTCATTCTTATAGGGTCTCATGAACATGCTCTGCTTACTTGAATAAAAAGCTGAAGAAAACTAGGAAAGTGGGTTCCTTCCAACTGTTACTTCTGATAACTCATTGTGTATACCTTACCTTGATGCACGTGTCCCGATGACGTTTCCCTTGGTAAAAGCCGCATTGGAGTCCTGATGCACCTCCCAGAGTAGCCCAACCCTGCCGCACTCAGGTCGCACCTCTTTTTTTTGAGGGGGGGAGGCACTCAGGATGCCTTCAGGGCAGGTCTGGTTTGGCTTGAGGATGAGGGGATTGAACCACAGCATCCTGAGCCTGACTGCTCTGTTTCAGCAGGCACTTAAATGCCTGAGCTAATGGGCAGGCCCCCTAGGTCGCGCCTCTTGCACCCCGCAGAGGTCTGGCCCTTGCCTGCTGTCCTCCCTTGCCTGCTGTCCTCGCCTCTCCTAGCCTGCCCTGAGCTGAAGGCTGGGCCCTGGCCCGGCTGCCTTAGGAGCTACCATGGCCCCTGGAGGTGAGGTCAGAGGCAGCAGGACCTAAGGAAGCTGGTGCTTTCCTCTTCCTTTCCAGGTAAGGTGTAGCATCTGGCCTCCCCAACACCAAGCTGCTTGGAGGTGCAGGTAACACAGCCCAGAAGCCTTTCCCAGGGTGGGGGCAGGGATAGGAGGAAAAGCTCCTTCTGACACACACTCTCGGGCATGCTCGCCGGGCAGGCCCAGTTTGGAAGGCTTCCCCTGGCTGAGCCAGCCACCTGCTCTTGTTTCATTGCCTTTCTTTGCTGTTGCTCAAAGAACACAGAACCTTGGAACACAGAACCTTACCCTTCTTTGCCGTGCCCCCCCCCCCTCCTCTTACTCTTACTGATTCAGGACTGTGAGTGACTCCAAAGCAGCCTTAGCCCCCGAGCTTCAGCTCAGACCCTGTCTTCCTGGGAACCTGGGCTACGGTGCTCAGGCAGCAGACTGGACGAGAGCTTTGATGAGCTCTATGAAATATTGCACAGGACTAGATATCAAAGGCATCGTGGAGAGCTGTCCGCTGTGACTGCCTGCTGCCTCAGGGAGCCCAGCACTCTCGGCTCTCCCCTCACAGCTCAGCGCTGAGAATACGGTTAATAAGCCGTTGCCCAGTGATTGAACGAATGCATGTGCAGGGGCGGGCAAGCCTTGCTGAAATCGAGAGCTCGGCTCATTTTAATCAACTCTTTTTGGCTGTGTGTATTCAGTAAAATGTTTAATAATTGGTTAAAGGGGAAGAAATCAGTTTCCCCTGCGTGACTGTTCTTTCCCTTTTTGCCTCATAAACGGATTCACGGCTTCTTGATTTCTTTCCGTGTTTCTCGCTCACATGATTTTTTTCTTCCTAAGAGCATAACCGTTGCAGCTTTATGGCCAGCTTTATTGACCTCTTTCATTGACATCTGTTTTGAGCTCATCTTCATTTCCAAGATAAGAGTTGGAATTTGGTAATCTGTGTTCGATGGCTCAATCCATCTTGCTCTTGATGCCGGAAAGGAAGACAGATTTAAAACATGAGCCTTCTGTGCCGGCTTTAAACTTTCCACTAAACTCTCATTTCAGGAAAGTGCGGTGATAGAATGCTGCTCCCACTTCCTTGGAAACACAGTTGAAGAAGTTGGTATGGTTTCCAAACAGCCACCAGACGTGTGGTTGTCAAAAAGTTCCATTTTTATCTCCATTTGCATTAATATCACAGTAGATCGCTTCGCCTCCCATCTACTCTTTCAGGGCAGCATTGTAGCAGGGATTTTTCCCTCAAACTCTTCTAGTTGGAGAACAAAAGAAACCCATTCTCCCCTCTTATTTAGGGGAGGCATAAACCCACCTGCCAGCTTGCACATTGGTAAATTAGAGTAGTGTTTACTCATTCTTTTTTTTTTTTTTTTTTTTTTTTTTTTTTTTTTCGCATAATTTTTCTATTGCCCTCACCTTTAATTCAGTTACTGTTTCTTTCTGTATTTTCGGGAAGAGTCTACAGGGTATTCAGGGTCTCACTACTAGATCGAACTCATAGTGATCCTCCTGTTTACAGCCTCCCAAGAACTGGGTTTACAGGCGCGTGCCACCACGCCCAGTCTCAGTTGCCATCCCAACATGCCCCAGGGCTGGACCAGCACCGCGGGCCTGAGGATCGAATCCCAGCCCCTGCACCTGCTTGCAGGCACTTGAATCCACTGAACTATGTGGCTGGCCCTTTGTTTAGTCATTCTGTCTCCTGATAGTGAATGTAACAAAAGATGAGATTTGTCTCTCCACATATTTCATTTCTGCAAGTAAAATACTAAATGTTGATGAAATGAAAATAAAGAATAAACACAGGAAAAAAGAAACACTCCCCAGGGCTCCCTTTCTCAAGCTCAGCCCTGTCAGCAGCTGGGGACAAGGTGTACCTTGATATTCTCACTACCTGTCCAGCATCCTAGCAACCAGATCCTCCCCAGAAGATGTGGATGCATTTAATTTGTGAACGGAAGTAATAAAACTTATTCTGAGAAAAATATGTTCAAAAATGTAGCTGTTTCCATTCTGTCTTTTTTCCCCCTCCCATTCTAACATTTTACAAGGCTCTAACTATGTTGTATATATAACTTGGTATTTCCTTTTGTTACTTGCCTGTCAAGCAGTTTTAATGTTGCTATAGATCCTTTCTCAAAAATAATCCTAAATTTCCTTCCAGAATTTTGGAAGTTCTTTGTGTTTTCCTTTTTTGACTTTTAATTTGTTTGTGGTTTGATTTTCTTCATAATCTGTTTAATTTTTTTTTTTTTTTTT
>NW_004524578.1:4178114-4180427 GCF_000260255.1 Octodon degus
CCGTCGTCCCTCAGCATCCGGCTCCCCCGTGCAGTACTAGCCCCGAGAACAGCGCCGCCCCCTCGCGTAGCTGTGCACACACCTTTGTAAGTGGTCTCTTTCCTACAGACTCCTCAGATTATTTAATGTGTTGTTTGCTTCTTGCCTGAATTGTTACACCTGTATCCAAGGATGCTATCTGAAACCTAGGAAAACAGAAAAATGAAAAATAAAGTGCACGGGAGAAGATCTATCAGACAAACATAAACCGAAAGAAAGCTGGTACTGTTGTAGTAACATCAGATAAACTGAAACATCATGGTAAAAGTTTTACTAGAGCTGTGTGTGTATCTCTCGATCAATACAGAGCATCACTTCATATTGAAAAATGGCTTGACTCAATTCTGTAAGGTCCACTTTTAGTACTTTATGTAAAATTCATAACGTTGGCTTAAGTATATATAAAGCAAAACCATGTTAAAACTACAAAAAGAAAAAGATAAGTGTAGTGGGAGGCTTGATATGCCTCCAGTATATTTAATAGGTAAAACAGCAAAAAATCCATTAAGAATAGAAGATTTCACCATCATCTTCCGTTTGTTCTGGAAAACCAGTGGATTCTTGGGTTGGTGGGTTTCCATGATGTCCATATGTCTAAGTTATCCACTGTGATGTTCAAGTCTTCCGAAGTCCCAGTGGGACAGTTATCTTCTTCGCTTGCACTTCTAATTTAGATGTCATGTTAAGCATAGAGATTAAGTATAAACTCATGTTCAGTGAAATAAGCCAGGCTCAAAAAGTTCAGCCTCACATGTTTTCTCTTATATGCAAAAATCAAAGAAAAGAAGGGAGGGGGAGGAGAAACCAGACGGTAGACTTTTGAGGATGGGGGAGGGCACTGGATGGTGGGCGAGCCAGGGAGCAACAGTAATAGAGATGGTATTTGCAGGTGTGCATGTCCCCAGAGTGAACCTCACTATTCTGTGTTAGTAGCAAGCACTAATGTACAAAAAAAAAAAAAAAAAAAAAAAGAATATGGGGGAAAGGTTATTAAAAATAGAAGAAATTAATAGAAAACAAACATGCAGACAACATCAACAAAGCCACAAATTGGTTCTTTGAAGAAATTAATGAAATTAATAAGCTCCCAAAAATACCAATTAAGGAAAAAGCTGAGAATACTATATAATTTCACGAATGAGGAGGAACATTAGTATAGATCTTGCATTCATTAAAATTTTTATGAGGTTATTATAACCAACTTTGTGACCAAAAAAAAAAGAGTAACTCAAAGGAAAGGAACAAATTTCAAGAAAAAAAATACAACAGCAAAATTGAAACAAAGTTGAAGTAAAAATTAAAACTTCCTATTAATGAAGGAGAGTGTATAATTAAAAGAAAGCTCAAGGCCAGACAGATACGCTGGTAAATCCTAGTGAACATGTAAATGGAAGAAATGTCACTCTCTCTTCCACACAGTAAAATAAGGGGTAGCCTGCCCCTAACTATTTAAGTAAACACCATTTATCAAAACTAGACAGCACACTTTAAGGTCGGAGAATTTTCGGCCCACTCTCTGAAGACTCGTAGTGACCTCCTGTCTCAGCCTCCCCGGTGCTAGGATTGCAGGTGTGCACCACCACGCCTGGTTTCGGGCCGCCAGGGTTCTGAGGCTGGCATGACATTCGGTACCGGAGATCTAACCCAGGTGCTTGTGCTTGCCAAGCGGGCGCTTATGCCATGGAGCTCTCTCCCCAGCCCAATTCCTGCCTTATTTTGAATTAAGCAAATATTTTTCAGTATTACATACTATTTTCTCTATTGGCTCCTTTTTGCCTTTTTTGATTTTTTTTTAAATTTTTGCTCTAGGGATTACAATATACACCCTTAATCTATGAGATTACTCTAAATTAATAAGAGGCTTCGTAGTTCACAAATTTAAGAACCTTTTAACAATATAATACCATTCTCCCTGCTACTTTGTGCACAGTCGTATTGTATATTTAACTTGTGTGAAAGTTACAAATTCTGTCTTATAGTGATGTCATTTTTAAATTTAAACCATCTTTTTCCCCTTAAAGAAATGAAGAACAGGAAAAAAGCTACCCTGAGGTCTACCTACATATTTGCCATTTTCTGTGTTCTTTCATCTTTCCTGTGGATCGGAATTCTCATCTGGTATCGTTTCCCCTCAACTTGAAGAATTTCCTTTACCATTTCTTGTCAAGCTGGCTCTCTGGCCATGAATTTGCTCAGCTTTGATTTATTTGCAAATGTCTTTATCTTGGTCTATTTCTAGTGGTATTTTAATTGGCTATAGAATTCTCTCTTGGC
>NW_004524578.1:4182507-4221189 GCF_000260255.1 Octodon degus
TATTCATTTTCTACCTTGAAAGAACTGAAGAATCTTAGAAGATGGTGTTCTAGTGTTCCTGTCCAACCTCATAGATGTTGCACATGTAAGGGGCAGTAATTCACTGAACGGATACGCTGACTACTCCCCCCGCTTAACCACGGGGGACCACTGTGGCCTCACTTAGCCATGGCCAATCACTTTCCTGAAATATCAGTGAAAACTTCCAGAAATAACAATTCAATATCAATTCCATGCTGTTCTGAGCAGGATTTAAAGTCCTGCATCACTCTGTTCCATCCCATTCATGAGGAGAAGCCTCCTTTCCTCTGCGCTATCCACACTGTTTATCCTACGCACCCACTAGTCACTTTATATAGCTCTCAGGTTGTCAGATTGATCCTTGGTACTACAGTGCTAGAGGTTTAGTAACTATGGTTTTACCAAATAACAGCCCCAAGACAGAGGTAGTAATGCTGATGATTTGGATATGCCAAAGCGAAGCTGTAAAGAGTTTCCTTTGAGTGCAAAGGTGACAGTTCTTGACTTAATAAGGAAAGAAAAAATCATATGATGAGGTGACTCAGATCTATCATAAAAAATAATTTTTCTACTTGTGAAATTGTGAAAAATGAAAATAAGTTTGTACTAGCTTTGTATTCACCCCCATAGACAGCAGTGGTTTTGGCCACTGTGCAAGGTGAGCGTACAGAGACATCAGATGTGTGAGCGCATGTGCAGGAGAAATGGAGCGTGTCCATCCCGCCTGCTGCTGCAGGGGCTCTGAGAATATATCCCCTGCAGACCAGGCGGCCACTGGCATTCATGTCTGTGCTCCAGCCGAATAAAAATGGGAGCTTAGGATCTCCGGTTTCTTTTCCTGGCACTTAAATACCATCTTTTGGGGGAATTGTGGCCATAACAGCACAAGGGAGACACTTCCATCTCCTTTCTTACTTCTGTCTCTGAGGGTGTGCACGTGTGCACACTCCCATGTGTGCACCAGGGTCTGCGTGTGTGCACCCGTGTTCCTTCCTTATCCTCCTCTCCAAGCCATTTCCTAGATCCCTTGACGTTCCTCTTAGTTGCCATAATATGGACTTAAAGCGTATTTTTAAAATTATGTGTTAAGTGTATTAAGCAAATACTAGGATTACTGTGTATTATGGATGTAATACGCACAGTATTTTTGCTAAAGCTTTGTTGAGATATAATTTGCATACCACAAGATGCACCCTTTCAAAGTGTCCTTGCAATTTTTTTGCAAATAGATAGAGGGGAGCCTTTTTCCTTTCTACCAGCCAAACCTCTCCATTACACTTCATAACTTCGCTGCCGCCCTCGGGTGACAGGTCCCCTGCTCTGCGAAGGGAGGAACTTCCCACAGGAGAATTAGACGGGAGCGTATCGGCTTGAGTTCCTCGGTCTTTCTGCCTTTATGGTCTTCCAACTAAAGCATTTCTTCCTGCATGTTTTAGATATGAGAGCAGGGCGAGCAAATTGATAGATTCCTTACTGTTAATAACTTCTTGTATAGCCAAGAAAACTAGGGATGCAAAGTATTAGCCCCTAGTCCTTAATCCAACAAAGCCTTTCACCCAGCCCTGTTTTGTCTCCAATTGTAAATTCCCTGCTCAGGATCTTTAATGTTTAGTTCAAAACGCTGGGCAGAGAAAAACTTCATTATTGCTGGCATTTTCCTCCTGGCAAATTCTACCATCTTCCCTTAATTCTGGTTCTTTCTGTGAATAATAGGAATAATCCTGTTTGCTCATTAGGAGTTTAATCTTCTGAGGGGCAGTGCCGCAGCGAAGATAGTCAATGATGGTGCGGCTGCTCGTTGGCAGCCTCTGACAGCATTAGCTGCAGATTATCCTCTGTGGCTCACAATGACAGTCACCTGGGGCCCGCTGTTGACATCTGGGCCTTGGGCTGGCAGTGCAAGCCAAGTGTTTAAGCAGGTGGATTTGTGGTTCTTTCTTCTACATTCTCAGGAATCTGATGGTACAAAGGCCAAAGAATTTGGATTTAGACATCTTTTAAGACCTGCTCTTGGAAACTAAAGAATTCATGGTACTGGCTGGGTTTTTGTCCCGGTGAACTTAAAACGGGCTGCCAAGTATTGTGAATTCATACTAACACCTTCTGTGAAATCCTGCTGGCTCTGCATGGTGGTTCTGTCTAGTGCGACTCTCGTCAGGCCTGGCTGGCCCTGGAGGTACGCTGCCCTCTCCTCTTCCTCAGCTCTGCTGCATCTGCGCATCTCCTCATCCCGCCCAGAGCACAGCTGTGGGGCGAGACTGAGAGTGGAGGGAGCTGGTCCAGGGGAGCCTCACGCTGGTGTGTGTGCACACGCGTGGTATGTACGTGCCTCCCGAAGGCGAGGGCTCAGAGCTGTTCCTTCCCACACGTCTCCGTTTTGATCTGTTGTGCCAGATGGCTGATGTCTGGACCTAATGACTCCATAGAGCTGGAGTGGGTGCTGGGGAGGGGACCACAGCTAGGAGGTGATTCTAACAAGAAACTGATTCTCCGGGCGGCCTGGTCCTTCCCCTGGCTGTGCTGGCCTCCAGCCTTGTGTGATGATGTGCGCTGTGTGTGGCTGTGTAGCAGTGGCCGTTCAGAGCCTTAACACTGCCTTGTTCTCTGACCCTGTGCTTCCACTTGAGGGAATCTATCCAGGACAGCCATCTACACAGTAGCAAAAATATTCCTGGCAAATATTAAAGACAACAAATGTTTTATCATGATCCGAGGTCAGAGATCAGTTAAAGAGATGGTCATTCATCTTAAATATCTTGCTGTCAAAAAACCTGCCAAATTCAGCACAAAACCTGATGTTTGAAAATATTCATTCATCCCACAAACATTCAGCACCCACTAGGAACGTGCTGTGTGCTGAAGCTAATGCAGTAGGTAAGAAAAACACATTCCCTAAACACAAGGAAAAAAGTAAATGAATAATTCTGAGTGGGGCAAACGTGATACATGGAGGACAAAAGGCCAAAAGGACACATTTTATGAAAAATGTGCATGCAAAAAATTACAGCAGGAGGAGGGATGCCAGAAGGATCACAGGCGAATTTTATTTTCTTCTTTGTATGTTTCACTATTTAATAATTTGTCTTTTTTATTTTATTTTTATTTTTTGTATATTAGGGAAGGATCTATTTTAGGGAAGGATCTAGTGTTCAGAGTCTCACTACTAGATCGAACTCGTAGTGATCCGCCTGTTTACAGCCTCCCAAAAGCTGGGATTACAGGCACGCACCACCACACCCAGTCTCAATTGCTATCTCAGCGTGGGGGGGGGGAGGGGGACATTGGCTGGGCTGGCACAGCATCGAACCCCCAACCCCTGCACCTGCTTGCAGATGCTTTAATCTACTGAGTTATTTGGCCAACCCAGAAAGATTATTTTTATGTCTCATGAGGACAGGCAACCAGTGACCCCCTTGGTTTCCTTAAGTGAAAAAAGTACTTAAGTACAAGAAAGAGTTGAGGAACTGTGTTCCAAATTGTCCTGTCTAAACCATAACCTCAGTACAGGATCCCAAGTCACACACCTGTGAGGAAGGGAAGGTCACCTTCCGAGGCTGTGAGGACTCGTGGCCTGGAGCCTGGGCCCTCTCCCTGCTGGCGCTGTCTGCGCTGCCCCGTATGCCAGCCCTGCCGCTTGTCAGGAGGCCCTGGGCCCCCGGAGGCCCTGGTAAAGACCTTGCTGAGTGAGGAAAGGCACAAAACCACCGAGCAAGTGGGAGCAGAACGCTTTCTCATCTCACTTGGGCTTGCTTCGTGTCCTGCCATGCTTTTCTGCATCTTTGCAGATTCATCGCTTGTTCACAGCAAATCCTTTTGGTTGAGGTTTGAGCGTGGAACTTGCTCCCAGTGATATCAAAGCAGAGAGGTGTCCAGCGCTCGATTGTGGGAAAAGATGTTCAGCTTCTTAGAAAGAGAAACCGCAGGGCTAACCCGTCTGCGGTGACTAGATTGGCAATCCCAGTGCCAGGCTTTGAGCATGCACACTTCTTTCCGTGCCCTCCCCCTCTCCTAGGGACGTGATCTGAAAGTTCACTCGCAGACTGACAGGTATCTGTTCATCAGCTTTTATTTAATGCATAAGCGCAGCTCCTGTGTGGTAGTCCCCTGTTCTAATTGCTTTAGTGTTGCTAAATTATATAATCTCCCATACAACTCTATGAGGTAGAATTGTCAGCCCTAATCTCTAGATGTGCCAATGGGAAAACATAGATTATGCACTTGCCTGAAGGCTACCTGGCAAGTAGGAGGCGGCGCCAGGATTCAGACCACTGTGCCCCACCCCCACACTGAACATCCTCGTGTAACCAGGGTTACACCACATGCCACAGGATTACAGCTCTGTTTGTAATTGCAAACGTTTGGAAATAACCTAAGCGCCTCCCAATAGAAGATTATTTAAGTAAATGACATTACATTTCTCCAGTATACTTCCAGCAAGAGAATAACTGCCCAGATATTTTGCCAATGCAGAAACAAGATGTAGAATCAGTCACAAGGTGTGTAAATAAAGACAGCGGGGCAGGACACGTGTTATACCTGCCTGAGTCAGAGTAAAACATTTCTGGAAAGATACAAAAAAAAGAAACGGAGACCTGAAGTCACCAGTGAGTAGAAAGAGAGGTGATCTGAGGATGAGGGAGGGAGACTTTCATACTTTGAGGTTTTTTTTTTTTTTTTAGTTTGTTTGTTTTCCTTTTTTGGCTGGCTCAGCCAGCCCTGAGGGCAAGGCTGGCACTGCATGTGGTGCTGGGGAGCGAACCTTGGTCTGCTGCACCTGCCTAAGCTTGCCTAAGCAGGTGCTTTAGACTGCTGAACTATCTCGCCAGCCCATGATTTGGGGTTTTGAGCCCTCTTGTATATTTCTTATTCAGCAACATAAAGCAAAAGCCTGAATACTAGTCCTTTTAAATATTTCTTCTTTGGCCATGCAATCACTTTGTTTATAGATTGGTTTTTAAATTACACTTAAATTTTTTTTTAAAAAAATTTATATGTGAATAAGTAATACAGTAAATGTTTGTGGCATTGTAAAAAAGCAGTTGGGGATGGGAGGTCGGGTCAGAGAATTAGCTCAGTGGCCTAAGTACCTGGCAAGTGCAAGGTCCTGAGTTCGATCTCTGGTACCAAAAAAAAGCATTCTGTTCCCAGGGAACTATAATAAGAATGAAATCTCATTTTCATTTCAGCCTGCCCCTCCCCCAATCCCTTTCCCACGAGTACTGGTAGTTCCAGTAACTCTTTCCTCTCTCCCTAACCCCTCTCAGGGAGCACCCCAATGCTGAGGGTGGAGCAGCCCCTTTTGTCTGTCCCACCAAAACTATATCCAAAAATAAGAATCTAATTTCAGTGAGTAGACCCTTTGTGGGTGTTTTTGGAGACATCGTATAGGGCTGAAATAAATTCCCACTCAAATTACAGCCTTCCGAGCCTTGGTCTCTCCTGCCTGAGCCATTACACTGCCACCTTAATCACAGTTCATCAGCAAGCAGTTAAAGAGGCCAGGCTCCTTTGTGGCTTTGAAATAGGGATGTAATTTGATCCTTTGAGTTGAGGACAGAGGAAGATTTGTCGCCAGGCCCATGTACTCTGCACCTGCCACTGTGCAAAGCCCTTCTCAGGGTCTCGCCATGTGATGTGTAGCCTGGGTCAGGACACAAGGCAGGGAAATGCCTCAAGGAGCCAGGCCTAGAAGGCTTTGGAAGACTGCGACCCAGAAAATGGTCTGATCAGGCGTCATTTGGTTTTTTTCCGAGTTGGAAGACTTGACTGTGTCCTCTGTTGCAGTCCAGGCCTGACTCAGAGCAGCATCTCGGTCAGTTTTCTGGTGGCATGACACCGCACTGAGTCACGCTGGGTAATTTATAATGAACGGAGCTTTGCTTAGCACGTGGGTCCAGAAACAGTGACGTCAGATCACGATGCTGGCGTCGGGAGGGCCTTCTTTCTGCACCCTGATGTGGCAGAGGGCACCACACGGTGGCACGCAGCAAGCATGCCAGCTCTGATCTCTGTTCTCTTCTTCTGTATTCATGAATGCCATTAAGGGGGCCTATCATCATGAGACACTTGAGTCCTGAAGGCCTCCCAAGAGCCCCATCTCCACATGCCATGAGCATAAATTTGAGGATTACACTTCCAGTGCGTGAATATTTAGGGGACACAGTCTGGTGACGGCAAGCAGCTTGAGGCCAGCAAGCACTGGGGGCCAGGGACCTTAGCTGACCGATGCAAGGGTGCAGTAGTGCCGCGCGTGTGTCAAAGTCCAGCCCCACTCAGCGTCACACCAAAGAAGTGGAGCCGTGCTTTTCCCTGCCTAAAGCATTCCGCTTGCCATGGCAGTGACAGACAGACGAGGAGGAGGAAGCTAGGGATTTCCCCAAACAACACTGACATGCAGCTGCCGAAGACACTATCCCCAGCTGGTCATAGGGAGGCTCATGGACGTGGCTCTCAGTGGGTGTGAGTGAGCTTCACTTTGGTCTAACCCCATTATAAATAAATGCTGAGAGGCTGGACACTGGTGAGGCCCAGTAGCACAAGCGGCATGTCCTGGCACTTCTGTGGACTGCTGTCTTCCCCATCCCTGTCTCCCTCAGTGTCCCCATGGTGCCTGTCTTGGCTACTTTTTACTCGTTGCTGAGACAAAATACCCAACACCCAAATTTAAGGAAGGAAAGGTTTATTGAGCTCAGGTTGTGGAGGCTTTAGTGTATACTCGGCTGGCTCCCAGGCAGAGCGGCACATGGCAGAGAGCAGCAGTTCATGGTGGCAGAAAACAGCCAAGAGCACAGGGAAGGGCAGCAGCTGCGGCTTCTAGCCAGCCTCTCTCCCCTCCTTCTATCATAAGCAGGCTGCCCTGGGCTGGGGTGTAGGACTCACACATCCGTGCCCTCCTCTTGCACAGGATGAGGATGTTAACAAACTAAGAATCCTGGCTCTCTGCTGAGGCACTTAATTAAACCTCTGAATTTCTCAAGTTGACACTGTGTATCAACCAGTACAGTGCCCCACCTGTGCCCTTCATCCTAGTGCTGAGGGGCTGCTCTTCCTGCACCCAGCAGGACATTTACGTTTGTATCAGCACCGCTGCCCTAAAGCTCCCCCTCCCCCACTTGGGCAGGCTGTGCAGGAGAGGGCCTGGGACCACGTCTCTGCTCTCGGGGGTCGCAGATCCACACAGCTGAACCCTCGGTGCAAATCGGGCCTCACATTTGGAGGCTGTGGACGAAGCTCCCAGCTCACCCACTGGCTGTGATGGCCGGCTGTAGGAGAGGCAGCATTGAGGGGTCCACAGCAGGACGAGGAGGGCTGAAGACCCTGAGCAGAGCCCAGCCTTAGCTGACCTTACTCCTGAAGGGGGGGACAGGAAGTCGAGGGCAGCTCAGTAGCACAGGAGTAGAGAGGCCCTGGCTGGCAGGAGCAAGCTGCTGGGGAAGGGCGTAGGTCCATCCCTGGACTGTAGGTGTGCTCCTGCGCAGCAGGGAGCAGGAAGTGAGATTAGTGGGCCCCGCCCCGCTAAGGGAGGAGGAGCCGGGCGGGAAGCACCTGCTACTTCCTCTGCTACGCAGGGGCATTGGCGCAGGCCGCAGCTTGCAGAGGTTCATAAAGGGCTTCCAAGGTGACCGTGGGCTTGGCGTTTTCCAGGGAAGCTGAAAGAATGGACCCTCATTTTGTATGGCACAGCAGAGCACCCATACCACACCTTCAGTTCCCATCAGTCGCGCTCCCGGATGCTGGAGCTCGCAGTCCCGGAGCTGGAGCCCCCCAAGGCTGCTGGGTCGTCCACGCAGGCAGAGGTTCCCGAGGATGAAGAAGATTACACAGGTAACCAGCCTGCAGCAGGAGGAGCCGGCTAGCCTCCTCCCCCGCTGTTTTTCCACTATAGCGCTGAGAGGTGGGGCCGACCCTGGCAGAAGGCGGGGGTGATGGTTGTGTGTCTTCTCTTGCCTGGAAATCCTAATAATGATGGTCATTTGCACTCACGCAGCTCCTCCCACCCAAGGCTCTCCTAATACTTTACAGACCAGTAAGTATACTTCAGACCAGTAAGTACCTTCCGACCTTCCCAGGCTGGGACACTGAGTCCCCATATGCCCAACCAGAACTGGGATTTGCCCTGCTGAATTAGCTGCTTCCAGGGCCACCTTCTTTCCTCAAGGGCTCCCATCTTGCAGCTCAGCTTCCTGGCTCCCATCAGCCCATCCACGTCTAGTGGCCGGAGGTGGGAAGGACGTGGCCCCTTCCCAGGGCCAAGAGGGCTGGGCTCCATGAGCACGGCCAGGAAAGGAGCAGTGGAGAAAAGTGACAGCCTGCCAGGGCTTGGGTGCGAGACCCGGGGGAGGTGCAACCCCAAACATCGTAAAACTCAGAGCATACTTGTGAGGCAACTGAGAGCCACAGCAGCCCAAAGAGGGCTTTGGACACCTCCAGGCCCTGAGCTGATGCAGTTTTTATTAGTACATTTAGTCAAAAGCTATTCCTTTCTGAGCCATCTCATTGCAATTTGTGTGACAGTGGGTGTTTCTGGTTGGGCATATTAGCTAAATATTTGGGCTACTTGATACATGATGGGTGACAACTAAGAATATGAATGCTTGAAGTTATCTGATACCTTCTTTTAAAAAACAATGACAAAATGCAAAAATCCACCAATACAAATCAAAACATAAATTATGGCTGATTCCATTTTAAATTTCTTTTGCCATTCCTTTGAAAAGGAGCTTTGAATTATGTATGGACTAATCTGCTCTGCTTCCCCGTGTGATTTATAAACTCTGGCAAGATTCAGTAATTATTAATAAAGAACTGATTTCTTTTTCCTTGAAAATCTGCTACTGATTCCGGCGCTGCACAGTGGAACTTCACTGCCACACCATTCTTATGTCCAAATCTCTCGGTCCATGCCAGCATGGCCGGGGTGGGTGCAGGGTCTCCACCAGGATGCGATGGGTTTCTGGCTCTTGGGTGGACCAGCAACAGCAGGAAGGACCCACCCAGAGAAGAGAGTGCCCTGGCACAGAAAGGCAAGCGAGGAGGCAGTGTGGTCTAAGGCAGGGTCAGAGGGGATGTAGGATGCGGCTTCCAGGATGTAGGAGCTGGCCACGGACACACGGCACATGGGGTGTGATGGGCCCAGGCCAGTGGGGATGCTGACTGCACCCTGTGGACAGAAGAACAACCACCATGTCAGGAAGGGTCAGGGAGTCAGATAGAGCAGTGTCCCCAGCCCAGCAACAGAGAACGGAGCAGACAGAAGGCAAGATTGTCTCCTACAAGGAAGCAGGGGTTCTAAGAGGAGTATCGAGCGCTGCAGCAGACTATCTTCGGTTGCTACAATAAAATACATGAAGCTGAGTACTTATAAAGGATAGAGGTTTACTTAACTCGGAATCCAGAAGTTCAGCCTTGGGAGAGCTCACCTGCCCAGCCTCTGGGAGGCATCATGGGGTGGCAGAGAAATGGGAAGGAAACCAGATATGTACGTAAAGGCCAGACGTGTGGGGTGGTCTTGCTTCCTAGCAGCCAGCTTTGGGGAGAACTAACTTAGTCCCATGACCTACTGTTAATCTCTTCCAAGGATAGTACTCTGTGACTAATTGCCTTGCACCGGGACCAACCTCTTAAAGGTTCCACCCCCTCAATACTGCCCCCCACCCCAGGGACCAAGTTTCCAGCTCAAGCACCTTTTGTGGATATACTCAGGCCATCTACAACCCTGACCAGAGCCAGGCAGAAGAGCTTCCCTGCAAATGGGGTGACCATGTCCTGCACCGGACACTTGGCCAATGTCACTCCCCAGGAATGGGAGCAGGGGAGGTGACTAGGGTTATTGTCAAGGCTGGGCGAGGGCCGGTGCAGTAGTGATTTCCAGAGCTTCTGAGGCAAAGGAGGGCATGGAATCCTATGGGGTGGAGCTAGATGGTGATGTCAGCACAATGATGGGTAAGGCTCATAGGACAGAGGCCCTGGGGACCAGGGCTGTGGCAGGGGAAAATCCAGCAGCTGCATAGGTGGGGTGGAGCCCAGGGAAGACTTCAGTGGCCACAGTCCTAAGCCTGCTGGGATGGAGCTGTCTGGTGGCAGCAGTGGAGATGGAGATCCCCTGGGGCTTATCAAGCCCTGGGTGCTCAGGAGTCTGCATTGTAGAGCAGGCATGTGGGTGACTCCTAGCACGGTGGGGTCAGCCAGCCAGCCCACGCTGAGCCAACAAGGATGCTGGCAGGAAAGTCAAGGCAGGTTCCTGAAAGAGAGGACCGAACTGCCACAGGGAATCAGGGGAACCTGGGCTTGGGGAAAGAAGCCACAATGGGGGCAAAGGAAGACAACTAGGTGGAGGGTGGCTGGGGACAGTGTGACCATCTGCACAGGAAGACAGGTTCTAGGGCAGCTCTGCAGGTATATAGGAGTTGTGTCCACAGCACTGTGGGGTTACAGGCTCTGGTCAAGGACCCTGGTCACCAAGTCTGGCATCATTAAGTAACTCATTTAGGTTATGGGGAAATCAGCAAAGAAACCAGACACGGGGGCCAGCACGGCTGCACACACTCGGAACCCAGTACTCAGGGGGCTGAGGAAAGAGGACTGGAAGCTCAGTCCCAACCTGGAAAGTGAGCAAGACCTTGTCTCAAACCTTCAAAGGGCTGGAGATAACTAAGTGCAGAGAGCCTGGATTCAATCCCTAGTACTGGAGAAAAAGAAAAAAGAGGCCAAACTTCTAATGAAAGCAGTCTGTTGTTGTTGCCCTCCTTAGCAAAGCTTCTGCAGTCCAGCACCAGTGCTGATCCTCCTGCAAATCACCGTGCTAAGGGAGGTACCGGTGCTCCTTCCTTGGGTGGAGTGAACGGCCAACCATAGGGCTGTTCCTATTAAATCCACCTGTGCCTCGGCTGCTGCTCCACCGTGGAATTCCAGGGCCCGTAGAGAACTCTCAATCTGCTTTCCTAGTATTTGTCTGTTTGTGTTTTATAACTCTTGGACTTGCTCCACAGAGGGTCTGAGGTGGGGTTTTCAGATGAGCCTCTGCTGCTTGACTCCATGGAGTAGGGTCTGCTGTTAGGTAATCCAGCAGGTCTTGGAGAAAAGAGCTTTCGCGCTAACAGAGGAAGGAGGCGTGAGTAATATCAGTCATAAGTGCAGATTGAGGCCCAAAGAATGGATGCTTACGCCGAGATGGGTTACAGCTGTGCCCACAGTCTTAGACGTGCTTGGGACAGGACAGATGGCCAGACAGGTGGATTTAATTCAGAATGCTTCATGGGAGAGTTGGATCTGGATATTTGTCTTTTAAAACAGTTCAACCAGAGAGCTACATGCTGGGAGGATTGTTTGTGGCTATTTTCTGGGCAGCCTCGTCTCTTGGCCGGGCTGTGTCTTAAGCTGACCTCTCCATTTGGGAAGTCAGTGCTGCTGGTGGCATTCATGCCATCTAGAAGTCATGCTGTCCCTGCTATGGGTGGACCCCTGCCTGGCAAGAACTATTGAGGAAACTCCCTGCTGCAAGAGGCCCTGAGAGGGTGGGAGTGGTGGCTGGGAGTGACATGAACGGGACATCTAAGACATTCTGGATGCAGATGGTGAGGACATCTGAATTCCCCCCATTTGTCTTTCATCCCAAAGTCTTTTGAGCACCTGCTCTGTGCCAGATGTTGTCGCAAGCACTGGGTGAACAGCCGTGAGCAGGCTGGACTGCATCCTGCCTTGGAGGATGCTATGCTTAGAAAGAGGGAGGAAATTTATTTGTCACCTCCATGTCACCCCCAGCCCCACACGTATACCCCATTTCCTCCTTATGGTGGAGTAAAGTGTTAACTTTACCAAGGAAGACAGACCTGCTGGCTCCTGGGTGACAGGGACAAAGCGCCGCAGGGCAAGGAGAGACAGATCTTTAAGTCTCTGTGTCAGCAAGGTCCCTACAGGGCTGAGAGGCAGTGACTGAGAAATTAAAATTAATGGCATCACAGAGCAAGAAGTTCTAAGGTTTCCCCTGTAAGTGACCCGGGATTAGAAGGACACAAATCCAAGCTGCTGAGAATGAACTGTGGGAGAGCAGAGGCGTGTGGTGGAAGGGGAGAGGAGCTGGCTCCGTGCTGAGCTTTGGCAGTGGGGCATGTCCAGAACACAGAAGAGGCCAGTGGTGAGCAGGAGGCAGGCGTCCCAGGAAGAGAGGGCGTCCCAGGAGGAACCAGGGATCCAGGCTGGAAGCTCGGGAAACACCGCCCTCGGCGAACCTTTGGGAGGGAGGCAGGATACCTGGAGTCTGACGCTGCAGAAGTTCAGGGAGTCTTGGGCATGAATGAAGAGGGCGGGGCTGGGGAGACAGCTCAGTAGAATAAGTGCTTGCCTGGTAAGCGCAGGGTCCTGAGTTTAATCCCCAGAATCACACACACACACACACACACAAAAAAAAAAAGAATGAGGAAGGCTTTGTGTGTCTCAGCAAAGACCACTGTGGGCAGCTAGGAAGGAGGACTTTTGTCCTTCCCTGTCCCTCAGAAACGTGGAAGCCTGCCCACTAATTCCTCTTGGCTTTTGATCTCATTCCCCACCTCTCCAGCAACTCGAATTTTACAGGGTTTTTTTTTTCCCTTCCAAAAACTCAGAGACCTTCCTAGTGTCCTGCTCGGCCCCTCCCTGTGTCCTCTGACAGCTACCTGAGAGGTTTGCCTGGCCTCCTCCTGCCTGGAGGCAGAGTCCCGCCTCAGGCTAGCTTCAGCCATGTCGCTTCTGCAGGCCAGGACAGAAAGGACACTGTGCCCTTCCCCACCCAGCCTGAGGAAGGGCTGGCTAGAGCCCCCTCACCCTCATCCCTACCTGGGGAAGAAGGACTCAGCAGGGGCTGCTTGCCGAAATCCACTGCACTCCCTGCAGCTCTCGGCCACAGTTAGAAATTTGGGACCTGAGGGAACCAGAAGGAGGACATGGGCGGGCGGCCCACCATGGAAAGCTGAAAATGAGGAAGGCCAGGGAGAACTATGTGGGCAGGGCCCAGCCCACGGCAGCAGCATGTTCCCACTCACCGCTGTGTGACATGTTCAGGACACCCTTGCTGCCCCAGGTCTGCCTGGGGATGGCCGCTCCTGGTGCTCCTGAACCCGTGGAAATCCACGCGTATTGTCACCTGGCACATTCACTCCCCACCCCACCCCGACCACTAATTCTGGCTGCGTTGTCATGCTGGGTAACGCTCAGACACACCCAGCTTGCGTTCTTTTGTCCTTCCCGGTGGAAATGACCGCGCTGGCTGGCCCTTGTATGATGACTTGATTCGAATGAAGATGCTAACACAGTTATTCCTGGCCCCCTCTCCCCAGGCCCCTGAGATTTCCTGGTCCCCAGCACTCCCTGACCTTGGTCCCTCCCACTGCTCCCCCACTGGCTATAGGACTCGCTGTCATGCTGTTGACACACATGTCCACCCCGTGGCCCACAGGCTGCTTCTTGCCCTCTTTTTATTTTTAATGTTAGAACAGACAGCATAAGAGGAAGTTACATTACTCATACATTGACTATACTGTATATTTTATATGTGGCCCAAGCCCATTCCTAAGCAAAAAGGTTGGGCACACCTGGTGAACCTCTGGCCCTGGAGTGCAGGCGAGACTCTGCTCCTAGCCGTGCCGCATGGGGCACTGCTCCAGCCCCTGCAGATGGCCACTCTTGAGGAACCGCACCCACTGCAGCCCCCTGACACAGGGACCTGGGGGACGGGATTTGAAGGAGGAAACATCTCTCGGGATGAAAGGAAATGCTTGTTTCTTTAAGGTGTGTGCCATCCGGAGTGCGGGGACAAAGGCTGCGACGGCCCCAGCGCAGACCAGTGCCTGAACTGTGTGCACTTCAGCCTGGGGAGCGCCAAGACTGGCAGGTAATGGGTCGGGGCTGCCACCCGCACGTCCCGAGCCCCACCATGTAGCACTTAGGTGGCCTGCTTTGAACACAGCCTGATGGCCTGGCTGGGCTTTAACAAATACCCCAACAAACACATCACACTGATGTTAACCGCTATGGATTATTTTTAATTTTAGTAATGTTTTGCTCCAATCACACATGTGATACATGCCATTATCAGGCTGTGTCGCTCTGGTGGTCACGACTATAAAATGCTTGTGTCCACCTGTAAAACGGGTGGACCATGGTGACTAAACAGGCCTGCCCACAGGGGCACCAGAAACAAGGGTGACTCTAGGGCCCCACACTGTAAGCCCCACGGGGCCAGCTGGGCTGCCCCAGCTCTTGGACCAGCTCAGCCTCTGGCTGGGGGTGGGGCCCAGTGCACCCTGGGGAGGTTACTGGTAGATCCAGCCAGCCCCAGGCGCATGGCTGATAGCCGCAGCTGTGGTCTCTCCGACGCCGCCTCCCCCCAGTACCTGCTCTGGTGCTCCTGGCAGGGCCTGAGCTCCTCCAGCTCTCTCTAAGTCACCATGTTCTCCCACTTCCCTGCTGGCCTCTTGGCACCTGGCTGCTCATTTCCACATTTGCCACCTGCCATGTGCTGTACACCCTCACCTGGCAGCGCAGGGTGACCAGCCAGGGCACAGGATGATAGCTGGAAAGCTGCTGGCTGGCACATCCACGCGGGCCCAGCCGAGGTTCAGGTGCAGCTGGCCACAGCCCTGGGTCCCCTTAGAGCACACTGATCACAGCCCGCCTTGCTGCCCCTTGAGACGGGCTCCTCTTGGCACCCACAGAAGGGTTCTGACCCAGCCAGGGGTTCCAAAAGTCAAAGGCCACATCACAGTACCTGCATGTTCCCAGTGCTTACCAAAGGAGCAGGTGCCCTCCGCTGGTCCCCCAGCCTCCACAGTGCACTCTGGAACCTTTCTGGGCCCTTGAGGCCCCAACTTCTTGTGATCAGGCTGGGCAGCCATCCTCTGGGGAAATGCCTCCACACAGCTGCCCCACCTCAGCCCCACGTGGGGCCAGGGGCCACACACGGTGCACTCGAGGCCAGAGCCTCACCCGTGTCTTCCCACAGGAAGTGTGTGAGCGAGTGCCCCTTGGGCTACTTTGGGGACAAAGCAGCAAGGCGCTGTCGCAGATGCCACAAGGGGTGTGAGACCTGCTCCAGCAGAAGCCCAACTCACTGCCTGTCTTGCCGCCGTGGGTTCTATCACCACCAGGAGATGAGCACCTGTGTGACCATCTGCCCTGCTGGGTTTTATGCTGATGAAAGTAAGTGCCATGTCGTATGAGCCGCGCCCCCGTGTGAGCTGGTTTCCTCTCTTCGGGGAGACCGTGGCTGGCCCCCCGCTTCTTCTGTTCTCTGTTCTGCCTAAGGACTTTTCACAGCAGACAGGGACCATGAAATGGTAGTGCCCGTGCCAGGTGTGCTGGCACATGCCTATAATCCCAGCATTTAGGAGGCTGAGAGGGGGTTGCCACAAGTTCAAGACAGCCTGAAGTACACAGTGAGAACTTGTTCCTCTCATCAAGGAAGGGAGGGACAGAGGGAGGCAGGCTGTTACTGCTAGGGAGAAAGAGCTGGGCACTGTTTAAAGACATAAAGTGATCAAATAACCAGACTCTGCAGAGGGGAACCGGAGAGTGAAGCAAGGCCCTTGTGGTGGCCTTTGCAAACACCTGGGCCAGACCTGCTTGCAGACCAGGGTCTTCTCGGTCCTTGCTGAGCACCTGCAGCTTGTGTGTGATGGCTCCTGTGGCCCCAGGAGGCTGCACCCAAGGTGTCACGCACTGACCCCAGCTTGCAGGCCCACGGTGGTACCTCGAGGTGTCAACGTGAGAGCCTTAGATAGCCACTTAAGTGAGTACAGGGACAGCTGAGGAATCAGAACTTCCCCAGGAGACACGACGGCTGTCCTCACTTCTGCATCACTGTATGTCGCCACTGAGTCTTTGGCAAAGACCCCTGTGACTTCACTGGGGCAGGAAGCGGGAGGTGAGCGGCACTCAGGCCTCCATCAGGTTTATCATGATTTGCACCTGATTAACCTGTGCTCAGCCAGGAAGGGGCTTCAGTTGAGTTGCAGTGAGCAGAACATTTCTCCTTGGGAAAGGGACAGCTTCTGCAGCCTAGGGGACTTTAGTTTACTCCAGGAAGAGCTGAGAGACCTGTGATCCAACACCTGCATGGGTCTGGACGTGGCCCCTGGCTATTTTAGTACTGCATGATCTGTTCCAGAGTCGGACTCTGTGAAGAGCTGTTCTACTGAGCTCACTTGCATTTGATTCTCACCACTCTGCCCCTCTTCTTTGTGTTCTTTTTCTGTTTTTCTCCAGGTCAGAAACTCTGCCTCAGGTGCCACCCAAGCTGCAAAAAGTGCATGGATGAACCCGAGAAATGCACCATCTGTAAGGAAGGATTCAGGTAGCCCCCAACCCTGAAGCCCGAGACTGTGCAAGTGCTATTGTTGTTGTCCTTGCTTTTGTTTTTTTTATAGTCCCTGCACTGAGCCTAGGGCCTTCACACTGAGCTACAGCCTCAGAACTTCTTCATTGTTTTTCCTTTTGAGACAGCGTCTCACTGGATTGCCCAGGTACAGCTCAAGCTTGAGGTCCTCCCTGAGTGGGAGGATGACAGCAGGGGCCACCTTGCCTTCTTTAGTTTTTTTTTTTTTCCCCCCATTGCAGGGGATTAAACTTTAGCCCTCACAAGTATTCCACCACTGAGCTAACTTTCTCACCCTTTTCGCCAAGTTGTCTAGACTGGCCTAGAACTCATGATCTTCCTGCCTCAGCCTCCCGAATAGCTAAGATCAGAGGCATGTGTTAGAATGCCCAGTTAGATCAATGGTCTTTTCTTAGGGTACTTTGAGTTGTTTGTATAGCTCATAATGCAACCAAATTACATTTAGGGCCACCAAATGGACATTACCAGTGACTGTCTGGAAGCCTGAAAGCGTTCTATTGAAGTTACCTTGTGGCCGCTTGCATAGCAGAAGCCTCCTGCTATGCTCTGCATTGGCATGAGGCACAGGAAGGGGTTGGCAGCTCTCTCACCCACAGGAACGCAGGCATCACCCAGGCTCCTGCCCGTGCGCAGATTATGGTGCAGCAGCTCTGGGTGAAGGCTGAGACCCCTCCTTCCACCAGGCTGCTAGGCGAGGGGCACCACAGGCACAGACAGGGCAGCCTTCGCTCGCACAGGGACCCATGAGGCTCCCCCCTCCCAGATGCTCCTGGGTGGAATTCACCCTAGAGGTGAACTGTCCTGGACTAAGGAAGAGGAAGAGAACTCCCTGCTCCTCCACACTTACTCAGGTGTCTCACCACTGTGGGCCACTGAGTCTTTGCAGCAACTGAAGACATTCATGTAAATGGGAGATCGGCCACCTCCTGGGTGACTCCAGGTTGCTGCCTAGGGGAAGCTGCCTTCCACCCAGCCATTCTCCCAACCCAGAGTCCTGAGGCAAAAGAGAAGCTGAGTATGTGGGAGTCTGCAGGAGAACCCCTCAGTGACCCCTGACACCTGCTGCCATCTAACCCTGTTGGCTGGATAAAGCAGGTTGGATGCGCTGGCCCCCAAAGGCACGAGCTGGAGGAGGAAGGCTGCATCAGGTGGCAGCCATGGTTTTTGTGTCCCATACCCTGCTGGCCAGGCAGCCTAAGAGTATGTGTTGCCTCCTTTTGCAGGCCATCATCCCTGGGATAAGTGAAGTGTCGAGGGAAGTTTCCGTGGAAATCTTTTCCCAGCAGGGAAGTGCTGGCGAATTCCAGGGAGCCTGTTTGGCCTCCAGTGGGGAAGGGAAGTGAGATCCAGGCTCCAGAAAGGTGTCCTGGGGGAAAGTACATCTAGGGCAGTGGCCATCCAGGGACCATGCCAGACCTGGCAGTTCCAGCTGTGATGTGTTCCCAGAGAAGCATGCAGACTCTGAAAACCTCACCAACCATAATCCACAGCAAGCTTCCTTTTATTGTCCAATATCCTCGTAAGCTGTGACTTCTAATCATTGCTGTCACACTGAAACAGCAAGAAAGCAGCTGAGCTCCTGCATCCTGGCCATCCATCTCTTTAGGGGATAAACTCAGACAGGGTTCATGGGAGAGCATCCGTTATTAAAGATATGATTTAACAGCTCCGCTTGGCGGGCCTGGCACCATGATGAGGACAGCCCTGGGGGTGGGTACCCACTGGCAGGGCAGAGGGCTGGTGGACCGCAGACACCTCCCTGCTAGGTGTAGGAAGTGTTTCTCCTACTCTTGCGTGCTTGGCGCAGTACACTTCCATTCCAGTCAGCAAACAGGGTGTGAATCTCCTTCCTGCACAACGCAGTTCTCCAGTGGACTGTAGCGGAGGCTACTCTTCCTCTTCCAGGATGTCAGGTCCCACAGGCTGAAGGTTTATCCCCCAGAGTTCCCCTGCTTCAGTTGCCAAATGCAAACCCCAGGCCGCAACCTGTACTTCTGTCACACACAGCCGTCTTGAGTTCAGCAGACTGCTGCACTTGTCACAGAACTTGGGGAAGGTCTTCCTTACCTGGCCTCAATTATTGTAAGTGTGTCACAAATGACACAGGTGAATAGCAGGTGGAATACAGGACAAGGTTTGTAGAGCTTACATTCCTCGGAGGTTGGGGGACATATCACCCTCCCAACAGGAAATCATGTTCTTGATCACTGACCTGGAAGCTCTGTGAGTTCTGCCCTTTGGGGTTCAGTCCTTCACTGTAGAGACCTGAGTTATTTTATCTTTGGTGTGCAGTTCAACCCTCAGCCCCTCTCCCCTCCTCTGAAGTTGAGGTCAAGGGGCTGAAAATTCCGTCTCTTTGATGATATGGTTGATTCACTTGACAAGCAGCCTCCACATCAGGCTACCTGGAAACGCCACCATCAGATATCTTGTTGGTGCAGGAGAAGACATTTGGTGCTGTATTGATGCCCAAGGTTTTAGGAACTGTGTACAAGACAAAAAACCAAATACATGTTTCTAATTATAAATCACACCATCACAGAAGGATTCCAAGATCTGACAGTTGCACCCAGAGCACTTGCTGTGTGTGCATCGGATGCAGTATAGCCTTGGAAACGAAAGAAATAGTGGTAGCTGGCATTTATTTACTCTGCCGGTGCCAGACAGCAGTTTCGCATATTTGCTTAGTGAGTTCCCCGCAGACACACTAGGCTGTCGGGAGGAGCCAGTTAGCAGGAGGAAATGGAGGTGTGGAGAGGTTCCCTGGCTTGCCTGGGGAGGCACAGCTGCGAAGAGGGGGAGCCACAGCTGCGAAGAGGGGGAGCCAGCCGGGGTGTGGGTAGTCCGGCTCAGGCTGTGTCCCTGTGATGCCCGGCTGGAGCAAGGGAGGGCGGGCTCTGAGGGGCAGAAGAGGAAGTGGGAGCCACATCAAGCAGGCCTTCAAGGTCCCCGGAGGAGCTCTTATTCCAAGTTCACAGTGCAGCAGAGAAGTCTTCCAGCCAGGGAGAAGCAGTCGCAGATGCAGGCCTGAGGGTCAGGCACGTGGCTGACACCCCCCCTGCAAGCCTCACACACTGCAAACGCCTCCGACACTTCTAAGGAGACTTAGATCAGAAGCTGTGCCGCCACGGCTCCAGGGGGCCCTCGCGTGCTCCATTTCTCCTTTTGGGGTTCAGACTGGATCTGGGCACAGCAGTGAAGAGAAGCCACATAGAGTAGGAGAGAGCCTGAGCCCTCGGCCTCCCGTTCCAGGACCAAAGCCCAGGGCTCTTCAGCTAGCTTGAGGCCAGCTTTGCCAGCTTCCATGCACTAGGATTCTCTAGTGACACAAGACACTGCGCTTCAACCACTTTCTTGCCTCCCAGAAAGGCATTTGAGTGCAAAACGTAATTTAATTACACTTTTGAAACAGACCCGGGAACCAGCCTCTTTCTCTTCCGCACAGCCTTGCACGGGGCAGCTGCATTCCGGACTGTGAACCAGGCACCTACTTTGATTCTGAGCTGATCCAGTGCACGGAGTGCCACTCGACCTGCCGGACCTGCGTGGGTGAGTTCACGCAGAGGCCTTTATTTCCTTAGAAACTGACAACCAGTGTTACCAAGGCAGACAGACTGGCTATCTTGGTAGTAAGAAAGCTTCTTATGGTCTTTTATGTTTATTACTGCATTAAAGCACGAAGACTCAGGACTATAGACGTAGCCTCGTGATAGAGGGTTTGCCTGGCATGTGCAAACCTTGGATGTGGTCCTCTGTACTTCAGGGGAGAAAAAGGAGAGGGAGAGAAGAAAAAGAAAGACTATGAAAACACAAAGGCCTCCTAGGGCTGGGGATGGAGAATGGGGTTGGTTGGTTGGTTTGTTTGATTTTTTAATGAGCACTAACTTTCAGTTTGGGAAGAAGAAAAATGTTCTAGAGATGGATGGCAGTGATGGTTGCATGGCATTGTAGGTGTACTTAATATCACTAAACCATACACTTAAAAATAGCTAAAGTGGTGCGTGCCTGTAATCCAGAGCTTGTGGGAGGCTTGAAGTGGAAGGGTCACAGACTGAGCCCAGCTTGAGCAATTTAGCCAGACAGTGCCAGGAAGGAGGAAGGAGCGAGGGTGGGAGGGAGGGAGGAAGGAAGGAGGGAGGGACGGAAGGAAGGAGGGAGGGACGGAAGGAAGGAGGGAAGGAACAAAGGAGGGAGGCAGGAAAGGATGGAGGGAGGAAGAGAAGATAGGAGGGAGGGAGAGAGGGAGGGAGGAAGAAGGGAGGAAGAGAAGATAGGAGGGAGGGAGAAAGGGAGGGAGGGAGGAAGGAGGGAGGAAGAGAAGATAGGAGGGAGGGAGGGAGGGAGGAAGGTGGGAGGGAGGACGAAGGGAAAGATGGAGGGAAGGAAGGAAAGAGGGAGGGAGGCTAAAAATCTAAGATGAATCCCTGTGCGAAAGTCTTGGGTTCAGTCCCCAGCGCTATTAAAAAAAAAAAAAAAAAGGCTAAAATGATAAATTCTGCATTGTGTATATTATGGCCCTATTTTTAAATGGGAAACAAAAGGCACCAAAGACTGCAAGGCTGGCCTTGAGCAAGAAACATGTGCGCATCCTCCAGCCCTTGTGTGAAAGCTCTCATGGGCTGGCTGGGTTTCTGATTTTGAGAAACCCGGGTGGCTTGCTGGAGGACAGTCCTGCCTGGAGCTCTACTCTTGGAACTGCACCGAAAGGCAGCACCAAGAGCTGCAGACGCCTCCAACACGAACAAGGATGGATCTGGGTATGGGCGGCTGTGTTTTAAGACAGACCCTTAGTTCTTTGTGCCTGTCTTTGCTTATCATGATCATTTTATTCAAAGAGGCTGCTATGAACAATTTTACATGCACTATAACTCCCCGCGAAGACGACGCACAGATGTCTCCAGGCAGTTTCTATGCAGCGTGTACCTGAGGTTTCTTTCATTTTCTTGGGCATCATTTTGCAGTTATCTGCACAAGTTGATTGAAACGCACCTTGAGTCTGTGCCCTCACATGTTCCCCGTGACGCCTCCTCTCAGTTCTCCTCGCTGTCCCCAGCACTTTGGCGCGTTCTGAGAGACGCACCTTAGACTGTGTTTTCTGCTGCACTTACAGTCTACGTCTTGGTTGCCATGATACCGTTCACAGGAAATGCCCCAGGCTGGACACAGCGCTCTGCAGCGTGACTTTGTGGGCCCTGGTTAGCTGTCAGCTGCTCAGGAATGAATGTGCCAGAGAAACAAGAGTGTGGCAGCATCCCCGGTGCTGCCTGCGGCTGCCCCAGGCCACCAGTGGGAGGAAGCCCTCCTCTGTACCCTTCCAGCGCCACCCTCAGGTTCCTAGGCCCGGCACTCGGAAGCATTCCCACTGCGCAGCCGAGCGGCCCTCCTAGATTTTTCCTTGTTGTATTTTCCTCTTTGGTTTCTGCTCTTTTTGAACACATTGTTTAACCCAAGTTGTCTAAGAAGCATCGCAGATTCCACTTGCTTAAATGTCAGAGTCACTTAAGCCCATAACATCCGGGCGTGTCTTATTTTAGTAGCATGCTTCACCTCTTTCTCCAAGTGTCCAGACTCCCTGACAGCAAACAGCTTTCTGGAGCCCCGTGAAGATGCTCTCATCTTAGCCCATGTCTTCTTCTTCCCTCCTGGCCTGTAGTCCCACAAGGTGCAGAGCCATGTTCTCCATGCCTCATGCCCTCCAGCCTGGCTCCTTTCTCCCCCTGGAAACACAAGCAGATTTCTGTTCCCCACTTCAAGTCACCAGGACACGAATATCTTGTTCCACATCAGTCCCGGGTCCTCCTAGGAGCACCCATTCTCAGCTGCCCCCTCCTGGCCCTTGAACACCTAACTTGCCTGGCCTGCACCTCCTGGCTGCCACTGTCAGTGTCCACGGCTGCCTGCCACCCACACTATAGCCTGGGCTTGGTCATGGATAGGTCCAGGCACAGGCCTGAGTGCCAGTGGCATCTAGGCGCATCATGCCCTTGCACCTTCAGTGGGTGACTTCATGGGAACGAGCCTCTGTCTGTCACTAGGGCCAGTGCCCAGTGCTTCATGGCATGGAAGTTACAGCCCCTGTGGATCACCTGTCGGACTGGCCCCCCTTACCCATCCCGGAAATGGGCATTGGTCAGCAGCTGCCAGCCATGTGCATGCTACATTCAGGACCAGCACCCTGCAGGAGCAGTGGCCCGGGCACCTACGAGGGTCAGCCCTGGCACACGGGCATCTGGTGTCTGCAGGGGCACAGCATGAAATAGCAAATTAAAAAACACTGTGACAAGTCCAGAGAGAGATTTCAGAAGCAAAAATGTTTTTCGATCTTATTGCCTGGGATAGTATGTTTTTCTTGCTTTCTGAAAGCATGTTTTTCTCCCTTTTTCCCCTTTGTTCTGGGCCCAGCAAATGACGCAACGCGAGGGGCTAGAGACGTGGACCCGTTCTGTTCTTACTGTTCTTCTGTGGGTGCCTGTGCGGCGGTGAAAGCCTGAATGATTTGTGCCTTAATGGAATCCGGGAGAGACTCCGGCTGAGTCATAAAATTCATAATTTTAGTAGTTCAGAAAATAGTTTGCTTAGAAAATGTGTATTTAATCAGCATTTTTATTGTGGTGGAATGTACACCACATTAAATTTACTGTATCTACCATATTTTTAAATGTCTTAATTGACATAATATTTGTACTCACTCCAAGGGCGCACTATGAGAATGAGATGTGTGTGTTCAGCGTCTAATGGTCACACCAGGGAAACTGGCATTTCCAGCTCCTCGAAATACTGTCGTCGTTGTGCTCACGTTTCTCTTGTACTAATCAGTTGGTGTTGGCCGGAGTCTCCCTGTTGAGCTGCAGAACAGCAGCTCTGCCTCCCCTTCCATTGGTGCTTGGATACCCATCGTCCGCCCTCTTCCAGCCACCCTATGGTGACCAGATGTGGATGCATGTTTAGGGGACGTTCATTTTGTTAGGCAGCTGTCACCGCCCCCATCTCCAACTCAATGTGTGATCTCTCTAGTGTTTTCAGGGCTAGGGGGTCAAACCTAAGACCTCCCTTATACTAAGCAAATTTCCCATCCCTCAGCTGTGCCGCCAGCCTATAATCAACTTTTTATACATTATAATAATGACATTAATTATACACATTAATAAGTCTCAGTGTAAGCTTTTCAAACATGCATATTGAGCTTTTCCATAAGCGACTTGAGTTGAATAGTTTGAGTGGCAGGCTGGGGTTTAGCTCCTGGTGGGGGCTTGATTAGCACATGTGACCCTTGAGCTCCACCACAAAAAAAAAGAAAGAAAGCCCAAAACTTTGCACCTGGCTAAGCACAAACAAAAATAAGCATCCTTCACACCACAGAGGCTTCGCAGGCACTAAGGACCCTGGGGTTGAGGGAAAGACAGGGACGGGGAGCCAGAGCAGGGGCATTAGGGTGCTATTCAGGCCCTGGGGTCTGATGCGAAGTTCCAGCCCTCCACGTACATTCAGTGCTCAGGCCGCGCTGGCTGCAGGTGCCCCTGAGATGAGCAGTACAGAGGGCAGCCCGCGGCCAAAGCTTGAGATCACGTGAGCAGGACAGAATTCTGGCTGAGTGAGGCCAGGGCCTCAGAACCATGAAAAGGCTGAGTTCTTGACACAGCAGCGGCCCCACCTTTGTCCAGTTCTTCCCGGAAGAGGTGCTATCATGGCATTAGATGTCAGACCACAGTCTAAGACCACACTCAAATTAAAAGGAGGCTAAAAATTGGATCTAGGGACTGTGACTACCACAAAACAACTCTATTATCCTGATTTCTGTTACTATAACAAAATACCTGAAGCTGGATACTAATGAAGAAAAGAGGCTTACTTAGCTCATAGTAAGAGAGGTCTAAGAGCATGGTGCCAGCACAGGCTCAGTTTTAGAGAGGACTTTGTATTGTGTGGAATCAAAAGTGGCAGGAGCCAGAGAAGGGGAGGAGCCGGTGATGACCCCTCAAAGGCCACAGCACCTCCACCCTGAGGACCAGGCTCCCAACACATGGACCCATGAAGCCCATGGAACATGCTTACACCACGTCCAAACCATGGCAGCATCTGAGATAATTCCCTTGCAAGTGAGCCTCTGAGGCTGACCGAGGCTGGCAAGCTCAACAACCCTAGGCCAAGTCCTGGGGTCTCCTGCACCTCCCCACCCTCTTGTGTGGTCCGAGGACAGTCCCAAGAGCAGCAGTAGAGAACCTGTGGCACTTTTCTTTTAAGACAAAAGATGTTCATGCACAAGCTTTTTTTTTTTAAATTATTTATTTATTTTTATTTATTACATTTATTTATTGTGTGTGTGTGTGGCCAGCTCAGCCCACAAGGGGGCGGGGCTGGCTGGCATGTGGTGCTGGGGATCGAACCGCGGTCCCTGTGCTTTGCCAAGCTTGTTTCAAGTAGGTGCTTTAGACCACTGAGCCATCTCTCCAGCCCACAAGCTTTTCTTTCTACATTAAAATCTCGGCATTCAGGTTTAGTTGCAGTGTTGGTGCTTAGCGACAGTAAGTGGGCCTTGGGCTGCAGCTCAGACACTCAGTCTCTAAAAGATTTACCATCACTGACTCACAGGTTAGGCCTTTGCACTGAGCCTCAACCCCAGTCTTTTATTTTTTGTATCAGGCTTCAAACTCGGGACCTTGTGCTTGCCAGGTAGGCGCTTATACCACTGAGCTATAGCCCCTGCTCCAGTTTTTGGGGGTTTTTTTTAGTAGAGGAACTCATGAAGTTCCCCAAGTGGAACTCAAACTTAACAGTCCTCCTGGCGTGGCCTCCCAAAGTGCTGGGATTATAGCCCCCCCCCACACACACACACACAGCCTCTTCTGTACCTCTTGGTCCTTCACCAGAGCTTTTGCATCTTCAGACAACCTGCCCCAGCCCCATGGCCCTTAGTCATGGCCTCTCTTATGACAGTGCCCTGATCATCTGCCCCAAACTCCTGTCAGCACCCCCTAAAGAGCCCTTCTTCCCCTTTCCCCACATCATCCTCCATCCAGCTGCCCTTCGGACCACGGCACAGGCCATAAATGCAAGCCTCAGATGCCAACTTTAGGTGGCCTAGTGACCACATCTTAAAAGGTCAAAAGGGACAGGTGAAAATAGTTTTAGTAACAAATCTTCTCTAACCCAATATATCTAAGACAATATCACCGTGACAGGCATTCATATTTTTTTGAAGTACAAGCAATAGTTTATTTTTTAAGCTTTTTTTTTAATCTTTATTTATGTGTGTGTGTGTGTGTGTGTGTGTGTGTGTGTGTGTGTGGCCAGCTCAGCCCACCAGAGGGCGTGGCTGGCTCGCATGTGGTGCTGGGGGATTGAACCGTGGTCCCTTTGCTTTGCTAAGCTTGTTCAAATAGGTGCTTTAGACCACTGAGCCATCTCACCAGCCCCTTTAAGCTTTTTTTTAATCTAAAGAGAATACAAAATAGGAAAAGAAAACAAAAAAAAACACTACCAATGATACAGAACTTCACCAAAAAAATCAACAGGAATTCCACAACCGTTGTTATATTGCATAGTGTTGTCTTTAATCGTTCAGATTACCAGACATAAGCATGCAAAATTGGTAATAAAGAAAGTTATAAGGAATTAAAAAGGACAAGAAAAAAATTTAATCATCAACTGCTCCCCTCTGTAGACCAGCAGAAATCAGCAGTACAGTTATCCAAGTGATCCTGCATGCATTGATATTTCTGAAATGAGCTATTTTGCGTTTGTTCGGCTACCAAGACTTAGAAAGGCATTGTGCGTCCGTGTGTGTGTGTGTGTGTGTGTGTGTGGTGCATTCCATGCCTGCAGCACATCTCTGCCGCTGAGGCAGTGAGCCCAGCAGAAGGAGGGCCTGACCCACTGGGAAGGGAAGCCTTTGGAATCAGCCTCTGCAAGGGGCAGGGAGCGGGAGGTAGGCTCTCCGTGAGAGTGGCTCAGGCTCTGCTGACTTAGCTAGGAAGTAGGGATGGTGACGGCCACTCCCTCGGTGTTAGTGAGCGAGTCGGGCATGCTGGCTCGTAGGTGGCGCACCGTGGTTCTCACGGGCTCTGGAGCAGGTCTGGGCCATGCCCATCAGTCCTGATCCCTGCTTTTTTTCCTGTACCTCCCAGGGCCCAGCAGAGAAGAATGTATTCACTGTGCAAAAAACTTCTACTTTCAAGACTGGAAATGTGTGCCAGCCTGCGGCGAGGGCTACTACCCTGAGGAGATGCCCGGCTTTCCTCACAAAGTGTGTCGGAGGTACAGTCTCCTGGGCTCGGCCCTGGACTCTGGGAGGTGGCAGTCTGCTACATCTGGTGGTGAAGTGGCTGGAGAGCCCTATATGGTGGCACCTTCCAGGGGACCCAGGAGCATAGCACTCCACTACTGTGGGCACGGTGGGTAGACAGGGACCCATCTACCAAGGAGGGGATGCCCACAGCTAATGATTGCCAAGGTTACAAACTAGTTGGTAGCTTTCATGCCTTTATTTAATGCTTATTGATGTGTTGAACACCTACTGTGTGCCTGGCACCAGGGAACAGCTGGGATGGAATAAGAAACAGAAAAACAAGGTGCCTGCCCCGTGGTAGGCTGCACAGGTTGGTCGCCCCCATTCCACCGCATAGGATGCCTTCACGCTACTGACAGTCACGGCCACCACACTTAGGAGTTTAGAACAATGCTGCTAGGTATTTAGAGAAAACCCTGAGCATCTCCTCATTGTAAAGCCCTTCTCGTGCAGTCGGCACACGTGCATTTTATCTTTCTCCTCTTCCGTGCCTCCCACGGGTGCGTGTGTGTCTCTGGGGCACATAGCATTTCCTCTGGCCATTGGATGCTGGCCATGAAAGAGAAGCCATGGGCTTTGGTCCCCTCTGTCTTGCTGACACTTGCTCCAGGACAAGAAGTCAGGAACCCAGACCCCAGAGCAGGGAGGGGCAGCCTGTTGAGTTCAGGGTGGGCGCAGCAGTGAGCTGGAAGGTGACAGTGGCGATATAACCATGACAGTGGGGTGGGCTGTGAGGGACAGGGGGAGAGACCTTCTTTCTGAAGTAGACTTGGACCGGAGGAGGGGTGGGGAGGTCCCGCTCAGCTTCCTGCTCTGTGGGGAACCCCTCCATGGAGTCGGCACCCAGGCCGAGATGCGAACTGCTATGGGGTGTCACAGGTGCCCTTAAAAACAAGCAGCTGCCCAGGGAGCCGGTGAGAAACACCGAGGCCTCGCCCAGCTGTCTGCAGGGTCAGCTCCTCTATGGGGGTGGATCGTCAAGAAGAAAGCGACCACGGCCTCACAGCCCGTCGAGGCCTGCGCAAGCCCCCTGGCACAGGTGTCAGGAGGAAGCCTTCCATTTTCCACGCCAGCTGGTTTCCACATAAATAAACTAAGAATGGCAGCCCAGGGAGAAGTTGGAACTAAGTGGTGATAATCACTTTCCTTTGTCAAATGCTCTGGATTCGAGGGGATGCTGATTGTGCCCGCAGCTGTGGCAGCCAACCCCCTGCACAGCACCCAGAGGCCATGGTGGCCCTGGCCTTTGGGGACAGGAGGCAGGCAGCTGCCACAAGCCTTCCTGAGTGCGGGTGTTCAGGAGAATCTCGATGGGAGCTTCCCCAAAGGTGAGGTAGGGAGAAGGTGGCTGCAGGGCAAAGTCGCCACAGCGTTCTGGGGTGAAGTAGGTGCACAATCAGAGGCATCTGGAAAGCCCCCTGCCTGAGAGACCAGCTGCCAGCACAGTGACCCTGGCCTGGGAAGCAGGGGCACAGCCACTGGGGATGGTAGCCCCGCTTCCAGGGCAGCGTGATGCCGGATTCCTCTCCTAGGCTTCTAGATCAGAGCCCAGGCTGGGCACCACCGCACCTGAGCCAGGAGGCCCCGCGCAGAGAACCCAGAAGAGCCCGCCAGGGCTTCTGCCTACAGAACTGGGAGCTACTGAGCTATAAATGGTTCTCTTGGCGGTTTGTCATGCAGCAATAGAAAACCAAGATATCTGCTACCCCACTTAGCTTGATAAGGTTGTCCCTGAAGGAAAGAGGAAGCCGTCACCTCCTGCTTCTCTGTGCAGCCCACTCCACACTGTAGCCATTCATAGCTGAGGCAGCCCTCAGCCTCGGGCTGGGAGTGCAGACAGCTAACATCCCATGCTTGACTGGGCTCTGTCCCATCCACCATGCACTGGGGTGTGTGTGTGTGTGTAAAGATGCCAGGAACACCCACAGTAAAACATCAAGCCCTTTACAGCAGCCTTGGAGCCCATTTCTGGGCCATTAGGAGGTGCAAGGACTTACACTGGAAGACAACATGACAGGAGTTGGATCCCAGTGGCCCCCCAACAGTGCATAAGAAGTAGGATGCCCCTGAACCCCATGCTCTGATCCTCAGGCAAACTGTGAATAAAAACCAATCTCTCCTCCTGTCTGAGGTGTACCCTAGTGGAGTCCCCAGCCATATCAGTCCCCGCGCTGATGGTGAGGGGTGCTCTGATAAGGAAGCTGGTTGTTGATCTGGTGCTGACGACCTCCCAGAGCGGGCAGCAGGCCTCTGTCCAGAGCACGGAGCCCACAGGGCAGGCTCACACGTCACTGAGCCGGCCTCCTGCCCTGCACGCCTCCTCTCAGCTCCACTCACAGGGCCTGTTTCCCTCTTAACTGGCAGCCCACGGCAAGCGAACAGTGTACAGGGGCACAGTGAGCGCCTGCTCACTGGAGCTGGACAAGCTAGCAGAGGCCGGATAGGGCACTGGTCTCAGGCAGGATGTTTCTGTGAAGGGCCAGGAAGGAAGTTACTTGGGCCTTGGGGCCTCCTGCCTCCATCGCAGCTTCTCATCGCTGCCACTGCAGCACACAGCAGCTGCAGACCGTGTGTCAGCGAACATGTATTCCTGTGTGTGGCCCTCAGCCTCAGAGCATGGCCCATCACCTGGGTCATGGTACTATGCATGGGTGGGAGCCCTGGGCTCCACACTGGGCCAGAACTATCCAGGAGGGACAGAAACTGTAAGGGCAACCTCACCACCTTGGGGTAGAGGGTATAGCAGCCAAGGACACCCCATCCTCAGGTCAGCCCCACAACCCGGTTTGTCACCACCCTGGGTGGAGTCTGGCCCTGCCCTCACCCCTACAGCCAATGCAGTCAGGTGGCTTTTAGAGGCTCTAGGAGACACATGGGGTCTGACCTCAGAGGTCTGGAGGTTAGGCACCAGTGTCCAGGTGAGGCATAAGGATCCTGGAGACCTGCCCTGCCCTCAGCTCTGGCAGGGGAGGACGAGTGTACAGGAGGTAGGAGCGCTCTGCAAAGGGAACCCAGAGGGTTCAGGCCTCTGCCCAAAACCCAGCAGGAGCCTGCATCTCCCCGCAGGTGTGACGACAGCTGCCTGAGCTGTGAGGGCTCCAGCCGGAACTGCAGCAGATGCAAGGCAGGCTTCATGCAGCTGGGGACCTCGTGCATCAGCAACCTCACATGCAGCAACGGTGAGCACCCTGTGACCTCTGGGGTGGCTGGAAAAGCACAGCCCACTGCCCTCTGGTCAGAAGGCACATAAGCATGGCAGGCCCTGAAGTGGGTGCTCACCCCTGAGATGACTGGCTAAGGCTTCTGGAGGCCTGTCACACACTGACCAGGAAGGCATCGTGGCCACCAGCCCAACCACTGCTTGCCAGTTTGCCGAATGACTCTTGTGCATTCCCACCCTCATGCCCCAGTAGCAGCTTCCCCATAGGAGAGGTCTGACCTCAGAGGTCTGGAGGGTCTCAGCCTAGAACTAAGACAGAACTGAGAGCCGAGGCCCACTCTCAGCAGCAGCAATCCGAGCTGCACACAGGAGCCCCCATCTGGGCTGTGGGAGAGCCCTGGTTCTCCAGGTGGGTGGGGTGGGGGTCACAGGATGGGACAACAAGCTCAGAAGGGGACGAAAGACAGTTCCCGATTTTGGGATTCCAGGCAAGAACAAGGGTTGCCAGAAGACTCTGGCCTGGAGACCTGCTGCTGGGCTTTTAGCAGGTGGGCTATAGTGGGACCCCATGGCTCAGCAGGTGGCAGGGAGGAGCTCTATGGGACCAGCTCTGGGCACCGTGTCCTGACTTGCGGGAGCAGGAAGCCATGGGTTCTGTGGCATTCTGGCAAGAGCTGGCACTGCCCCACCTAAAACAAAGCACAGGGTAGCTTCTTTGCCTTGTTGTGGGTTCCTTTTGGTTTACTGGATCCTACCCCTTCAGAAGCCAGGAGGCTTCCTGCTTAGGACATAGCTGCTTAGGGTATGTACCCAGCCCTATAAAGTGAGGTTGCCATGGTGGTCCAAGGTGGCACTAATGACAGTACTTCCTAAGGACAAGGTACAGGGACCAGTATCCATCACTGTTCTCCTTACCTCCATCACTGAGACCTGTCTATCTGCCTGGATGTCCCCCCTGCATCCTGTCCCCTCTGCTCCCTGTCTGGAGTGTCCCTTGGACCACAGCAGCAGGCTGCATTCTTGTCCAGTTCTAGCCCTGCACCCCTGCATCCTAGGATTCCTCCTCCTAAGCCCCCTGACAGCACAGGTGTCTGGAAGACAGGGCCACATGTACACAGAGGCTCCACAGGCCCACCCCAGAGGGCCCCACATCCCTTTATCACTTAGACTCACCAAGAGACCGTGTATACCAAGAGCCACCTGTCTGGGGAAGCCTATTGCAGGAAGGGGCTCTGCGTGCCTTCTGCCTGGCACATAGGCAGTGCCCACCAAGTGTGGAACGATGCAATTGTAACAGTCTCCGAAGCCTCACTTTTCCCGTCCTTCCCCCAGCTGATGAGACCTTCTGCGAGATGGTGAAATCCAACCGGCTCTGCGAACGGAAGCTCTTCATCCAGTTCTGCTGCCGCACATGCCTCCTGGCTGGGTAGAGACACCGGCTGCCCACAGAGGACAGGGCCCCTCCTGTCCATCCATCTGTCCATCCATCTTCCTCCAGACTGTTGGCCAGAGCTCGTTCTGGGGCAGTGCCTCGCATCTGACAGCTTTATCTCCCCAGGAGCCAGGTCCTCCCTCAGCACCACCAGGCACCCAAGCCAGTGGGTGGAGGCCCTTAGGACACGCTCCTACACAAGGATCCCTCTCCAGTTCACTGGCTACTGTCTTCTGGCAAGCTCAAAATGGTAACAGCACGAATTCCGAGAATCTGCAGCTCCAGCTTCAGATCCTAAGTTTACTGAATCTTCAAGACCAAAGCAGAAAGGAAAGATGCTTGGCCTCTCGCATCGTCCTCTTCCTGTGCTGCTGGGAGACTCGGTGGTAAATCTCACCAGAGCAGCCAGCCAGCAGGACACCCGGCTGTCCTCCCACACGGTCAGGGCTCCAGCCGCCCACCTGCGCATTGCCAGCTGCCTGCCACTGAGCAGCCTGGGGGGACGATCGGTCAGACTGTAAATAAAATAGGTTTGGGGGCATAAAACACATGACCACCGGGGATGGAATCGGTTTCTATGCAGTCAGCTTCTTTGGAAACTGCAGAAGCATCTTAGAAAGCCCACTTCCAGACCCAGATTGGAAAGTTCCTCCTCTCTCTGGAGCGTTCTCCTCCAAGGGGGCCGAGCTGTCCTCCTGTGTTATGTTGGAGTCTCCTGGGCCTGGAGAACCACCTCGGCCTGATGCAGAGCCTTCTGAGGAGCATCCAGTGGCAGCTCTTGGGGCCACCCAAAGGATACCCTGATCACCAAGCGGCGCCTCTTAACAGGATGTAAAGCCAGCCCACGAGTCGTTGAGCACCCATCCTTTCCCATGTCACAGAGTTGCTTTTACAACACGTGTGGCCTCTGCTTTTCAGGAGCCTCGCTCTCCAGGTGGCTCGCCTGTGTCTGTGTACAAGCCTACGTGACACAGCTGGGTTGATTTCTGCCAAACCTGTGTAGGCATTTTATAAGCTACGTGTTCTAATTTTTACCGACGTTAATTATTTCGACAAATGTTTCATATATTTTCATTGAAATGCACAGATCTGCTCGATCAATTCCCATTCATGTGGGAATAACATTTGCCTTAAATTGTCTCGACCTCGTTTCTCTCCATATTGTCCTGCTTCCCTCTGACTGTTATGCGTCTGCCTTGTCACCTGTGAGCTGGAGCGAACCCAGCCGTTGTCTATTGAATCCACAACTCCGAGGAAGAAATCGGCGAAGCAAAAACAATGTTAACCCTAAATTAATAAAAGAGTTAACATCCATGGCAGAGGAGACTGTGTTTCTTTTTAAGGCATAAAACATTAAACCTGGGTGCTGATCAGTAGGTCAAATGGATGCCGCTCTGAGGTTTTGGGATCTGTTGTTTTACTTGTAGCATTCACAAAACCCAGAGCCTTCGCACCGAGCCACGTCCTTCCTTTGGGTTGTTTGTTTGTTTGTTTTGTTTTTTTCAATTTGAGACAGGGTCTCACTAGGTTGGTCAAGCTAGGATGGAACTTGGGATCCTCCTGCCTTAACCTTGCAGAGTGCCGAGAACACAGGCGTGTGCCATCAGGCCTGACCCCAAATCTGTTTGTCATTATGAGAAAGGTCTCCTCTGAGCTTTAACAAAGGAAGGAAGTAATGGGGAAATCCCAGGCTTCCGACTCTACAGTGTCCTTTGGCAAAGGGATCCTCTCTAGGCCACCAAAGCCCAGTTGACTGGAAGGGTAGAGTCTCCTGGAATTGTGATCATCTTCCCTCTGTCAAAGGGGAGCCCTCCACACCCGAGACCAGTGGTGGCAAACCTAGGGCACGTGTGTCACAGCCAGTACTTGTCATCACTGAAAGCTCTAGAAGGTTAGCATCCCTGTGTGAGCCTTACAGTGACAGCATCAAAGCATGATGTAATTAGGTTACAGCTTCTGTTCTGCGCAGGGACTGAATTGCCTGTACCCCCGTGGCTCACAAGCCTTGTGGGATTTGTACCCTGGCTTTTCTGGGAGGTCAGAAGCCTGAACTCCTTAGAATCATCCTTCAGCTGCGGGTAAAGAGAATGCACCAACCAGAACTGACTTAGGGAGAAACGAAAGGGAGTGAAGGGCACTGTCTTAGGAATCCAGGGATTAGGGATTCAGAATTTTGGACATGCTGTGGCAGGGCCTTGGGACCAGGGGCCAGTGTTAAGTCTGGTCTGCAGAGCAGCGGTGCCCCCTCCCTTTAAAGGCTGTTTTGAAAGTTGATGAGACAAATGACAAGGCCACCACCATCTCCCAGAGCCTAGTCCCTAGAGCAAACTTTCTGGGTGGGTTTCTCGGCTCTGCTGTTCCCAGCACAGGGCTCTGGGGCACCTGCCTCACACTGGTGTTCATCAGTGCGCTGATGGTAGCCTCAGGGACGGGCACAAGCAGCAGAAGGTGGCTGGAGGAGCCCTGTGCCAGAGGAAGGGAGAGACACAGCAACCAGGAGGCAGGCAGCCACACGACGGGACACAGTCTACCATGAGCATGAATTGACAGCTGGCAAAGTGAGACAGTGAAGTTGTATGTCTGGAATACTGTCACCAGGACTAGGAAAATGCCCATGAGGAGCCCACCTCTCTCATGAGACTGACACCTAATTAAAGCCAGCAACTTACTACACGCTCCTGGTGCAGGGTGCCATTTTAGCCCTAGAACCTGGCGTTAATAAATACCAGTTCTTCGCCCACTGAGACCTTACAGCTGCAGATGCTTACAGCTAAATCAGGAAAGGAAAAAAAAGCCCTCCTGTTGTACCTGAAAGAGCACCAATTACAAGAAGCCAACCAGGTCTCCTTGGTTGGTTCATTGCTGTGGTTCACCAGCCCACTGCAGGGCTCTGAGTGGGGTGGGACCTTGAGAAGCTATTGAGGAAGTCCTAATGACAAAATGCCACTACGTAAAAAGGGGCTGACTACAGAGAACCTCTGTTCACAAATGGCCCAACCCCAAGATGAGGATTCTGTAGAGTTGGATGGGCAGGATAAGTTTACAGACTTTGTTCAAGTGACAAGATCATGGATCATCTCTAAATGGGTCATTGCACTGACGGGACGCTGGCTCACAGAGGTGAAGTGACTTCCCCTAGGCCCACATTGGCAGAGCTGTTCCTGTTCCTGTGCCCAGGTTGCAAGTTGGCTTTCTGCCCAACAGTGTCACTCTGCAAGTGACCAACACAGCCGTGTATGTTTTTTAAACTTAGCTTTATTTTCAGGAGGTGACCTTCTTGTGACTTTATCCCCAAATTCTTTGTCACCTCACAGTGAATACCCCCACTGCTTGAAGGCCAAGGTGGACTCCACTTTGTGGAACTCTTTCAAGGTCTGGGGAGAATTTCACTTTCATAGAAGACACACTGTTAATGGGAAGGCAAGTGGACAGAGCTTTTAGCAATTAAAAGACAACATGGTCTAGATGCAGCCAGAGGTGGCATGCCCTTGACCTTGGGGACAGGGACAGCACTGTCTGCTGCTTTTGCATCATTGGCAACATGGCCAGAGGGCTTCTTGCCCCAGGTGTGGGTTATGCCAGGGTGCCTAAGACAATTGAGGGTGGACAGTGAGAAAGAAGACAGGGAAAGAGGCGGAGAATTAAGTAACAGAAGGACCTTTTAATAAGAACAAGTAAGGTGATGTAAGGTAACATACCATGGCCCTTCTCCAGCATCTCAAGGTTCTGCACAGCCAGCAGGGCGGCAAGTGAGCCCTGGGGGCTTGGCAAAGGAGGAGTTAAAATGGTCCCCTTGACCTTTATGCTGATTTTCTTCTGGGAACCCCAGGCTTTACCATCCTGACTGTTGTCTAAGACCTTTCCTGACACCTAGGCTCTATTGTCTATCCATGCACAGAACAGCACCCTTAGGTGATACATCACCGACGAGCGTACACTTCAGGTCCTGGAGTTCAATCCCACCACCCAAAGCCCTCACCACTGGGGACCTGCCATGATGAGACACCTCTTAGCCTTGCTATACGCAACCTACAAAAACCAGAAGAGAAGCTCTCCTTGTAAAAGTATATTCTCAACCAAGAGTGGTGTTTGTCTTCCAGGCAGCTTTGACAATGTCTAGAGGCATTTCTGACAACTACAGAGAAGTAACATAACTGGTCAGAAAACGCAGAGTGTGTTTACTTTTTTTATTTGTATGTATTTAGTACAGGGTCTACAGGGTCTCACTCACAGTGATTCTCCTGTTTTCCGCCTCCCAAGTACTGGGATTACAGGCGTGCACCACCACACCCAGTCTCAATCGTCCTCTCAACCAGTGAGCCCGGGGGCAGGGCCTGCGTGGCACGCTGATAGAACACCAGTCCCTGTGTCTGCCTAAGCAGGTCCTTTAGTCTGCTGAGCTCTCTGGCGAGCCCTGTTTATATTTTTAAAACTCATTGCTGGGCATAGTGCTACGTGCTTATAATCCCAGCACTTGGGAGGATGAGGCAGAAAGATTGGGGGGGAGTCTGAGACCAGCCTGCACTATACAGTGAGTTCAAGATCAGGCTGCACTGCATAGTAAGATTTGCCCTAAAACCACCGCCAAAATAAATGTCATTACGATAAAGACACAAGGCCACTGATAGCGCTCCAGATACTGCCCCCTCGTCATTCTTGCCAATTTCTGAAGTAGTTCCAAAGTCCCTTCTCAAGTGTCTTTAGGAGGTGTGATCAAAAGTGCAATGCGTGCTACTGTTCACTGCCATGAAAGGAAGGCAGGCTTTCAGACACCCACAGTGTGTCCTCACAAACCCTACTCACTGGCTCGGGCACTGTGTGACTGCTCATTCTTCCAAGAAGTCAAAATGACTGTGAAAGGCGAGTCAGTTCAGGGCATGGAGGTGGCCCCTACAGCACAACTACAGACACGCAAGAGGACTTCCAGAGCTGCTTCACCAAGTGGCAAGGATGACGGGGTGAGTGTGTTTCAAGCAAAGGGAGGATGTTGAGGCATCGATGGCGGGGTGTCTTTTCCTGTAATACATTTTTTTAAATTTTAAACATTCTTCTTCTTTTTTTTTTTTTAATCACACTTGGTGCTCACATCTTAAGGGCGGAGTCCAGAGACACTGCTATAAACATCTTGCACTCACAGGACAGCGAGCCCAAAATGCCAGGAAGGCTCAGGTTGAAAAACTCTGGCCAAAAGAAACAGAACTGAAACGAAAATTTTTCCCACTTCATAGATATACCCTAACATGAATAAAACCACCTGTGGTTTTATTTCTATCCCAGCTTGTGTGATGAAGCAGGGGGAAGTTGCTTAACTTTATTTTTAAATTCCCTTTAAAAAGGAAAATCAAGTAAAGCCAGCTCTCTGATCCAAGGACTCCACCTGGTGGCCCCCTTGGGCATAAAGCAAATCGATTGGGGGTTTGGGTTAATGCGTGTTTTGTGTTTGGTGTTTTGCTTCCTTTCAGTAAGATGAGGTTGCTTTCCAAGTCCAGGCTGGCTTTGAACTCCTCATCAGATTGGGCTAATGAAAATTGTCTGTTTGATTGATTTTTGAGATAGGGTCTGACTATGCAGGCTAGGCTAACCTTGAATTCACTTTGTAGCGCAGGAAGGTCTCAAACTAACAGTGATCCTCCTGCCTCAGCCTCTGGATACTGGAACAACAGGCGTGCACCACCACAGCTAGGGTGTTTGTTTGAGATAGGATCTCACTGTGTAGTTCAAATGGGCCTTGACTTCTGTATGTAGTCTAGGCTGTTCTGGAACCAGCCGGCCTCAGCTTCTTCTGTGCTGCGAGCACAGGTGTGTAGGCAGCATCACGCCCACCCAGCACTTTGTCACTACGCCCAGACTACAACAGTTAACTTTTATTTATTTTTTGCAGGACTGGGGATTGAACCTAGGCCTTGAGCATACTACACAAGCATTCCATTACTAAACATCACTGCGACCCCAGCTTTGATTTGATTTAAAAAAAAAATAATCATAAAGCAAAGTTATAGGAAAGAGGTACGTATAGCACAAAAATATTTCCCTGAACCATCTGGGAGGAAATTTCTGACACCTTGAAATTGCCACTTGGGTGGGCATTTCCTATGAATAAGAACATTCCCCCACACAGCCACGACAATCAGACAATTAGCATTGATGTTTCTAGTATGTACCCCTCCAACGGGGCTCAACTTGGTCCAGTTGTCTCAGAAGCCCACTTAGCCAATAACACGGTTCAAAGTCGCGTGTCACCATGCCTCTGTATATCGGAAGCATTACTCAGTCTTTCTTTGACTCTCATGACCTTGAGCTTTTGACAGACTACCGGCCAGTAATTTGCAGGATGCCCTCTGGTTTGTATTTGTCAGCAACTTTCTTGGGTTTCCATTAACAGTACATCTAGTATCTCTGATAGGCATCCTACAGAAGTGACTGTTTTCATCTCATTCCAGCAGGTGGTACATGATTTTGATCTGCTCCACTACTGGTGATCCTAGTTTTGATCTCAAGATTAGAGTTTTTTTCTTTTTGGCTCTGAAGTCATGCTTCCTGAAGGAGGTTCACTATCACCACTTTTAAAATATTGAGCGAAAGACCCCAGCCAAGCCACACCCTGCATGTGCCACTGCACATCTCTTGTGTGCAGCATGGGAGGCTGAGACAATAGGATTACAATTTGGGAAATTTAGTAATTTAGAGAGATCTTGTCCCCAAATAAATAAAAAATTTTCAAAAAGACTAGGGCTGTAGTTCAGTGGGATGGCCCTGGGTTCAATCCCCAGTACTGGAAAAAAAATAAAATAGATAGTTACTACAATGTTCGTAGGAATACTATAATAGTTCCCAAATGGAAAGTATCCAAATGCTCAGCAGCAGCCCAACTGACACCTTCTGGAATATTCACACAATGAAATACTACATAACAATGAGTAAGTGAACTATCTATGAAGTATGATCCAAAAATACTATGAATGTTTAAATTTTTTTTAAAAAAGTATTACTTTAAAGAACACATTATAATTTATCCCCTAAGATCCCCCCCCCAACCAGGAAAACAGCCAGCCCACCATTCGTATCACTTCTGAGGCACTTCTGGAAGTTCTCTTTCCTGAGTCTTTATTGCACTGTGACATCTGCCTCAACATCCAGAATCAATTCAAAATGTTTACCTTTCATGGTCATTTTAACTTTGAGAAAGAAAGTTTCATGGTACCAGAGTGGCTGACCAGGTGGCTGAAGACATCCTATAATGCTTTCGTGAGCCTGATTTCCATTGGATGGCACTCAGTATTCACTATAATTTTTAATCACATCTTGCAAAGACACTTGGGGGAGCAGGCTTCCTGAACTGCTCCAGAAAGTGTTAAGAATCATAGACTAGGCACGTCCAAAGGTGGGGGGAGGGGGAGAGGAGAGAGAGAGAGAGAGAG
>NW_004524578.1:4221289-4222670 GCF_000260255.1 Octodon degus
GAGGGGGAGGGGGAGGGGACTGAGAAAGGAAGCCACTGAGTATATAGGTGCTGTACACACAAAATGGTTCTCAGTCTTTATTAGTTATTAGAGAAAAGCCAACCAAAGCAATAGCAGGATCATTGAAATTATAAACTCACAAGACCTTCGAAGCTGGGGTTGGAAGCCACAAAAACTCTCACACAGCACCTCAATGGAGTGCGGTTTGCCATGACTTCAAGGCTAGCGGTTACCACACTCGTGTCCCAGCAGCTTCACTCCAGGATCCACACACACGACGGCTGAGCAGCATTATTCACAACAGCCCCAGTTGGAAACACAGCTGAGGCTGGGGGATTGCAAGTTCAAGCCAGCCTGGACAACATAATGAAATACCATTGCAAAATAAAATAACACGCGCTGGGGGCGTGGCTCAGTGGGGTACAGTGCTGGCCTGGCGCGCAGCACGCCTTTGGTCTGAGGCCAAATACACAAAGCCCTTTTCTACAGCAGTGAAAAGCCATCTATCACTGTGTGCAACCCGGAGGGACTCCAGACATAGTATAAATCCAGAGAAACACACACAAAACCCTGAAATGTTCTACTTAGGTCAGAAGCTAGCAAAAGAGGGCCGGGGAGATGGCTGGGTGGAATAAGCGCTTCCCTGGCAAGTGCAAGGGCCTGAGTTCAATCCCGGGACAGACTGGTGCTGGCATCGCGGTGGCCTTTGGGGGCAAAGGAAGTGTTCGTAACTGCGGTGCGCTGGCCCTGCGGTCCTTTCACCTGGAGCAGCAGTCCCACAGCGTATTTCAACGCGACTGCACCCTCAGTGTCTGGAGGCGGGGTGGTCTCGAAGCCTGCACCCAGCTCAGCTCTCACGGTGCACAGCAGGTCAGACTCCCGAGTCCGGGACCTTTCCCTGGGTCCCCGTCCTTTCCGGGTGGAGAGGGGGCGTCACAGCTTCCTCTCTCCCCTCGAGGTTCTCCGATATAAAGAAATCTGCACTCAGCTGTCCCCACTTTTTGCTTAATTTTTGAACACAAACGTCTAGAATCAGGCGTCTTCCAGACTTTACCTCACTCATCAAAGAACCCAAAAGCAGATAAGTAGGCGACGCGCGCACCAGATCACTACCATTGAATGAAGGTGTGTGGGGCAAGGGGGAGTTCGATTGCTTTTGCCTGGCGGTCGAGCTGCGCACGCGCGGGAGACAGCAGCGATTGGTGCTGCCTGACGGCCGGCGCGCGGAGCACGCTGGGATATCTCGTGGTCTCGAGGCGGCGGGCCGGAGGCAGGAGGCGCTCAGCGACGGCGACCAGCGACAAGAGGAGCTGGCAGAATGGTGAAGCTGACGGCGGAGCTGATCGAGCAGGCGGCGCAATACACCAACGCCGTGCGGGAC
>NW_004524578.1:4223510-4226704 GCF_000260255.1 Octodon degus
GCTTGACTGGCAATGTCAGAAATTGTTGACCTGAGTCCCCTACTGCTCAACATAACACCATGGCTTTACTTCTTATACTTCGTTTTTATACCTTTCTGCTGGATGGTTAAGACCAAGATAAAGCAAGACCTATGCAACAAGAGTTGTAGCTTTTGGGTCTGGCTTTATCTGGTATTTATCTATTAGGTAGACATTTTCAGGGTTAAACCTTTCTGCCAAGGCCTGCGTTGTGACTTTTATGTGCTGAGTGGTCGAAACAGTCCCCGCTAGTCAGGTCGCTGTAGTGTTTTGCCTATTTGTTTTGCTTTTTTAATTGTTTTTGAGACAGGGTCTCACTGTGTAGTACAGTCCAGGCTGGTCGTAAATTCATGATGTGGCCCAAGCAGGCCTCGAACTCAGAGCAGTCCTGCCTTCAGCATCTTAGGTGCCAGGGTCACAGGCATGCACCACAGCGCCTTGCCAAGCTCCTTGTAGTTGTTCTGGTAGTGAGATTTGGCTAAAAAAAGTAATAATAATAATAGGTTGAAATGCAGCGAGCTGCGAGGTATTTCAGGAGACAGCAAAAAAAAAAAAAAGGTGCTAGGAGCAGTGTCAGGGGTAAGGTTGTGTTGTTTTCCTGGCCTGAGGGGACCACTCTCAGCACCATTTATGTGGCCTCTACTGTCTGCCAGATGCCTTACTGACTTTTGGGGAATCTCAGTGCTTTTATTCAAATTCAAGAGCATCTTGCCACTTTCTCTGCTTGGCACACGTTGGTCTGCCTCAAGTGTATGCAGCGTTGAGAATACCTAACGTGTGGCAGTACGAACTTTGATGCAGTCCTTACAGCTCTCAGTTGTGTACTTTAATCATGGCTGGCTTCGTTCTTTCAGGCAATGATTTGGGCAGTGATTTATGCCCAAATTAGGCAAAGTAGTCAGTGTTTGAATGAATTGTTCAAGTGTGACCTCCCAGTCGGGGTCGGATCTGCCACTCAGAATTAGAGCTGGTGAAGTAAGCTGAACATTCGTGTTGTCAGGGAGGTGTGCGGAGGAGAGCGGTGAATCTGGCCATGGAAACGCATGTGGTTGAGAACCGTTGTCCCCAGCGTCTCAGAAGGGTTGGTTCCTAGTAAGGAGCTTGGCTAACTCTAGGATCTTAGAACACTATGAAACACCGTTTAATGTTCTTGTTAATGCTAGCTACCATGTGGCTTAGAGAGTAATCCTGTGGTCCTGCCCTTGTACTTCTCCTTGGCATCTGCGCACCCTAAGCTTCACTGAACTGGGGACTTGGGATTCTTGTTTTGTCATTTATCTTCAGTGCCTTGTACAGTGTTTGACATATATGCATGGTAGTTAAATGCTTCCTGAATAAAAGATTTGAGTCAGATTACCATGAAGTAGTTTAGCTGTTGAAATTGTAGTAATTATTAATAACTTGTTTGTGTGTTTTTCTTTTTTCCAAAACTCCATTTTACAGGATATAAAATTCCTGTCATTGAAAATCTAGGCGCTACCTTAGACCAGTTTGATGCTATTGATTTTTCTGACAATGAGATCAGGAAACTAGATGGTTTTCCTTTGTTGAGAAGACTGAAAACATTATTAGTGAACAACAACAGAATATGGTAAGTGTGTGCTATTTACAGAATAATTTTTTAAACCTTGGGTGAATATTGTAGTGTGCCTTGAAAAAGTTAAGTATACCCGGTTAAGTGTACAGTTGCATACAAATGCACAGTTGATTTACTTTAGTCTTATTTGCATGTTTTCATAAATCTGCATTTATGTATCTGTAAGTTTCTAATTTAAATGAATTTGGCTTCTGAAGCAATTATCAAGACAGGTCATACTAAAAAGCTACTTAAAATACAACTGTATCTTCACTGAGTATGCCTCATACCTCCTGCTATTCATTTTTCTTTAAGACTGATTTGTAGAGTTTAACTTATTGGAAGTGAGACCTTTATTGACCCTCTCATCGGCTCTGCATAAATTTTATTGAAAAAATAATTAAAGTTTATAGATAATGAGTAGCCAAATACTTTTCGTAGTTTAATTAGTCTCCTCTGGTCTAGTTATGTCTTGCACAAAAGGTGAGCATACAGTAGAATCCCTTGTATTTTCATGCTGCTTGAACAGAATCCTGAAGCCAGGAGTCTCACCCTTTTAGTTTCCACCAGACTTTATGGCAGTGGAAGGTCAGGCAGCATCCAATAGTCATGGGATCTGAAATCATCTACTGCTGTCCATGGCTTTGTGGCCACTTTGACATGGAATGTGCAAGAATTCTCTCTTAGGTGGTCTCAACTTTGATGTGTTATTATCTGAGCAGCTATGTGCTCCTGGTCCCAAACAGACCACAAGAAGTTGGGGTAAAAATGAAAAGCCTTTGTTTAAATCTAACCATGAGGAAGCGGAAGCCTTATCCTGCCACAGATCCTTATCTTACCAAGTTTAGGTGTGCAAGGCCCTTTCATAGCAAGCAACAGAGGGCAGAGGGAATACAGTATAGCCAGAGAAAGCTCCATGCTTATTCATCCCTGCGGGTCTTTTTCTGCTCCCTCCCTTGACTAGAAGCTTGGGGACCATTGCCTGCGTATATTATCCATTCAAATTGAAGAAAAAAATGGCAGTACAGGTCTTTAGCCTGAGGAATTTTGGGGAAGCAGCTTATCTCTAAAAGAAAAAAGCTAAAATTAAAAATTCCATTTCATCCTTCTGGTTACCACCTCAGATCCTTTGAGCACTGATGAAAATAAGTGTCAGTTTACTCTTCACCTTCCTCACTAAGAGCCTTTCTGTTTTACTTTAGTCGTATAGGTGAGGGACTTGATCAGGCTCTGCCGTGTCTCACAGAACTCATTCTCACCAACAACAGTCTTGTGGAGCTGGTAAGTTGCTCAAAAGGAGGTTGAGTTTGGGGATGAGGTTAAAGGTAGTACATGCAAAGATCCAGGAAATTCTCATCCTTTTTTTTTTTTTTTTTTTTTTTTTTCTTGTTATTGTTTTTGTCTTTATTTAGTACAGGGTCTCCAGGGTCTCACTACACAGATTGGACTCGCAGCAATTCTCCTGTTTCTCAGCCTCCCAAACGCTGGGATTATAGGCGTGCATCACCACGCTAAGTCTCAATCGCTGTTTTAGGGTTCCTGGGTGCGGGGCACCCACGGAATGTAGGGGATGGAACACCGGTCAGTGCTGTATTAGTTT
>NW_004524578.1:4226804-4242954 GCF_000260255.1 Octodon degus
ATATACTGGGGATTGAACTCAGGGTTTACATGCTACACAAGCTTTAAGTGGTCTCTGATTTATCAGTCTTTTTTTTTTCTTTTCGTTACCCGGCATCGAACTCAGGATCTTGTATTTGGAAGGGAGGCACGTAAGCTGTTGAGCAATCTCCCTGGCCATCAGTCTTTGTTAGTGTTTTCATGTTTATTTTGAGACAGAGTCTCTCTATGTAGTCCAGGCTAGCCTCGAAATCCTCCCAGGTGCTGGGATTACAAGCATGTGCTGCCATGCCTGGCTGTTAGTGTTTTTGGTATTTTGTTGAAACTTCTATTCCCTCCATGGATTATAAAGCAACTCACGGTGCTTTCCAAGATTTGCAGTGTTAAGTATGGTACCACTAGCCAGAAGTGGCTATTCTTGATTTTACTGTAGTTTTTTGGTTGAATTGTTTTTTAGGGGAGGTTTGACTTTTTTTGTTTTTGGTGCTGAAGATTGAACCCAGGGCTTCCAACTTGCTAGGTAAGCATTGTACTGCTAAGCCAAGTCCCCAGCCCCACAAGGCTATTCTTAATTGAAAAGTACAGAACTGTAAAATGCATGGTGGATTGACATAGAATTTAAAAAAAATACTGTAAATGTTTAGTACTGTTGTTGAAATGATAATATTTGGATAATGGGCTATATAATATTTTTTAGATTAAATAATATGTTAAAATTACTTTTACTTTTTTAATGTGGCTACTAGAAAATTGTAAATTGCATATTTTAAGTTACACACATGGAATTTCTATCCTAGAAACTTTATTTCTATTCTAGAAACTTTGCTTTTCACATTAGATGAGCAGTTCAACTGGGACTAATTTCTATGTAAGCTAAGGGACAAGTTTCAGTTTCACTGTAGAGATAGATAATGATTATTTTGACCTGTTTTATGCTCTTTAAAATTTCTGCTGTGTATGCTTAACAAAATAGAGTTTATACTGTATATTGTTTTATAACCAAAACTTTTCACTGAAAAGCTAGATGTTTAAATTCACATTATGCCGGGGCCGGGGAGATAGCTCAGTAGAATAAGCGCTTCCCTGGCAAGTGTCAGGGACTGAGTTCAATCCCCAGTTCCACCATAAATAAATAAAATTAGTTAATTAATTTACATTATGCTATTTTTAAATTTTATTTTATTTATTTATTTTTAGCAGAACTGGGGATTGAGCTCAGACCCTTGTGCTTGCCAGGGAAGTACTTATCCTGCTGCGCCATCTCCCCGGCCCTGGTGCTATTTTTTAGATTGTTAAGACTGTATTGGGGCTGGGAGAGCACCAGTGGAGGAAGCGCTTGCAGCCTGAGTTTGGTCCCTGCTTCTGCAAAACAAAAAGACGTTATTTCCCTCCCTCTCCTATTTTTTTGATTGTTTAGATTGAGCTACCTGGATGTTCCCTTGGTGGACAGAGTTCATGGCATCTTTCAGATTCTCAAAAGTGCGCTTGAGTCCAGAAGTAGGAAAGCACTGGTCTGAGGCCATATCCTCTGTCATGCCTTGGGTGTGAAGTTTTAACCCAAAATACATGCTAATAGGGAATGTGTAACATGATGGCTTCTATTAGAGAAATTGTCTTTGTATTTAAAGCTGTCCACAAGGCTCTTCCATTCAGCTAATAAAATAAGTATATTAAAATCTCATCTTTTTTTTAAAGAATACAAAATAGTTATAGAAAAAACAGCATTAGAAATGATACAATACAATGTTTAGTAATAGGAATTGAATAGTGATTGCTTTATTACATTATGCCATCTTTAAATTAGTTACTCAGACTACCGGATATAACTGTGCAAGATTTGTTTAAGAAAAAAAAAAACAAAATGGTAACAAAAAGTTGTAAGAAATTGAAGACCAAAAAAAAAAGAAAGAAAATTTAAACATTAACTGCTCCTTTCAAAAGACCAGCAGAAATCAACAGTACAATTACTCAAACTATTCTCCATGTACACCTAAATATATATTTTTCCCTTCATTTGTCCTTTTCTTCATCCCAGCTTTTCCTTCCCATTGAATAATTTCTTTCCCTTTCACAGTATCTGTTGTACCTTTCAGATTTTAATTTCTCTTTCAAGTTCTCACACTAGTGAGATAATAGGATGTTTGCATATGTGGATCTGATTAATTTCACTTGCCAATATAATCTCTAGCTGCATCCATTTATCTACAAAAGCCTCAAAGTTATCTTTTTTATAGCTCAATAATACTCTCATATAAAAATGCAACATCTTTTTCATCCATTCCTCAGTTGGTGGGCATTTGGGTTGTTTCCAAGTACTATCTCACATCTTAACCAGGCTCAGTTGTGCATGTGCCTAATTCCAGCCCCGTGGGAGCCTGAGGCAAGATTTCCAGTTCCATACTGGCGTGGATAATTGAGTGACTTCACAGACTGTATCATCCTTGCATAGGGCTATACTAAACTCCTTTTGAATCCTTCCCATTTTAGTGTGTGTGCTGTGGAAGTGAACCACTTCCCTGCTTTACTGAGATGTGCTCCTAGCAGTTTGTCCTCCGTGTAGTATTTTGTCCTGGAAAGGAGACAATTTCTAGTTAGTGTTGGATGAGGGTCTGCATTGCTGAAATGGCATCAGGCCTTCTCACAGACTCCTCTTACTCCTTACTGAAATGTGCAGGTGCGAGGGCTGTTCTCATGGAGTGCCTGTACATTGGTGTGGAGCTTGCCAGTTCATCAGATGCCTCCTTACCTTTCCTCTTGATTTCTCCTACACAGACATTATCACCATACACTCTTGTTCTTACAGGGATGTCCCCACTTACTCCTGTTGCAGAATTCTTGGGAAATACCTTGTCATCTAGTTTGATTACAGTTATTGACTGATTACAGTTACTGGTTTTTTATTTGTTATCCTTGTTTCAGTATGGAATATGGGACAATTTGGGAAGACTGAAAACCTGGTCTTGCCTCTTCTATAATTTAGTTTTTGTTTAACTGTACTGTTCACCTTGTCTTTCAAAAATTATTTGAAGAGATTTGGTGGGGGCTAAAATAAAGGTACCCTGTCTCAAAGTTTGTTCCAGCGCATTTGAGAGGATGTAGCAAGAAGTCTACATTACACCCAAGATGTTAGCTCTATATGTTTCCTGTATAGATACCTTACTCCAAAGTCATATCAGCTCTGACATTGTTTTCTTTCCCGAATGATTACGCAGTAGCCCATTTTGAAAGTGCCATTGGAAATCAGTATCTTGTATCTTTTGATATTGAGATGGAAGTTGTTAATACAGAGATTTTTAAGATGAAATGTGTTTGTCCGTTTATTCTGTCAAAGTTAATAAAACAAGAGTGCTCCAAAGACACTCTGTATTTCAAAATAACAAAATAAATAATGTGTGGTGTCAGCATTCTTACCTATAACCATTATTTTACAGGGTGATTTGGACCCTTTGGCATCTCTCAAATCACTGACGTATCTAAGGTATGGATGTCTTTGTTATGATGACAGAATTAATGAAGTACTTAAAATAGCACTACCAGCCCTGTTCATTTACTGAGAAGTACCTTTTAAAACCAAATGTTGAAGCCAGTTCTGGTGGTACGTGTCCATGCCTCTACTACTGGGGATACAGAAGCAGGAGAATCACCATGAGTTATAACTCAGCCTGGGCTCTGTAGTGAGATGTATAACAAAAAAAATTTAAATAAAAATTTAAAAATTGAAACTTTTCTTGATGTTACTTAGTTGATACATTGTGATGTGCATAATAGTGCGCTTTCCACTGATGTATGGACTTAATGCTATTCAAATGAATTTACTGCTATGCTATGAACAAGAGTGGCATTGTTGTTCCTTTTCTTATAGCATTCTAAGAAATCCTGTAACAAATAAGAAGCATTACAGACTATATGTGATTTATAAAGTTCCACAAGTCAGAGTATTGGATTTTCAGAAAGTAAAACTAAAAGTAAGTGTTCTTTGTTGTATGTCATTATAGAATTGTATGCTTTTCTTTACACTTTGTTACTTTCTAAAAAAAATTTACTAATAAAATAAAGTTTACCGTTACTTTGTAATTTAAAATGCAGGGGAAAATGTTTTTTTATCCTTATAGCAATTTATGGTAGGGCTTTCAATTAACATTCTTTTGTGTAATGTTGGTTGTGCAGAGCTGGCAGAATGCTGGAGAGCCGTACAGTGGATTTTCTGCTTAAATTGCTTCCCAGAGAGGAGCTTCATACAATGTTTCTGAGCAGCTCTGGCTGTTAATTGTGACTCTCCCCATTATTAGGAGGTTTTCCCTCTCCCCCAGCTTAGTTCCTTGGCAGCTTCTTAGCAGCTCCTCTTTGAAACTAGGCAAGGAGTTCTCTCTGGAAGCTTCACCAGCAAAGGCAAAGCTACTGTGATTCCTTTTCGTTTTGAATTGGCTTTTTGATGTTTTTATCAGCTCAGAGTATTTCAGGAGCATTCTCTTCCATGTGTTCGGAGGAGTGCATCTAAATGCATGTGGTATTCCTATTTCCATTAACTCTGTGTGTGGTGTTGCTGTAGGAGCGTCAGGAAGCAGAGAAAATGTTCAAGGGCAAACGGGGTGCACAGCTTGCAAAGGATATTGCCAGGAGAAGCAAAACGTAAGATACAGATATCCAACTTAACTCCCTTCACTTCAGAAACACTGTCTGGCAGCTTGCCTCCTACAAAATTAAACCCAAAACTGTGATTAATAGGGTATTGAATTTGAGTGCTGATAATGTGTGGCCATCATGGTCCATATCACAAGAAATTTCTACCAAGGTCACAGAACAAATATCTTAATCTTAGAATGATGTTTTATGTGTTCTGTTCTGTATAGGAACATGAAGTGGGTGGTGTTTCTGAAGGAGAGAGTTCTTGTATCAGTTTGTTAACAAAGATAAGATACTACACTGGTTTAATTACTTTCAAAACCTTTTGAAAGTAAAAGAGAAGCAACATCGATGGGTGAGAATTTAACAGTCATATTCTTTTCCCTCCCAAGGTTTAATCCAGGTGCTGGTTTGCCAACTGACAAAAAGAAAGGTGGGCCCTCTCCAGGGGATGTAGAAGCAATCAAGGTAATAGCATGTTAAAATTCTGGACTGGTTAAAGTGAGATGGGGTAGGGCACAGGAGTGTAGCAAATCTAGGTCTGAGTATTGAAGATGGCATTTTCCCAGTTAGAATTCTTCCAAGTTAAGGAAAGTGTAGATCAAAGTCAGTTGACTAGACTTGATCCAGTTGTGTGTGCCAGTTGAAGCGGCTTCTTTGTCTTTCATTTTCTTGAGTGCTGCATTCATTACTTCCAACCTTAAGTTACCATTGTATGCTGTCTCAGGGTTTGCCTTAATTTTTATTTCACAGATTTGCTATCTGATGAATCTTTTTGGATGATAGTAGGAAATCCTAATTTTATAATACTGCCTGTTAAGGTATCCAGTAATATAACACCATGTAGATAATAAGCTTAAATTTTAGGACAAGTAGAATGATTACCTGTTCTCTTGTTTTATAAGAAGGTCTGTGTTTCAACAATTTTGAAAATGCATGATCTGTTTTTTTAGGTTGACTTGGTGTACCGATAACATCCTTTCTCTGACATAGAATTATATAATGTTCTATCTGAAGAAGTTACAGGTTTCTGTATTTTCTGAACAGTTTATGCTGAATCGGAATTGTCTGTGTTCATTCTGCTCTGTCCTCCAGAATGCTATAGCTAACGCATCCACCTTGGCTGAAGTGGAGAGGCTGAAGGGCTTGCTGCAGTCCGGTCAGATACCTGGCAGAGAACGCAGATCAGGTCAGAAAGTGTGCTTTGTGCTCCCAAAATAATGCCACAGTCAGAGTAATTACAAGACAGGCCAGGTGCACGCCTGTAATCCTAGCTACCTCGAAGCTAAAGCAGGAGGGTCAAAAGTATGAGTCCAGCCCAGGCAACTCAGGGCCTCTCTCAAAATAAAAAATAAAAACAAAACAAAACAATAAAAGACTAGGGATCTAGGTTAGTGCAAAGATCCTGGGTTTAGTTCTTAGGACTGACCCCCCTCCAAGTGCGAAAGACAGAATTTGATTGTTTGATATCCCCCCACCCCCACTCCAGCCTGCCTCAGGCGTGCAGAGCTAGCCACTGAGTCTGGGTGTGGTGGTGCCCAAGAACGAGGATCATGAGTTCAAGCTGCTTAGTGAGACCCTGTAGCAAATAAATTTAAAAAAGAAAGTATTTGATAAGTTAATTTGCTAAAGTAAAATCATAGCGCTTTGAGAGTGTGGGGAAGGTATGTAAAAGCCAAAAGAAACATTACTTCCTAGCATTGAGTGAGCCACACTGTAGCGATAACTGTGATTGATTTTTGTGTACAGCATGCGCCTCAGGACAACATTTTCATTGATGATAGTCGTGTATACATCACAGTGGTGGGCTGGCCAGATAGCTCAGGGATTAAAGCGCCTAGGGGCCAGGGGTTTGATCCCCGGCTTGCGGTGCCAGCCTTGCCCCTGGAGCATGCCAAGACAGCAGTTGAGACTGGGCATGGTGGCACACACCTGTAGTCCCAGCACTTTGGAGGCTGTAAACAGGAGAATCACTATAAGTCCGATCTAGTAGTGAGACCCTGAACACCCTGTAGACCTTTCTCTAAAAAACAGGGAAAAAAGAAAAAAAAACAACAACAATAAAACAGTGGTACTGTAAGATTGTATAGTTTTTTACTGCACCTTTGCATTATAGTTGCCTGTGACATTTGGTATACAGTGGTTCCTCACTTATCACAGGTTACATTCCAGAACCCGTGCCCCCGCAATAAGTGAAAATCAGCAAAGTGGTGATGTTGTATTTATATTACCATCCATATATTTAAGGCTTTATAAGCCCTTTCCATACTTAAAAAACCTTTCCCACACCTTTAAAAACTTAATGTTCTTTAAAAAAATGCTTTTAATGTTCTTAACCATTTTTCTAAACTTGTAAACCTATGTAATTTTAGCAAATGTATGCTATATGGCACCATATGTATTCATCTGCTAAAGAAATGCAGACTGTAGGGGGCCTGCCCCTTAGCTCAGTTCTTTAAGTGGCTGCTTCATCAAAGCAGTCAGGCTCAGGTTGCTGTGGTTCCATCCCTACAACTCAAACCAGCCAAACCTGCCCTGAAGGCATTCGGAGAAAAAAAAAAAAAAAAATGCATACTGTAAACAGTGGGGGTTTTTTGGATTTTTTGGTGGAACCAAGGATTGAACCCAGGCCCTTGCACTTGCCAGGGAAGCACTTATTCTACTGAGCCATCTCCCCAGCCCCTAGTGTATTTTATTTTGATTTATTATTTTAATATGTTAAAATTAACACTTATAATTTTTTTATATATTTTAAATTTTTAGGCAAAAATAATTAAAACCATAAATACTATACATATAAATATGTATACAGTACTACACACTACTACAAAATCCCATGATATAGCAAAAAATCTGCAATAAATAATTTACAATATTTTTTGAAAATCCACGAAACAGTCCGTAAAAGTTGAGCCATGAAATAGCAAGGGACCACTGTAGTAACATACTGTATAGGTTTGTATCCTAGGAACAATAGGCTGTAGTACATGATCTAGATTTGCCTAAGGACTCTCCCTGGTATTTGTGTTTGCATAGTGACAAAATCACCCAGTGATGTAGTTCTTTTAACATAGTTGGTCTTTAAGCAAGAATGATTAAGACAGCTTTTAAGATGTGGTTCTCAGTAGTCCCTGGATCCTGGGTGTCTGTGAGATCAAAACTATTAACCCCAACATGCTATTTTTCTTATTATGGAAGTATTTGCATTGATGGAGCAAGAACAATCCCGATGGGAGTTAAAACTGCTGATTGCCTCAGCATGGCAGTAGTACAAATGACTGCAGTTCATATAGTCTTCCTTGCTGCCCACTCCTGATTGCAGTTAAGAATGTCCTGCATGAGTGTCCTAGAGGATTATTAGGGGCTGATGACCCAGCTTGGTGGTGAAGCCCTTGCCTAGCATGTATGTTGTTTGGGATCAAGCCTCAGCACAGCAAAACAATTACTAAATAACACTGCTTCAGTACACGTCTGTTTGTTATTCTGTGTGGCAAATGGGTACACATGAAACTTCTGCAGGTCTGAGTTGTTTGGTCATGTGCACGCACTGCTATAGTTGACCTGAGGTAAGAGGCGAATATACTCTGAAACATGGAGTGGTTGCCTCAAGGAAAACTTGTTATCAATGGTAAAGTGCAAGCTTTCAATTTCTGACATTGCCAGTGAAGCGGAAGACCCAATACTATTATGGACTACTGGACTCTCTTAGAATATTTTGCTGAGTTTACACACCCATAATATTCAAATAATGGAACTTAACAAATAACTCCATTTTGTATCTGTGTATTCATAGTGGTTAGGATAGATATATAGTTACATTCTCTCAATGAATAGAGGGATTTGTTCTAATGGTGTTTGTAAATAGGATATCAAGTCCGCATCTTGTACAGCAATTAACCACTAGGAAGAATGTATGCAATGTGTTAATTATTGAAACAATCCTACCAATTTGGTTTGAAACTGTCTCATTGTTATTTGTTTCTCAATAAAATTATGGAAAAAAAATAATAAAATTCAAACACACACAAAAAGATTAAAACTCAGAAAACATATGTCAGCTACTTCTTCGTACTTAAAAAACTTCTGTGAGAAAGTAGGGACATTAATGAACAGGCATTCTTTTTGGCTTTTTGTCATGAAATTGCTCAACTTCAGAAGATTTGTAAAACTCAGTGAACCACTGTTTTCCAGATGATGTTAGAAGATGGTGCATGGGTAAAAGATCTGTTCCAAGGACAGGATAGATCACTGAACTTTCAAATAAGAGAGTATGAAAAATTATTTGAGGCTTTCAGATGGGTATAGTGGAGCATGCTTAAACCCCAGCTACTGAAGAAGGCAGGAAAGGTCAAGGCTAGGCTGGGCAACCTAGCGAAGCCCTGCCTCAAAAAGTAGGAGAAAGAGTCTGGTGTAATGCAGATTTCCCCAGGTTTAATCCACAGGTTTAATCTACTAAAAGTAGATTGTGATGTCAATCTTTGCAGTCAGTGCTTTCTTTCAGGAATTCTCAAAATATTAATATGAATCTTAATGTGTAACAGATTTGTTTTCCAGAGTTACTGTCTTTCAAAATTTCCACTTTTAGTTTCTAATGCAAGATTAGTAAATATAATTAACATAAAGACTGTGTAAGCCTGAAGGCCTAATAGTTTCAGAGCTGCTAAAGTAGATGCAGCTAGCAGGATGTTTTAGGCAGAGGAGAGAGCACCCCAAAACACCTGCATAGGAAGGCACCCAGGAACTGAAAGAGGGCCAGAATATGAAGCCCACATGGGGAGAGTGTGGTTAGGGAGGAGGCTACATGGGGCACTGTGGCTTTGTGATAAGAGTAAGCAACAATAGAAATCAGCCCAAGCATTCAGGGGTCTGTGGTGACAGATGGTGCAAAGTGCACAGTGTCCAAACTACTTATTGTGACTGCAGTAAGATAGGATTACACTGAGTCCCAACTGATGAACATTCGAGTTGTAAATTTTTACAGTACACCATGGAAGACTCACCTTTGCTAGATATGGATGAATTCAACTTGCTAAAATTTTCCTGGACAGACTTTGTCCATAAGTTAGAGACTTATTATCCTAGATTACCATCGTTCCTTCAGGATTTTTTTTTTTTTAGTGTATTTAGTACAGCATCTACAGGGTCTCACTACACAGATCAGACTTACAGTGATCCTCCTGTTTTCAGCCTCCCAAGTACTATCTTAGCACGTTCCGGGGCCAGGGCTGGCTCAGCATGTGGGGATCAAACCCCTGTCCCTGCATTTGCCTAAGCAAGCACTTCAATCCACTGAGCCATCTGGCTAGCCCTCAAGATGTTTTATTTGGACTTTTAGGGTATCTTTGGATTTGGGAATAAGAAATTAGGACCTGGATAATTGTGTTGTTTTGTTAGACCTCATTGGCCCTACACTTGCGAATAACACTTAAGATTCTTTCTTGGTAGCTTTGTATCTAGAAATCCAAAGTTTGGATCTAACTAGAATCAAAACACTTTATGAATAATCTTCCCAAACAATTGATGGGCAAAAACATGTCATTTTTCAAAAGACATTGACCAAAGAACCTGCCTTAACTTGTTGAATATATACAAGAACTTTTTGGGTTGTTGTTATGGTAACCTAATTTAGAGATGGTAAACTCACTGTTACCAGTATCAAGCACATATTAGGTGTGTGACTGGTTTTTTTGTTTGTTTTTAGTATTTCCAATTTTTGTCTTCACAGACTATAAATAGACATAACTGTGAGAGGCAGTCACTTTCATTTTATTAAAAATACCTTCTGACCTCCTCCTTGGAAAGTGACCATCCTTTCTATTACCTGCCAAAGACCAGCTATCCCTGGATTATAAGTTCCTTTAGGGCAGAGGCTGCTTTGGATTTTTTCTACCTTTTCCAGTATATGGCACATAGTACCCACAGAATGCACACTTGCCTACTACACAGGTTCTCTAAAAGTGATGTGATTTCTGGTTTTTGGTTTTCTTTAGGTCCCACTGATGATGGTGAAGAGGAGATGGAAGAAGACACAGTCACAAATGGGTCCTGAGCAGTGTGGCAGACGTAATAGACTCTTGGGATAAGTCTTGGGTTTTGAACACAGAATAATGGCCTTGTTTGTTGCAGCAAAGAGGGATCTGTCAGAATTGTTGAAATGCTTAAAGCAGCTGCTGATAATTTTGTAATGAATTTTGGAATCTAAATGTCAGTTTTCTAGAAATATTAAAAATAAAGGCCACTCACTGTGCTGCCAAGTTGCATGTCATCATGTGCTTTTGGAGTAAGGTTTATAAGGACATGTTTATGTAGGAAGTTCAGGAGGACCTTTTCTAGGTAGGCTTTCCCACCATCTAGGAAGCGTTTATGTTTCGCATTCTTCATGAAGGCAGCCAGGCTTTAACATGAGCCAGCATCCTTTGACCTATTTAAGCCTGCACACAATCATTCAAATTAATTACCTATTTAACAATTAGGGCTGTGTGGCTTCTCATCAGGAGGTGGAATAGGAGCAGAGGAGCAGCATCCCCATTCCATAGAACACTGCAGGTGGGGGAGTGCACAGCTTCCCTGCAGGGGCTCAGCTCCTTCAAGATCACTGCGTGCTTCGTTTGCTGACATTCACTAGAGATTTTTACAAAGCCAGTGTTTGGGGTTCCCGGCTAGGTGTTACATGATTCTCAATTGTGAGAAACATTTCAAAATAATCCTGGAATGGTACTTGGCGATTATAGATCAACTGATGGCTATGACATAAAGGAACTGTGCCTCCACCTCCTGACAGTCTGACTGGGAAGACGAATGTACAAGGAGCTGTGGTTTCTTTTTTTTTTTTAGTACAGGGTCTCCACAGGTCGGACTTGTAGTGATTCTCCTGTTTTCAGCCTCCCAAGAGCTGGGATTACAGGTGCACACCATGCCCAGTCTCAGTCACTGTCTTAGTGTGTTCCAGGGACGGCAGGCACAGCATGCGGGGATGGGACCCTGGTCCCTGCGTCTGCCTAACCAGGTGCTTTAATCCACTGAGCTATCTTGCCAGCCATGGAGCAGTGGTTTCTAAGTCTTAGTCCTAAGGTTTTTATTCTGGCGTGGTTTAGAGTCTGGTTCTCAACAGCATCTGCACTGAGAAGACAGTGAGACTGTCTTCCTGGTAATGCAGGATTACCTGTTGCTTCTGTTTCTGAGGATGAGATAACTAAAGTGGTTCTATATTTTGTTGGGGCAGTAGCTCAGTAATAAGCCCTAGGTTCAATCCATAGTACTACGGTGGGGGTAAGGGGGGGTTCTTTTCCTTTAAAATCCAGAAAGACTATTTTCATTGTTAACCACCCTACTAGGTAAGACTAGTTGGTCCAAAGTCTCAGTGATGACAAGTGGCAGTAAGTATTAATGTCCTAAAGTAATTTCCCTGATTATGCTCCTTACCTAGGAGTAGCTTACTGTGGGGTCCGTGGCCTGAACTGCACTGTAGTATCTAGCAAGGAATGAGACTTCTGAGCATTTCCCTGAATCAGTCTGAACTGGGAAGACTACTTGAGCACGAGTTTACTATCTAAGACTTGGTGAAGCCAGGTGTGCTGCATACCTGTAACCCCAGTTCTGTGGCAGGCAAGTCTTTCTCAAAAAATAAAAATGGGTGTTAAGGCTGTAAATAAGTGTGAAAGGCCTGGATTCAATCCTTAGTACCACTATTAAAAAAATAGGTGAGGAAAAGCCAAGTGGGATTTTACTTGTATTATGTACAGTATTATTACAAGGATTTTGACAAAATTGACTAGAGGAAAGAGACCTGCAGTTCTCAGAGCTGATAGCCCTGGACCAGAATAGTTGGGATTACCCTAATCTGGTATTTTCCAGAAGCCCCTCACTTACAGCCTTGCAGAACATGTGTTTCATTCAGGCCAGCTTCTGTCATGTTATGGAAGAAGTTATGTACCAGTGGACAGAGTAACACCCTTAAGAATCTGGTTTCTATGAAACTATATAAAGATGGTGATTTCAATATGACTTGTCTTCATGCGTAATTAATAAATGCCCTGGTTTAGAGTTTCTAAAAACTATAAATTTAGGTTCTAAGAAATACAAATTTAGGAATGATACTATCTGATGTACACACATGATTAATATTATGTAAAGGTTGCTGTAGGAATTAGCAGAATGTCAGTGGAAGAGGTGGGCGCTTACATTATTCATGTTAGGCAACTATTGTAGCTGTCACTAATAGGTACTCATACCCTGTATCCCATCTTGTTGCATATGTTTCTGTGCGAATGTGAGGGTGACAGTCTCCCAGTAGCTGCTGTAATATCCTTTTCTTTTGCCACTCTGGGGGTTAAACTCAGGGCCTTGTGCGCTCTAGTGAGCTACCACCTCAGCCTGACAGCCGCAGTTTATTCTACCCATTGACCATTAAGTGAAGCAAGCCACTTGGCCAAGTACAATGCCAAAGCATATGACTCGTTGGGCCAGTCCTTTTAGCTGTGTAGTCAGTGACAGGTGGAACTTCAGGTCACTGTCCACCTTTTATCTTAATTTTGCAAGTAACACCTGAACAGTGGTATTGAGCACATTGCTAAAATAACCTGACAGTTCTAGATAAGCTAAGTATCCTCTAGGACGAAGGTAACAGAAGCCCAGTGAAGAATGAAAACCTCTACCAGTGGAACCGTAAGAGCAGAGCGCAGGAAGTGAAAATGCATCACCCAGATCACTGTACCGACTGTCATGACCCACAGGCACACACATTCTGGTTCCCAACGGAAAACGAAGATGCTGTCTATTTTTTTAAAATTATTTTTATTTTCATTAATTGATGCTAGCTTATGGCAGAGTCCTGAGTGGAATGGAGTGTGTGTACGCACGCAGTCACTTAGTGATAGATGGAAAGTGAGCTCTTTACTTCCTGTATCCAAAGCCCTTTTTAAAAAAATGAGGGCTGGTGAGATGGCTCAGTGGTCTAAAGCACCTACTTAGAACAAGCTCAGCAAAGCACAGGGACTTCAATCCCCCAGCACCACATGCCAGCCAGCCCCGCCCCCTGGTGGGCTGAGCTGACCACACACACACAAATAAATAAATAAATAAATAAATAAATAAAATTTAAAAAAATAAATAAAATAAATGAGAAAATGGCACAGTTCACTTTGTCAGTTGTCAACAATTGATGGCTATCATCACAGCATCATTTGACAAGTCTCCATTTCCTAATTTGACTTGATCCATTTTTCAAGATGGTTGTTAAGGTGAAGGAAAGGTTTCAAGCTTTTCTCTGCAAATCTCCAGTCATTCAATAGGAATCTATTAGGTATTACTATAACAGAATACCCAAATCAGGCTAACTTTATGAACAAAAAAGGCTATTAAGCCCCATATTGGAGACTGAGAGGCCAAATAGCATGAGCCTGTCTTGGCCATAACATGCCATAGCAGGATTTTAGTTCTGTGCGTGGTATCTCCAGAGGAATCCACCCTAATTATTTTCCAAAGTCACGACTACCTCTAAGCACTACCTCTAAGCACCGTAGTTTCAATTACCTAATACAATCAACCTAAAATGGGATTAGACTGCCTTAGTTGAAGATAACACAGCATACCAATCTCTACTTTCATTGTTTTCTGAAAACAGTATTTGTGGGCAGTTGCTGAAACCCGTGTACAGACCTGGAGGATGGGTGGAGACTTTCTTGGCTGAAAAGTAAAGTAGAAAGTTGCTAGTATTTCGTGTTCACACCTTTGTGGGCCAGAGTTGAGCTGCCGCCTTCGCTGGCCAGCTGTTACCAATCAGTTGAGCTCCATAGCCCAGTGTGGGCTTAGCGCAAGAGTGTGGATGCAGATTCCGACCCAGAATTTAGCCTCCTTAACCTCAATGTCCTAACACCGCAAAAATTTGGTAATCTCTTGGTGAAAGAGGCTCGTCATTCACCCTCACCGAGGCCAGCACCTAAACCAGGCTGGACTGCAAATCCCGCGAGCATCTGTCGGATGTCCCGCCCCGCCCTTTAGTCGCACCTCTTCTGTGGTTGGCCGATCTTTCGGCGGGGTCGAGTCGCGATTGGTTAAAACTATGGCCACGTCCGGCAGCGCCACGTGTACGTAGAGAAGAGCCGGAAGCGCACCACGGAGGGCGGCGCTGCAGGGCTTTTGGCCACCGTAGCCATGGATCGCGAAGGGGAGCTGCTGTCCGCGAGGCCCGCCCTGGAGACCGAGGGACTGCGCTTCTTGCACGTTACCGGTGAGTCGCCGCGGGGCAGTGAGTTGCGCGCGGCCAGCTCCCCGGGGCGCCGCCATGTTGGGTGGGTCCTGATCGTGCGCCCTGAGAGGGCCGGGGAGCTCTGGACGGCAGCCGGGCGTTGGCGCCGCGCTCGGCTGGGGCTGCGGGCCAAACCTCGGGGCGCTGTGGGCAGCCGAACTCGTTTGCAGGAGTCCTTTACTGTGCGCGCAGCGAGCCCATCCGGTTGCAGATGCCGGAGTCACTGGGCCCTGGCCGTAGCTGGGTCCCTAGTGGCGCCTCGTCCCCTCCCCATCACTGCTAAGCCTCGACTCCATCCTTTGTGTGAGCGAGGGCCTTGGCCTTTGTGAGTTGGGTGAGGTCCTCAGCCCTCCGCCCGCCCCCGCCCGACTGCCCTGGTGCTCACGGGTCTCCCTGCCCGGGGATTCCCGAGCTGTCGGGGGCCAGGTTCGCGCTCCCGGCTTACCTGCATAGAAAACCATTCATTCAGCTAGACTGTGATAGATGTGCGGCAGGAGCAACACTTTGTCCGTGTGGAGCTCTGTGGAAAAGTGACGCCTTTAGAGTCTTGACATTGTTTTCTTCTTTGCAGTGGGCTCGCTGCTGGCCGCCTATGGCTGGTACATCCTCTTCAGCTGCGTCCTTCTCTATGTGCTCTTTCAGAAGCTTTATGCCCGGCTGAGGGCCGTGAGACAGAGGCACCTGGACCGAGCTGAGGCTGCTGCTGTAGGTCAGTGCCTGGGAATGGACCCGAGCCAGTTCTACGCCTGCGGCTTTTAATATGTATATATTTTGTGTATAAATATTTATATTTTATTAACACTTTAACAAGAAGGTATCAATATGTAGGCCAGGTTGGTCCTGAGCTTACTACTCAGCCTGGGTTGGCCTTGAACTCTAGGCAGTCCTCCTGCCTCAGCCTGTGGAGTGCACCACCACACTCATCCTGCTTTGAATATTTAAAAGTTAGTCTGGTCAGAATAATGAGTGGATACCAGGCGTGGTGGTATCCTGCACTGAGAAGGCTGACAACGGGAGGATCACTAGGAGTCCGAGCTGCTGCGTGGTGAGACCCTGTACCAAATACATTTTTTTAAAAAAAGAGTAATGAGTGTATGAGCCTGAGGCAGGAGGCTCACCAGGAGTTGGAGGCCGGCCTGGACTACATAGGAAGCTCAAGGCCACTCTGCACTACCCAGTGCTAGACCCTGGCTCAGAAGCTAAAACTGCAAACAGAGGAATGCATGTGTGGTGCTCGGCGTGCTGGAGCGCCTTCTGCGCCCTGGAGGCGGTTCTGGGGCAGGTGCCTTTTTTTTTTTTTTTT
>NW_004524578.1:4243452-4260469 GCF_000260255.1 Octodon degus
TTTTTTTTTGGCAGAACTGGGGATTGAACTCTGGTCCTTGTGCTTGCCAGGCAAGTGCTTACTCTACTGAGCTATCTCCCCAGCCCTGTTATCTACCATTTTGCCCCAGCCCATTTTTTCTTTTTATGTTGGGACTGGTTTCTCTAATTGGCCAAAGCTAGGCTGTGGCGTGTGACCCCTCCCTTCATCTCCAGGAGCACGTGGATTCCACGCATGCACGTGGATCCACCCTGGTGTAACTTTGATGAGATGGAAAAACCACTGGACAGGGTGGCATGTCTTACTGAATGGGTTATGAGTTTACATGGGCTCAGAATGAAAGCAGCTTCTTTGTGCTTGTGGACCTTTGTACTTAGTTCCCTACAGCAGTGTTGTAAGGTCCAGAAATTCAGCCTTCATTCTAAAACCTGCTTCATGTTGATTTTTCTTGGACTGACTTATCAAGCCTGGTTCTCAATAACAGCTGGCTCTTTAAACAGTCTCCCTCTCAAAAAGCAGTCTTTCCACTAACTACGGTTTTTGTGGGCATGTCCCCCCCAAAGAGAGAATGTTAAATGCTATGAGCAGAGCAGTGTCATTAAACAGATGTGGATTGTCATGTATCTATGAGTTGTTGTGGCTCTCCTCCTGTCGTCTCCCAGAGTGCATTAGCTCTCAGCGCGCTCCATCTGGTGGAGCTGAGGTTGGGGTAGAATGCTTTTTCTGCAGGCGCAGGGGCCGGGGGTTCCTGTCCCCCAGGGCGCACTAGGACGGCAGTTGAGACTGGGCATGGTGACGCACGCCTGTAATCCCAGCACTTGGGGGCTGTAAACAGGCAGATCACTATGGGTCCATTCTAGTAGTGAGACCCTGAACACCCCGTAGACCCTGCCCTAAAAAAATACCAAAAAAAAAAAAAAAAAAAAAAAAAAAAAAGAGAATGCTTTGTTTTACAAACCAGAGGAAAGTATAAATTACACATGTATTTTTAATGCTAGTTAGCAAAGATTTTTCTTTGCTGTTAGAAGTAAAGAAAAAATGCCCAAAGTTTCTTAACTCTCTCTGATACAGGCTGATTAAGCAGTGGTAAAAAATTCAGAAAGCTTTATCTTTACCTGCTTGTCTTGAAATTCTGATCAACCTGAGAATGAGGGTCAGTGGCGTCCGCGTGCACAGTGGCTCTCGCTGTGGCCCTCACACAGCTCTGTTTCAGCTGTGGCCACTATCCCATGTTTGCTGAATCAGAGTTACTAGAGAAAACCTAGAAATTTGCATTTCTAACATGTTTTTGGTGATGTAGCTGTTGACAGCTAAGAACTCTAGCTAAAAGGAGGTGGGATTAAGTGAGGCAGGAACATCTTACGTTGTCTCTTTATACTTACAATGTAGCCATTCAGAGTTTTTAGTTTGGACCAGGTAGATGACCTAATTTTTTTTTTTTTTTTTCCATTTTAGAACCTGATGATGTTGTTAAACGACAAGAGGCCTTAGCAGCTGCTCGTTTAAAAATGCAAGAAGAACTAAATGCACAAATTGAAAAACATAAAGAAAAGCTAAGACAGGTATGTGCAGTATAGTTGTGAGATCAAGAAAAAGATGCCATTCTTAGGGAAGGATGGCTGTGTGCATATAGTATCCCAGTGAAAGATCCAGAGCGTGGGAGAAGGGCCAGAGCGGGCAAGATCAAGCCCGTGCGTGTGGGTCAGTGCTTCTGTGTGCTGTGGTGTAATGAGGACCCACTGCCGGCAGCAAGAGCTCCGCCCCTGGGCTCCATCCCAGTCCTACTTAAGTCTCTGACAGCAGTGTCACCCAGCAAGATGTTGTGTCCGGCTCTCCCGTCACCAGACGCACAGTAGACAGGTTAGCTTTCTCGTGGCCCTGGGGGTCCACTCCTCAGTGGCTTGAGGGAGCGCCACGGGAAGACAGCAGGATCTTGCCCGCTGCCTCTGGTATTTCCAGGGACACGTGCCTTGTGGGACTCCTCCTTCTGCGTAGTCATCCTTCCGGCTGCTTGCCCAGCTTGGCTGGGGCCCAGAAGGAAGGGACATCCCCACACTCTTCCCTCCTTGGTTACCTGTCCCAGCAGCCTGCAGTACCCGTGTCAGTTGGCTGCCCAGCTTGTTGAGCCACCAAACCTGATTGACAATATTCGTAATTAAAATTGGGATGTAAAACTCTGCCATGGAAACAAATTTGCTTCCTTCCTTGTGCTTTCACTTTCTAAGCATCTCAAGCAGTGTTAAGATTTTTAGGTATTTTTTCCAAAGTACATTACCTAAGTTCAATCCCCGGTTCTGCCAAAAAAAAAAGTTTATTACCTGTATATGCCCACAAATGCGCTTCCCTTTCTGCAGAAAAAAAGGCATGTGCCATTTTTCATTTTGGACAATTCTATTTTAATTTTTTTGGGGGGGGCAGGGTGTCTCATTGATTTTTAAATGCTGGGATCAAATCCAGGGCCTGCCAAAGCTCAGCAAGCATTCAGTCAATGAGCTGCACTGCAGCCCACCCATTAAGTTATTCAGACATCAGAGCCTGAGGATTTTGTGTGTTCGTCTGTGTTAGTGACACAGCTGGATTATTTGGTTTGTTGCTGTAGCTGAAAAGTCTTTTAGAATGGAACTTCAAAGCCAGGCATGGTGGCACACACTGTGATCTCACACTCTGGGAGGCTGAGGCATGAGGATTCCCAGACCTAGTCCAGCCTGGGCAGCGTAGTGATTTAGTGAGACCCTGTCTCCCGACAAGATGTAAAGGACTGAGGATGCAGCTCAGTGTAAAGGCCACGGGTTAAATCCTCAGCACCACAACAGAAAAGGAACTTGAGAATTGTAGTGCAGGCACAGGGTCCGGTGCCACATGCCTCTCATCCTTCCACTCGGGGTGGCTGAGACAACACGATTATAGATAAAAGCCCAGCCTGGCAGCCTATGAAAAAGGCTTGGAGACATAGCTCAGTGTGAATGTTCTGGTCTCAAGCCCCAGGACTTCAAAAAAACAAAATTACAGTGCAAGGCTCCTAAAATCGAGAGAGGGACTGTTACAAGTTTTGGTTTTTTTAAGGCAGGATCTTTCGGTGTGGTCCAGGCTGGCCTTGAAGTCCTGGCAGCCAGTCCTCCTGCGTCAGCCTCCTGCGTGCTGGGGTTAGACACGTGCCACCGCACCCAGCTATAAGTATTTCAGTCATATAACATACACCACACGGTTCTGTTGGAGGCTGCCTGGCTCCTCGTTAAGTCAGCTCTGGCCTGCGATGCCAGTCACTGTCTGCTGGAGCTCCAGTCAGATGTCCTCAGCTAAGGAGAGGTGTAAAACGTCCTTCACGTCGGTTTCTGCTCACCTCCTGTACTTGCAGACGCTGAAAAGTGACGGGCACTTGGGCCTAGCAATGATGGGCCCAAACGCCAGGGAGAAACTTCGGGGACCAGCTGCTTATGGCGTCTTGTTGCCTGTCCTGGCGATACACAGTTGAACTGGAGCCAGGCTGAGCTGCAGTTTGGTTCTGGGCTCCAGTGGAGATGAGAGGTTTACATGCACCTGAGAGAGGTGTCAGTTGGCTGTTGGAAGAAAAGCTTTTTTCAGGTCAGGTGTGCTGTTTCCTTCCTGCATTGGGAAGGTCTGTCCTGGCTGAGAGGTTTCCTAAGTGCTCACTGTTTCATGTGACTTGCCAAGACTCTGAAATCGCCTTCTTCTACTCCTCACATCCTGAGGTATAGAGGCAAAGTGACTTCTGGAGGCGAAGGTGACACGTGGGTCGTGACCAAGCCAGGCCAGCCTGGTAGCCACATGCACTCATTCTGAGCATGCTTAGCACTCCCCGGGCTGAGAACGCAGCTCAGTGGGAGAGCGCTTGTCCAGCGGGTGCGAGGCCCTGCTGGCTGAGGCCCCAGCCCTGCGCACACACCGGGGTTCTGCGTTACCGAGCCTCGGGGGTAAGGGCACGGTTCAGAGGAGCGGCAGTAGTGCTCTTCTTTCCCTGACACTTTCTGCTGTTTTAATTACGTCCAGGACAGAAAGGAAGACAGTGTGGGCCAAAGTTTGTGAAAACAAATTTAGACCTTGCGGAATTAGCATTTTCTCTGAGAGAGGTTGCAGTTAATGGGTTCTTTCTGTATAACGTGTGGTTTTCAGCTTGAAGAGGAGAAAAGAAGACAGAAGATTGAGATGTGGGACAGCATGCAGGAGGGCAAAAGTTACAAGAGAAATGCAAGGAGGCCTCAGGTAACTCACTTGACTAACGGCTGGAGTTGTCTAGGGAGTGCCCCTTTGTCGGTGGGATGTTTTTCTTCCTTTCTTGGTGCTGGGCCCTGTGGGTGGACAAACACTCCAGCACTGGACTGTTCCTGCAGCCCTAAGTAAAGCATCTTGATGGTTTCTGAACTCATCTATGCCAGAGTGAAATGTTTTGAATTTTTGTATGAAATGTAAATGCATATTACTAGAAAAGGAAAAAGAATTTAAGAACATTTTATTATGTTCCATTGTTATGGGTGTTCCAGAAATGGTTCGCAGGGCATTGAAGGGTTTCATCCTATTTTCAAAATAGGAGGAGGACAGTCCGGGGCCTTCCACCTCAGCCGCCGTCCCGAAGCGGAAACCTGACAAGAAGCCTTTGCGGGGAAACGGTAAGCACCAGGCGACGGCAGACTAGAGTTTCCAGATAAGCAAGGTACTCTTTATTTCAGTATAAGCTGAGGCGGAATCGGAAGCCCTCAGAGGCCTCCTGGAGCGGCGGGATTGGCTGTGCTCGAGTTGTAGCTCTCTCCCCGGGTCCCTGCGTGGGCTGCAAGCGGGGGGCTCGGCAGGCAGGCCGGCAGCCCTGCCCAGCAGGCCGATGAGAGGCAGGGGCTGGAGCATGGGGGGCCGGGGCTCGAGAGGAGCTCTCCAGGGGTGCGCCCTGGGGACAGCGCAGCATCTGTCTCTGGCCTATCCTTGAGTTTCAGGCCTGCTTGAGAAGATAGTACTGACAGGTGAGAAATGTTTAAGGTCTGACCAGGGGCCCAGGTGAACGCTAAGGAGAGCGCAGACACCGGAACACTGCTTGCTGAGGGCTTCATGTCCTCCTTGGAGGTTGGGTGTGGTGGCAGCCCAGGTGACATCTTAATTTTTACTTTTATTTTTTGTTTAGCAGTAAACAAAAATCTTGGGGCTTGAACCAAGACCTTCTTACTGAGCCCTTTATTTTTTTTATTTTAGGACAGAGTCTCAAGTCGCTCAGAATGGGCTCAAACTTGTGATTTCTCTCTCAGTTCCCAGAGTTCAGCTGTCACAGGTGATGACCACCACACCTGGCTTCTGAATGACATCTTGGAGGACCAAGGGCAGGCTAGGAAGTGGGGCAGCGAGGTCACAAACGGGGCTTGGGACTGAGGTTAATCCAGGAGCCCAAACCTGGCTGGCTGGGAGGTGGCACACCTGCAGAGAAGTTGCCGTGTGAGGACTTTCCATTGCTGGAAGCCTGTTTTCAGGACACATAGTGGTAACCTTTACGAGAGGAGTGGAAATCGCAGAAAGCACACGGCCTGCTCGTCAGCGTCTCACGCTCAGCAGACCCGGACTCCAGGGCCTCTGACCAGCCTGCTCTAGAGATACGTTACCCATAGATTCCACCACAAGTAGGAGGAAGCAGCTCAGCAGTTCTGGCTGGCTGGGGGTCCTGAGCCTCCCCCCAACTTGGGGATGCTAGTAGGGTAGGAAAAGGAGGAGAGAGGAACGACTGAGGTGACCCTGAGCTGCCTGGAAGAAGTGGCAGCTTATGCTGCGATTGTTAAAACTGTTCTCTAACCTGAACAGCCCTTACTCGAGTATGTATTTCTTTTTGTCATGAGCTCCTGTTGGAATTTTATGTACTTAAATCAGGGCATCCTAAGAGGGTTTTGCTTGCTTGCTCGCTCGCCGTTTGAGACAGGACCTCACTGCAGTCCAGGCTGGACTTGCTCTCTACAAGCCTGTGAACGTGGTGCCCTTGCTCCCCGTCTTTGGTGGTGCGATTCAGGCCTGCAGCTCACGCGCCCTGGAGAGGATTTCGGGGCTGCTTTTGGTATATATTTGGTGTGGTAGCAGTAGGAAATCAAATGGCTCCCTTCTTCCCTTTGAGAAAGTCAGTTCAGGTACCATGGAAGTAGTTCTTACACTGTCTTGGAAGGATGAAAAAGGTTTTTGAAAGCATCCATGAAAACAGACTGCCTGTCTTTGCTTTGCACAGTCAGCTCCTGCTTATAGTTTTGCTTCCTTCCTGTTGCCCAGGTTATAACCCTCTGACCGGTGAAGGAGGCGGAGCCTGCTCCTGGAGACCAGGCCGCAGAGGCCCATCAGCGTCGGGCGGATGAAGTTAAGGATCTGCCTGCCTGCGTCGCTTGCCACGCTGGCAGGGTGGACCTGAACCTCAACTCAATTGCCTTACGCAAGCTTTTCACAGTTACTAGCGAGGGGAGGCGGCTTCTTTTCCTAGCTGTACTTGTGTTTGTATGGCCCGGTGAGCATGGGACTTAAACATTGCCATTTGTAACAGTGCACAAGAGCTAGTGCGCACAGTCCTTGGTCTCATGGTGAGTTTCTAGTTGGTAGGAGGCCTCTCTCACTTTAGAATTCCTTGCCAAAGGACAGTCTGTGACAAGTTGTGTTGAATGATGTCTTCCTTATAAATGGTGAGCCCACCAGTGAGGATTACTGATGCAGACAGTTGATGGGGTTTGTTTCTGTATATTTTTATGTACAGAACTTTGTAAAATGAAATTGTAAATATTAAAAAAAGTGAAAAACATTGTTGGCATCTTTATTAAATTAAAGGAAATTTCTTTATGAGCTTGACTTGGCAATTGGATGTTAAAGGTTGATAATTAGTAAGGTGATAATTTTTATCACACCTAACCTGGAACTGTTACTACTTGTGTCGCTATGTTTTCTCACTGGAAATGACTGTGGCAAGAGGTAGACACCTGCGGTGGACTCCAAAGCTAGCAGATTGCTTGGGGCTTATATACAAAACCAGGTACTTAGAGTTTAGTTACTGTATTAATAGGCTGAAGAAACATCTCACAGCCAGGTGTATATATAGCTCAGTGGCAGTGCCTGCCTGGCAAGCTCAAGGTCTGGAGTTTAATTCTTGGTACTAAAAAATAAAGATCTCCCCTCAAGGTAACTCCTGGGCTGCAGGTTTCTAAGCCCCCGGGGGTCATTCCCCTGCTGCTGTGACTCCTGGATTACATTCTTGCCTGGTTACACTTTGCATTTGGATGTCCCCCTAAGGTGCCCGGGAGGCCTTTGGAAGGTAAATAGATTATGGTGATCTCCACCTTGGCCTGACTAATGGGACAGTTACCATGCGGAAGGGGTGACAGGTCATGGCAGTAAGCATGTCGGGTGGACCGAGGTTGCCAGAGAAAGCAGGTGGTGACTAGGAGGAACCGGAAGCAGAAGCACAGAGGCCAGAAAGTGCCGGAGGAGAAGGGACTGCTGGAGCCGAGCCTAGAAGCTTGTGCATGACCCCCGGAATCAGGATCTTTGGCATGGAACCACTGCCGTGAGTGTGCACCAACTCCACCATCCTGTACACAGGTGGGCACTGTGGGGGCTGGAGGACCCCAGTCGAAGGAGTCGGTCTTGTGCAAGACACCAACCTCAGCCAAGGCGGGGAGGGGGAAGCAAGCTTGCGATTGGCTGGGATGGGCTGAAGTCTAGGAAACCAACTCTTGCTTCTTATGTGAGACTTGGCCCGCTGGGTGTGGTCAGTTTGTCCTAGAAGCTGTGAGGTTTTGTGTTGCGATGCCAGCATTTTGCACAGAACCACACAGCCTTGTGTCCAAAGGTGTACAGTCGGGCTGAACGTCAGGGGCTCAGGTCACTACTACCTTCATGTAGAGCTGAGTAATCCCATAACCTAAAGCTTATGACACTGGTGAAGGGACAGACTCAAGTATGAAGCCAGATGTCCCAAACCTTTTACCCCATTTCAGTCACTCATCAGGCTCTTGGGCCCAAGTGAGGAGTCCTGAATGGCCTGCTGGTTACTAACAGTAACCTTGGCAACCATCACCATCGTAACCCACACATAAGTTAGCTATAGCAAAACTGGTGGGAAATGAATGATGCACTACCAAGCTGTGGCCTCCAGAATTAGTGATCTCTGAGTGTACTCAGAGCAAGTGAGGCTAGAGGTTTGGTGTAGGCTTTTCCTTGACAACAGTTCATTTTGTGTAAACGGTCTACTTTGATCTTACCAACGTCAGATGACCGGCCTGTTAAAAAAAAGGGCCCAAGGGTAGAGAAGAAACATGCTGTCCTGCAAAGGACAATGGTTTCTCTCGCAAAAGCTTACTTCAGTGTCCCAGCCTTTTGTGTCACCATGGTGGCCCCAAGCTGTCCCCTGCCTTGTCCCTCTGCCAGGGATAAAGCTGGGATCAGAACCTGTGTGGTGAAGTGACATGTGCTTGGGCACTCTGCTTTTTTGTTTCTTTTTTGAGATGGGGTCTTGCTGTGTGGTTCTGCCTTGCCTTCGACTCACTAGCCCAGGTAGGCCTCAAAATCACTGTGTCTCCTGCCTTCCAAGTGCTGGGATTACAGGCATGTGCCACCCGAGCGGCAGCTTGGGAGCTCTCAGGTGTGTTATGGGATGAACATGTGCCCTGCCCTTGCTGATTGTAGAGCAGCATGTGTAGATTGTTGGGTGAAACGCAGATCTTCAGTGGAAACTTAAGGCAGCTCTGTCCTTGGTATCGTAGCTTGAGCAAACAGACTTGAACAGGCACACGTGACCTCCCCCGCTAGCTCCTCAAGCAGCACCGCGCTGTCTCCCAAGGTCCTCGGAGCCCTGGTCCCCTGGGTGCTCCTTCCTGCCATGTGAGCTTTGTGTTTTCTTCTGAGTCACAGCTTCTCCTGGCTTGTTAGATGGCAAACTCTAGGGACCTGGGTGTCATTTGGTTCAGGAGTACTTGGCACGACCTATGCTGTGAGCCCCTTGTAGCAGCCCCTCATCCCTGTAACACAGCACCTTCTGGATCTTGCTTCCTGACTGCCCACAGCTCTGCCCATGCAGCTCCAGTCAGCTCCTGAAAATCTCTTCTGTGTTCCCTCCCATTTTTCTCCCTCCATGTGGTGTTAAATCCCATCCACTCACAGTGTTCCTGGAGCCTCTTGGGATAGGTGGGCTGATGCACTGGAGGCTTACCTGGCGTCAGCAGCCCTGTGACCACTCTTGATTTCAGGTCTCCCAGGTGGAGTGCCTGGTTCTTGCCTGCCTTTCTGGCCATTCCTCTTGCTGCTTTTCCTCACCTTCCTGACCTCTAACTGCTAGAGTGCCCCAGAGCACAGTCTCACTCACTTGTCTTCCTTCGTTCCACGTCCGGGGGCTGAGAGGATCCCTAAACCCAAGGCCTAGCACCCCCAGGGCCACTGCGCCGCTCAGTAGCCAATATTCATCTGCAGGGACTGTCACACTTCATTCTCACCCTTTCTTTCCCCCACCCCAAGCCTGCAAATGTGCTCTGGGCACTGAGAGCTGCTGGCCACCTATGAGAGTCCTTGGAGCCGGGACAGACAAGACTCTTGTCACTACTCCCTGTCACATATGTTCCACATAGGTGTTGGTGCTCTTCTGCTTGAGATAAAATGTTGTGTGCTCATCCCAAATACTGGTATGGAGAACTCAGAGGAAAGGAAAAGACAGTGTGTCGGGGAAATAAGATCAGAGCAGGCCTGGGCCCTGCGGTGTGGGCCTCGTCATCCCCGGAATGCTGGGCAGCAGGCTAAAGCAGCCGTGACAGATGGGTGTCTTATAAACCAGAGAAATGTGTTTCTCATGCTTCCAGAGGCTGGGAGTCCAAGCTGAAGTTTTCAAGAGTTGTCGCTTCTTCCAAGTTTGGGACAAATGGCTTTCCTTGGTTCCACACATGCAGACAGAGCTCTGGAGTTTTGGTAGGAGTCTAATCCCCTCCTGAAAGTTATGCCATCATGATTGTCACCTCCTCCCAGATGCCCCACCTCCCAGGGCTCAGCATGTCTACTGGCCCTGCTGCCTTTTTAGGACTACTAAGCCACCGACCTGCTTTGGAATATGGTTGTGCGAGTGCTGGTGTAGCCTCCTGCCCACCTATCCCAAACCTTAAAGCTTCGTTCAGCCCCTCCTGACCACCAGAAAACTGCCTGCAAACCCTGCAATAGAAAAGGGCTTGAGTTGAAATGTGCGAGGGAAGTGAGCTATTGGTGGCCTTTGGTAGGGAAAGTGAGTCCCTCAGCTCTCTGGTGTCCCAACCACACCAGATGACTTGAATCAACCATTTATTCTGACTCTGCTGGGCTCTGCCCTGCTGAGCTTGGCTGCTCTCCCTGCCACATTCATAGATGGCCAGTGGCACAGCAGGAGGCTCAGGGCCCTGTGGCTTCCCTCCTGTGGCAGCTGGCTGTCCCCTGGGGAGCAGGTAACATCCTCATCAGCCAGCCTACGCTGGCTGCACAGGAGTTATTTCCAAGAACTGTCAGGCCTTTTCAGGTCCACCTGCTTTCTAGTTTGTCACAATTCGCTGACCAAAATGATTCCCTACGCCACTCCAAACATATAAATTATGGGGCGAATCCCATACTCTTCTCCAGGAGCTGCAAGGTGACAAGGCAAGGGAGGAAACCTGTGGAGCAGAGGAGACAGTGGGACACCGGTGGGACCGTGCAAATCCTCATCAGTGCTGGTAGGTGAACCCCTAAGTCCTGTGCAGCCTCCCCACCGATGCTGCAGGATCCTCCCCTACAAGCAGTGTGGAGGACTGTGTAGATGCTTGCGTCTCAACCTCAGAATGGCCCAGTCAGTCAGCGTCCCAGCAGGACACGTGACAGACTCAAACTGGTTTCAAGCATTTAACAAATGCACACATATTGGCAAGCTTTGGGCATGGTGTCATCAGCAGTGGTGGAAATCCATCAACCGGCCCCCAACTCCCCAGAAAATAGTTCAGAACACAGGGAAAGGACAGATAGAGAAAGGGCGGCCACCCGAAAGAAGGCCTGCAGTAGATAGGCCTCTCAGAGATCCCAAAGGAGGAGCCAGTGTCATCAGACCTCACTGTCCCTCCTCCACCAGTGTTCTGCAGTGCCTCCCCTTGGCTGAGCCCAGCTGGAAACCAGAGCCTTGGGGATGAGCCCATCTTTGCAAAACACTGTCTGTGGGTTGCACGGTTCCCCACCGCCTTCCCCTATGCATATGTTGAAGTTCTAGCCCCCAGTACCTATGAACAGGGCCTTATTTGGTGAGGTCGCCTGAAAGAGAACAGGCCCTCTTCCAGCGTGGTAAGTGTGCTAGCCAGCGAGCTCTGCCCTAACAAAGGACAACATTGGCCAGGTGGCCTCAGCCCCCACGTCTGCTCTCACAGTCTGAAGGCCACAATGACCATGACAGTGGCTCACTGTCGCTTGATACCCTAAAGACCCTGTCACCAAGTCTGGACACCTTTGGAGGGACTAGGAGTTAAGGCTCCACCACATGAATTTGGGGGAGAGGGCAGACACAGTTCAGTCCAAACAGTGGTGTCCTCAAAGCAGAGAAGAGGCACTCATTGAGAGGGAACAGCCATGTCAAGAAGGAGGCAAAGACTGGCGTGATGAGCCACCAGGAGCTACAGAAGGCAGGAAGGTGTGTGTCCCCAAAGCTTCAGACAGGTGGGAGCTGACTCAGGAGACAGCTTGGTGGTCTAAGAACCTGCGTGGCAAGTGCAAGGACCTGGTTTTGATCCCTGGTAGCTGTGCCAGTCCTGGTGCACTGAGGTGCACTGAGTGGGCCAAAGACACTGGGCGTGGTGGCACACACCTACGGTCCCAGCGCTGGGGAGACTGATACAGGAGGATCACTACGAGTGTGAGCTGTGTAGCAAGACCGTGTACCAAATAAATAAATAAGATTGAAAAAAAAAGAAAAGGTGCGAGCAGGGGACATGCATTCCTGAGAAGCCTTGGCGCCAGGGCTTAGATCTTTATGTTCCCCTGAGGTGAATGTATTCAGAACTGCGCTTTTCCAGAGGTGACTGGACTGTGCTGGCTCGGCCTTCTTCAGCAGATCAAGCCACTGGTGACATCAGAATTTGATGATATTATTGGGAGGGCGTGGACACTTAGGAAGTGGAGCCCGGTTGCCACAAGTAGCTTCTGGGGGCTGCACAGTGTCCCTGGCCCCTTCCTCTCAATCTCTTCTCCTTTCATGCTGCTTCCTGGCTGCCACACAGTGAGCAGCTTCTCCTTCCTCTGCCAGGGCGCTCAGGCTCAGCACAGCCCTAGAGGGGGAGCCAGCGGCCGCAGAGCAAGGCTGGGCAATCGCCGGCCCAGCAAACCCTCCGCCTTTACATGGTTTGCATCAGGTTCCCCGTCACGGGGTCACAGCACTAACTTACACAGCGGTGGCACTGGAAGTGGATGGGGCGGGCGTGGGGGTGATTTGCTTGCACGTTATCCAGGCCGCCCCACAAGGTGACCCCAGGAGCTGCACCAAGCCCATGCGCGCAGCCTGTGCCGGCTGTGTGCTCAGGACGCGGACCGGGCGCGCTCACCCGGGAGACGCGAGCACCGCAGCAGTGCGCTGGCGCCCACGCAGTAAGCCTGAACTCCTGCTCCTAAGTTTTTCCTCCAGAGACCATGGAGTCCCCACCGCGGTCCTGCCTGCCTCTCGCCGGTGCGGCTGGACGGGGTCCTGCCACAGCCCTCCTGTGCTTCCTCATCAGCCACAGCTGCCTGGTGCGGTCACCGAGAGAAGGGTCCACAGGAGGCGGCGGGTGCGGGCCACAGCAGGGCCCGAGAGCGGCTCATTTCTCTGCAGCCCTCGTCAGACCTGGCCTTAGCTTCAGCCAGTCCTCTCCTGCAGCTGCGGAGGATGGGACCAGCCCGGCTTCCACTCCCCTCTAGGCTCTTCAGAGACCACAACTGTCACGTGTCCTTTCTCCGCATACACTCGAGAGCAGCAGGCTCCTCAGTCTCTGCGATTGCCCCCTTGTCCTCCTACCGATTTCTCAGCCCAGGGATAGATAGCCCGTTGCTGCGCTGTCCTCTCATCCACCTCCGGATGTTGCCATGGATACTCTGTGGGCCAATCACCAGTGCCCCGCGCCCACTCCCTAAAGGCCCTAGGAAGCCAGTCCCAGCCCCGTTTGAGTGTATGTCTCCGCCTTCTGTAGGAAAATGCAAATTAAAACCACACCCAGATTCCTACACGCTTATTGGGAATACTTTAATCAGGAAGATGCATCCTTCCAAACCTGGTGAGGATGAGAAACTCTAACCCTGGCCCACACCTAGCAGGAAGAGAACCTGGGACATGGTGATGACTGGGGCAGCGCCGCAGAGAAGCAAGAGAAAGGAAAAGGGAGGGAGAGAGGGAGGAAGGGAGGGAGGGACAGTTCGGTAGCTCTTCAAAAGGTGAAACACCCCCAGCCTCCCACTTACAAATATTCACCTAGCAGAAATGAAAGCGCGTGCGCACACAGAGCCTTGCGCATGGCCTGAATGCCCACGGCGGTGGTCCCTGGAGTAGTTCAAATCGAACTGTGTGAACACTGAGAACAGGTGATGGGACAAAGCTTGGTTACTTGTCTGTAGCCTGAACTCGGGATTAGCGGAACAACAGGCCGAACTAACGACAGGCGCCACCGCGTGGGTGATTTCAGCATAATATCGCCGTGGGACGGGAGCCAGACAGCAAGGACTTATGCGCCGTCATCCCTTGACGCAAAACTGGCGCAAGCGCACTGCGTATGACACGTCGGTCAATGCTGGCCTGAGACAAAGGTGGGCTCAAAGTGGGAGAGATTCCGGGGGTGCAAGAAGACTTGTGGGGGTGCTGGAAAGGTCATTGTGTTGGTTGTGCTGATGTTGCAGATATATGCATGTTAAAATCTAAATTAAGTATTTTAAACATGAGTTGACGGTACATCAATATGCTATCTCAGACATTTCCGAGCAGTTCGGAGGTTTTTGTGTTTTGTTTTATTTTTTATTTTATTTATTTTTTTGTGGCCAGGGGGCCTGCCTCTTAGCTCAGTTCTTTAAGTGGCTGCTTCCACAAAGCAGTCAGGCTCAGGTTGCTGCGGTTCCATCCCCACAACTCCAGCCAGCCAAGCCTGCCCTGAAGGCATTCGGAGAAAAAAAAAAGCCTGATTTTTTGTGGCCAGCTCAGTCCACCCTGGGGACAGGGATGGCGCGGCATGTGATGCCGGGGATTGAGCCCAACCGCGATCCCTGAGTGCTTACCTAAACTTGCCTAAGCTTGCCTTAGCAGGTGCTGCAGGCTGCTGAGCTATCTCACCCACAGGCCCAAATTGTTTTTAATTGTTTTCAGACAAGGTCTCACTATGTAGTTTAGGCTGGCCTTGACCTCAAGGCCATGCTCCTGCTCCAGCTTCCCAAGTGCCGGGATTTCAGCTGCGCACCACCCTGCCCAGCTCAATAACACTGTTATAACATTTTTATATGTAACTGGTGAAGCTTCTGCCCCCTGATGGATCCCTGATGAAACCCTGGAGTGGATTCGAAGAAGTCTCTGTAGGATCTTAGTCTGGGCTCTTCCCCCTTGACATTACAACAGCTGAACAAGGAGTGAGGCGCGCAGGCCTAGAATGTGTCCCAGCAGGTGTCACCAGATGCTCTCCGTGAACACCCACGTGACCCTGCTTCTTACCCTGCATTCAGTGTTCGCCCTTGCATAGGTGAGGCAGTTGGCTTCATTACTATTGAATATTTAAAATTAATTACTTTGCAATATTGTGTTTCTAATTTAACTAATATTCATTTTTTTTTTTCGGTACCAGGGATTGAACTCAGGACCTTGTGCTTGCCAGGCAGGCACTTATTCTACTGAGCCATCTCCCTGGCCTCTAATTTAACTAACATCAAAGTTCCTTTTAAAATTATTTCTCAGAGCCGGCCAGATAGCTCAGCGGACTAAAAGCACCTGGTTCGGCAGAGCGCAGGGACGGAGGTTCGATCGCAGGGACCGGGGTTCGATCGTCCGGTGCGCTGAGCCTGCCACTGAGACTGGGCGTGGTGGCGCGCCTGTAATCCCAGCGCTTGGGAGGCTGAAAACAGGAGGATCACTACAAGTCCGATCTGCCTAGTGAGACCCTGTAGGCCCTGTACAGGGTCTCAAAAAAAAAAAAAAAGAAAGAAAGAAAAAGAAATAGGTTATGATTAGTCATAAATAATGTGTCTCACCTTTGTTCTTCAGTCCGAGGGGGAAAAAAATCGTCACTTAGCAGGCATAGATATCTACCACGAGAGGGCGCCATTGTCGCACAGTTCTACCGCCGTCTTCAACCCAGAATTTCCTTCTACGTGATTTACTAAAATATTGAAGAAAATTTTTGGAAGACTGTTTTCTATATATGTCTAAGGGCCAAAATAAAAATGACAGTCTCAACAGGAAAGAAAGTACATGACGAATGACTCACCCAAAATGCTTGATTCCAGAAAGGTTTTTGATTTCACTTTTTTTAAATGCTTGCGTATAAATATGAGGTGTCACAGAGTTGAGACTTCAACCCATGCGTGCACACACACACACACACACACACACACACTACACAAATGTCACTCCATAGGTAATATTTGTCATAATTGTGGGCATGAAACAGTTTCATCTTCTGGGATCTTTCATGCTTGCCTTCTGCCCGGGCTCAGTTTCAGATTTCGGAATGTCTTAGCTCTACCCCGGTGGATGTTCTGATAGTTCGAGCAGGTTCTTGCTATTTCATCCATGCTGGAAGAATTTGTGATATGTTGAGAAATCTATGAAGCAAAAGGTCAGTTCATTCTCTGAAACTTCTATTGTTATCTTTTCCTGAGGAATGAGAGATAAAACTTGAAAGAAAATACTCTGAAGGTTTGTGCTTAGAATCGGAGCTATTCTGGGCTTGGATCCTGGCTCCCGGCTCAGGCCCACAGCAGCACTCACTGGGCAACTGACTAGCTTCGTGTCTGGGGCCTCAGTTTCCCCACCTGAAGACCGATGTTGTCAGGTGGAGTCTCTGGCCTATATTTGCTAATATTTTAGAGCATCTGACTTGTGGGGAAACCGTTTTTATTGTCTTGTTAGGTAATATAAGTAATGAAAAGCTAGACTAATATTTGAAAGTACTCCTTGGGGCATTGTGTTCACCACCTTCCTTTCAACCCCTTTCCTTTGCTCTGCATCCCCCCCTTCACCGCTTTGATGTCTCCTGCATCTTTGTAGAATGTTGTTTTCAAAACGCAGATAGTTCTTACTCTGCTTCCTGGTTTTCGCCCCATGGAACTTTCTCCTGTTCAGCATGGAGACAGCTCTGCCCTCTGTCTACAAATGCAGAACATGAATGGCCCTGGCTTTAATGGTCCAGTCCTTTCTTCTGAAGCAGGCAAGAGCTGAAGCTCTGGGCAGCCAAATGGTCCCAAGGAGACGCACCAGTCACAGGGTGCTGTGTGGCTGAGCTGTGACATTTGGCAGGCTGGGTGGAGTCTTGTCCCCTGGAAAAGCTTCAGCTGCTGGTGGGCTGTGTGGCTGCGTTCCCATTGGAAGTGGCGAACGTGCGCATCTACTGTTGCTGGCTGGGCTGGTGTCTATTCATTCGTCCCCCTACAAATGAAGCATTCACTATCATACACAGGGTAGCAGGAAATAACCTCATTGGAGTGTCATTTGGCATTATATATCTAGAGGGTAAATTCTCAGAAGTAGGATAACTGGGTCAAGAGTAAATAAACTTGCAATTTGTAATGTTGGCAAAATTACCCTCAAAATGAGTTGGGAGTCTGCTGTCCTTCCGGCATGGTGAGGGCCTCTTTTCCCATGGACTCTGTGACAGAATGTGTCATCGTAGCCTTATTAGTCAGAGTTCCTAACAGCTCTTCATCCCCAGGCCTGGAGAACAGCCCTTATCGCCTATCAGGTGAGTGATAATATTAGTAACCCAGAGCTGGCCTGGCAGCAGAATGACAGTGTGGGCTGGAGGTCAACCAGAGGGGTCATGCAGCGGCAACTTTTATGGTGCACATGTGTTTGTGTTCTTGCATCTTTGGATGTTTATAGATCTGGATGAGC
>NW_004524578.1:4260824-4264267 GCF_000260255.1 Octodon degus
ATGGGAAAAGTAAACTTCTCTGGTACTCACGAGGAAGTCTCAAGCTAGAAGCAAACTGCCCCTGGCTTGTGCACTGAGGTTAAAAGAACACTGAACTCGTTGCCCAACAGCATCTGCCCTGGTGGCAGTCTGTGCCTTCGCGTTAGCAAGGTGACATTTCATCAGGCCGGCGCACAGCCTTGTGCTAATTTTGTACCTTTATCTCTTGCTCCTTTGTGTGCGCATGCGCACACGCTTGTGTGAAAACTACACTTGTGCAGATATCCGGACAGTCAGGGTCCGACCAGCTGGTGTCTGGAAGATGGATCGGAAGCCGTCAGCACTGCCTGATCCTGCCTCGGACCGGAAATACTATAAATCAGGGAAACAGGGAGAAAAAATTAATAGGCTTTGCTTGTCACTTTAATAGCAATAATGAAGCAAAGTTTCATTAGGTCAATGGAGGTTAAGTGGTGACATTAGTAAAGTGGTCAATACAGATATGCTGTGCAGGCAGTGAAGAGATCCTTCTAAAAGGATGGATTATTATAACTCCTCAGCATTCACTGTTTCTTAAAAGAGGCATTTGTAAAAGCTTTTTTTAAAAAAAAAAATATGACTTTTTCCAAGGACCCCTGTTTCAGGCTTAAGTTCAGACGCCGTGTCTTTAAAGAAGCCCTTACAGGGAGCCGTGGGTTGTTGGAGGCTTACTGCCAACAAACAATTGAGGTATTTACCAAGGGTTTCCAAGAAATTGCTGCAAATTATACAAAATGCTATACCTGTAACAGACATTCAATGTATTAGCAGCAGGGGAAAAAATGTAACGTGTAAGAACAGAGTTGCAATTCGTGAGGAAACGTTCAGTCATGTAGGTAGAGATGAATTTTAATGATGTGTCACAGGGTAGCACTCCTGCACACAGAAAGGAACTAGGTGATCTGACACTTTTTAAAAAAACCCTAAATGTCAGTGTAGAATCACCATAGAAGAGCCTTTAACAGAATCTCACGTAGAGACTCTTTAGGGAGAAGGAGACTGCGACTCAGTGTGGGTGGAACTCAGACCCCCATCCCAGGCCTGTGACCCACCCCCACCCCGAACCACGCTAGCGCCCCCTCTCGGGTGCGGTGTGAACTAGTCTTTGCAGAAAAAGAGCATGGTTTAGTTTTCTCTGAAGATAGTTAACACTGCTCCTTTTTTTTTTTTTTTAAACCATGAGAAAAATCTTTAACAAATAAGATTCCTAGCACTGCAAATCAAGAACTCAGTGTCATTAAAAGCCTTTCCTTAGTTTACTGGGGGAGACACCTGTAAAATCTAATCAACCTGCCTTCCTCACCCTTGCCGTAGCAGCGTGCAGCACCTCCACTGAGCCTGCGTGTGAGATGGGAAACGTTGCTGATTTTGAAACTGAAGGACTTCCGGGAACCAGGAAATAGAGAACAACACTTTTAGCATCTTTCTAGTATTTTCCCTTCCCATATTTCTGTACTGTTCATCGAATTTTAGTTTAAAAGAGGAAATGCAGGGGCTGGAGAGATGGCTCAGTGGTCTAAAGCACCTACTTGAAACAAGTTTGGCAAAGCACAGGGACCGCGGTTCAATCCTCCAGCACCACATGCCAGCCAGCCCGCCCCCTGGTGGGCTGAGCTGGCCACACACACACACACACACACACACGCACAATAAATAAATGTAATAAATAAAAAAAAAGAAAAGGTTTTTTTAAAAAAAAATAAAAAAAAAATAAAAGAGGAAATGCAGGCACCTCTAAAGCAAGCTAGAAGATACTACATTGAAATCATTGCGTAGGTCACAAAATTGCACATCTATCTGCCCCTTGCCATATTTATGCTTTATATAAATGCTTGCGAATTATGGGGCCATTGTTGAATTGGGGGCCATGTAGTGACGCCTCATTTTTTTTGTGGCTTCTCATCTTACCGGAAGCCTCTGTGGATGGTTTCGAGCCTGTAATTCATGGTTGCATTCTGTATTTTTCCCACGACCACGACTAGATTCTTGCATTCACTATATAATGAGCATCTTATTTTTAGCTGTGGACCACCTCCTAGGGAGGGAGGCTGTGCAGAGTTGTGCAATGAGCTATTTTTGACATAAATCACAAGCATCCAAGAAAGTGGCAATATCCAAGGAATAAACAAGAGAGACCGCCATTCAGCTGCAGAGAAAGTACCTGCGGCTCCCAGTTTAACCTGTTTAATACTTCAGCCATCTGGCCCGGTTAGTCATGAAGAAAGAGCCAAGGATAACCCCAAGCATGCTTACTTTCTGGCCCTAATTCCTGGGTTCATTTGATTAAATGAGGACCTCTTAGACCCAAGGAAATACTCTGCTTTGAAAACATTTCATTAGCAAAACCCAATATACTGGGGACTAAGTGACACAATATTTACAAGCATTTGCTGTATGGGCACCTTCTCAGCTTTTGTTAAGGTAGCTGAACTTTTGCTGAGGAAATGTATACAATTTTACCTCTAGCATAGAAAAACTGGTTCCCCAAACCTGCCTCAGAAATCTGTAGCTCTAACAGGGGCCCATACTTGCCATCCCAGCAACTTTGCAGATTAAGGCTGCAGAATTATAAATTGGAGCCCAGCCTGAGTAAGATAGTGAAGGGTCGCAGAGATAGCTCAGTAGAAGAAGCGCTTGCCTGGCAAGCGCAGGGTCCTGAGTTCAATCCCCAGTACCGCAAAAACAAACAAACAAAAGCCTACTTTAAAATCCACAGTGTAGGCTGAGTAAAATAGGGAGCCTCTGTCAAAACAGACAACCCGCCCCATATCTAAGTTCTGGGTTCAATCCCTAGTATTCTAAACACAAACGCACAACCGTTTAGAGATTGCCTCTTACAATATTGCCAAAGATTCTGCCCACACGAACTATCAATACAGTTAGCTTATCATCCCCATCAGCTTTGTAACTGTTGCCAAGATATTGGGGTATTTACTCGAACCTCCAGACAGATTCTCATTCAGTGACGTGCACCCAGGAACTAGGGACAAAAGTCAACATGTTTGGGGCTCCTTCTTCAGTACTAATGGGACCCAGTAACAGATCTGGATAAAATACAACAGCGCTCATCATCCCGTGGATTAACATCATGGACCACTTCTAGGACGCCCACTAAACGCTGTACTGTGTGAGGCGCTCGCACATCATGCTCGGCTTTGTCCCGTTTTTTCTGGAGCCCGGAGCTGCAGAGAACCGGGAGACTGGGTTCGCCTCTGGGCGGGCGCTGGGTGAGGACGGGGGACCCCTAGGCGCAGCGCGGGGTGGGTAGGTCGGGGCTGCTCCCGGCGGCGGGGCTGCGGCGCTCTTTCTACGAAGTTCGCCCCCGGACCGGAGCCCGAGCGCTGGGGCCAGAGCCTCCGCGCGGGCGCGGGCTGGGTGGCGGGGGCGTGGCCACCGGCACGGGTAACGGGCAGCCCGGCCGCCGC
>NW_004524578.1:4265102-4281595 GCF_000260255.1 Octodon degus
GCGGGGCGCGCGGCGGCGACGCGCGGGGGGCGCAGCCTTGGCTGCACGGCGCGGGCCCGGATGGCGGCCAGCGCGACGGGAACTTTATCTTCGTGGGAGTCATGACTGCCCAGAAATACCTGCAGACCCGCGCCGTGGCCGCCTACAGGTGAGCCCCGGTCGGACGCCGCCTGCGGCATCAGCATCCAGCATCCCCGCGGGCGGCCCTACCCGTGCTCCTTGGCTCCCGCCCAGGCCCGCTTCCCACGCCCAGGCTCCCGGGCTGCTTGTGCGAGCCGGGTGCCCCGGGCCGTGCCGGGCTTGGTGGCAGATGTGAGAGGCGGGATGTTGAGGGCTACGTTCCAGAGCGCTAGCTGGGCAGACGGATTAGGGCGAGGTGCCTCCGCCCTACTCCTGCATGGGGTACTCGAGTTTTTCCACACAGATGTAAGCTTTCGCTTTTGTTAAAAGGGCCTTCTTGAACGAGGCTGCCTCCTTCCTATGGTTGTGGGAAAACTCAGCATAGTATTTTACCTGTGATAACGGTTGCAGTGAGATAATAATTTGATCCTTTAGAATGTGCATCTTGCCATCACAAAACTAGGGTCCTTGTAAATTAGTTAGATGGCGCCCCTCCATAGCTTACTTTAGGTTTTATCGTTACTAAGATTGTATTTCTGTAAATGAAAGAGGGTACCCATTGCCTTTTATGACACCAGGTCTGTTGAAGGAAGAGAAAGGACCTTGGGGAAGACTGTTCCCGTGTTCAATTCGGTGGAAGACTGCATTCCGGTGTCCATTAGCCCAGTTAAAGTGATGTACGAAATGTTATCCAGTAACTGGGCTCTAGTTGGCGAAATGAATCATAAACGTGGCAGCAGTCCTGTTCAGGATTAACAAAGGGATTAGCCAAAGCAGTCTGAGATGATTTTGGAGTGGCAGGCATGGTTAGAGTCAGATTTGTATTGGAGTACTGCACGTCTAAAGTAAGAGGGTTGAAGACTCAGTAAAGGGACTGGGTGGAAACTTTATATATGAGAAGGACAGAAACGATTAGTATGTGGATCAAGTTTGGAGTTCATCTGGCCGCAAAAAAACCAGTGTAGGGGATGATTTCAGAGCGCATATGTTGTGGGAATGAATTTTTAGACCAGTCGGTGCTGAGCAGGTATCTGCTAGTTGTTGTTTGTTCTTAGTGTATAAGCAGTACCTTTAGCAAATCAGCTTTTATGGGCATTCAGTGTTGGTCTGAATTTTAAGGCACTAGACATTGTAAGGGCAGGGGCGTATACAGGTATCTGCTTCCTTTTAGGGAGGAAGTAAAGGTTAAGAAAGAAAAATAAAAAGCAGTAGGGAAGGGCTGGCTGCCTTTGGAACAGCTCCGTTCTTCTTCCTAGCGTTTACCCCCTAAGCCTTGTGCTAAAGGCCAGAGCCCACCTTCTGCCAAGAACATCCTGAGCTGCTGAAAAGCTTAGAATACAGGCAGTGTGGGTGTAGGCTAATGCAGTGACTTGGGATCCTGCACATGGAGGTGTTCCATGACTTACCTGAGATTTTACACTCTTTATTCAAACTAGAAATGGAAGATAAGCTTGCTGAATTGTTTATGGTTTTGCAAAAAAAAAAAAAAAATCCCTATGACTACACTTTGGTGGCAGGCCATGTGAAATCACAGCTCTGGGAGCAATTACTGTAGTAGTCTTGATACATCCCTGGCCCTGAGAAAAGACGCAACAGGAGATGAGAAAGGACGCCAGGACACCAGAACGCCAGAAGTCAGAACATCAAGTATAGGGGCCAGGGAGATGGCTCAGTGCAGTAAGCACTTCCCTGGCAAGTGCAAGGGCCTGACTTCAATCCTTAGTTCCACCAAAAAAAAAAAAAAAAAAAAGGCTTCACCTCGTTGTTTGTTCACCTCCTTGTTTGTTTGTTTATTTGTAGGCTCTTGGGAAAGGTAGAAGCACACCTCTGTCTTTCTAAGAGGGGAAAACTTCCGGGACATGCCACTTCCCAGCCAGTCAGTTCTTCAGCTTTCTCACAGCCCTTTTCTTTATCTCTCTGATTTGAAGTGGCCCAAGAACCTAGTTGTTGGTGGCCTTACCTTGCAGGTTAGGGTCCCTACCACTGAGCCTGCCTCTCTGTGCTTAAATTAGCAATGGAGAAGGCAGTAGACAATTTCAGCCTTAAGGAACGTTTAGGGAAGGCCTGCATTCAGATGGAAGGAATAGGGTGTAGTTTATGATAATAGTTTTGTCCCACTTTGCAGCCTGGGCCAGAAGTCCACACTGAACTCTGAAGTTGGAAATTCTATGTACAGTAATGCATGGAAAGTACTACGCTTGATCCTGAATCTTCTAGCACAAGGGGAGCCTTAGTTTGGAGCTGAATGTGGCCAGTTTTACTTTTCTCCTAAAAAGGAAATTAGTTTTTTATCTTAAGAGAAACATCATTAAATAACAACAAAAAAGCCTTTTTTTTTGGCGGAACTGGGGATTGAACTCAGGCCCTTGCGCTTGCCAGGGAAACACTTACTCTACTGAGCCATCTCCCCAGCCCCTCCTTTTCAATTTTACATGAAACTATTGTTTTTGTTTGTGGAAGAATGAAGTACCATCACTTTCAATATGGGGGTGTTGTGTTGTAGGACAACACTGAAATGTCACATTTCAGATTTAGGGACTAGTGGTTAGCAAGCCCTTCGGGCCAGCTGCTGTCTGCTGTCTAGAAGGTAGCTAAAAAGCCCTTGAAAAATCCAAGATATGTCTGTTCCCGCTGAAATTATTACATTTTAATGATACAACAGCCCACTCTTCATGTACTTTTACCTTCTAGACTTGCCATATGTTAAAGTTGGGGTGGTGGCCACCAAGAGATGGCAGAGCAGTGACAACTAATAGGAGACAAGAAATAAAAAACAAAAAGCAGGCAAGTGGCAGAGACAAAACAAACAACCCTCAAAAGTTTAGCAGATCCTAAATCAGCCAAAGCTGACTTCTGAGACCATGAATAGACACGTAGCTGTTAGGTTCATAAGAGTGATCCTGATTCATGAAAACCTTCAGATGTGCTTGGGATTCGTCCCTTTAGAAAGCACATACATTCAGGAGCCGAGTGGGTCCTGACTCAGAGTCCTGGGGACACAGCACTACAAGTGGGAGGGACAGACAGTAGTGCCTAACTGATGATGGGCACTATGTGATAAAAGGGGCCAGTTGTGAATATCAGTGGCAAGCAGAAGGGCAGAGGGCAGAGCCTCAGGTGCAAGGCAGGCGCCGGTTTAGAAAGGAACGCGAGAGGGCAAGAGCGGACAGGAGCTAGTAGCTGGCAGAGCTGCTAGAGGGGGCTGATTCTAAGTGAACAGAGAAGCCACTTGAGTGTTTAAGCTGGACAGAGAAATAGCTGGGTTGTCAGGATGAATATAGAAAATAATTTGACTCATCTGCACATTTATTTGTATGATAGGTAATTTCACTTTAAAATGATACGATTCTCCAGAACCCAGGATAAACAAATAGCACTTGAGTGCAATCCAGAGAGAATCGCACAATTCTGTTGCCTTCAAATAAGACTTCCTTTTTCAAATGTGACTATGGGTCTGGAGCTGTGTTGTCCAGCATGGTAGCTACTGGGGTGGCTGCTACCCACATAAAATGTGGCTGAATGGTGGTGTTACTGTAGTGCACACCAGATCTCAGAGACTTAAGGAAAAAAGTAAAATATCTCGATTTTTTTTATTTTTTGTGGTACTGAGGATTGAAAATCAATTTTTATACTGATTACTTACTAAAATAATGCTTTGGATACATTGGAGGTTAAATAAAATATGTATTACGACAAATAAACTAATTAAAATTTTAAAAATATTCCTGTGAAATAATTTTTTATACTAATTATCAACAGGTAGTAGAAATTTGAGTTTTTTGTGTTTTCAGTTAAATTACTGCAATTCATATTTTCTCCATATTTTTGTTTTTTCTTAGTTATTTGATAGAGATTACATGTTTAATGCAAAATCTATCCCTTTGTGATTTTAGATCCTTCCTCTTAAGCTCAGAAAGTTACTGCCCTAGGGAGATTTTCAGACCTTTTTTTTTCTGGTTCTAGAAAGGGTAGGTCATGGGAAGCTCACTTTTCCCTCCAAAAGTACATTGTCTCAGCGCCGTGTGTTGAGTGAGCTCTCATTTGCCTCCCATTTCAAAATGCCATCCTCACCATACTCAGAATTCCAAACTATGTTTTTGGGCTTCCTATTTTGTCCCATTGATCTTTCTCTTTGTTCTTTTGCCAGTACCACCCTTTGAAGTTATTGGAAGTTGAATAATATTTTAATATTCTGTGGACAAGGTCCTTTTGTCATCTGTTTCAAACATTTCTTGGCTGCCCTTACCTGTTCTTGCTGGAAGAGTTTTGTGTGATTTAGATTTTTTTAAAGTCACCATTTTGATAAAAAGAAAACGCCTACACATTTGGCTTTTTAGTACATTTTAATCCCGAGAACACCAAGCCAATCTAGTGCCTCTTTCTTGCCTTCTTTTTTACCTCCCCAGGGTCTTTCTCTACTTTCTGGGAAGGAAGGCCTGGTTGTTTTTCTTTCTTTGGTTCAGGAGTGATGGAGAACACATATAAAGATTAGTATTTGTCTGTAGGAGACTGGGAACAGAGAGTAAGAAACATTAGCTTTAGATACAGGAATCTCATTTCAGGAAATTGTTGTAGCAGTCAGTGACCTTTTACTAATGTGGTGAGTGGAGGCTGACCGTTCCTTTACCAGCCTTAGTGAGCTCCACCCTTTCGATCTCAGAGTTCATTTCCTTCTCAAGCTAAGTAAACCATGTTTATCTTTTAAGTAGTTCAGACCACCACTCTTAAGTGCAATTCACTTTGGCTCATTTGTACGAAAGGCTTTTTACATGTAAAGTCCAAGCAGTCAACTTGTAAGTGAACTTCTGAGTATAACCTTCTTCAGGTCACAGATTACTTATAAAAGCTGGAGAAAAGTGTGGTCCTGCAAGTGAGTGTAGTTATGGTTCAAGATCCCAGTGTCCTCCGTCAGACTGTTCTGGGGCTGGACTTGGTCATAGTGAGGGGTTTTATATGGTTGTGTTCTCATTACTTTGGCAGTTTGACTTTTCCCTGTCGATGGATTAGTCTGCTGGCTACTTGAAAGGCAATTACTAATATTGGGCTTCAGTCCTACAGTTTAGTCCAGGAAGGAAACAAAACGATAGTGTAGAAGAATGAGGCTTACACTCACCAGGTAAGTACACTCAAGGGTGGTTTCACCTGCACTCCCACCCTTTCTTCCCTGCTGAGTTCTGAAGGGGTTAGGAGTTTTTGAGACAGACACTCGCAGGTGTCTTAAAAGGTAAAATAGCAAGAGGTAGTGATGAAGGGTTAGGTGAGAAGGGCTGAGCTTTCTTAGAGCTTTGGCCAGAGTGGCAGGCAGGCACACACAGGGCCAGGCAGGGGGGGGCACCTGTGTGTCAGGTTTGGGAATTTGGGTTTGGGGTTGTAGGTATCTAGAGCTGATGGTGGTATTTTAGCAGAGAGTGGCTTGATGTGATTTGAGTTTCAGAAGATCACTTGGCAGCCTTACTATGTAGAGGGTGGCTGGGATAAGGCCCAAGGGCAAAATGTCCGTGCCTGTTGAGAGCCACTTTGGCAGTTTCCCAAGAGCTTCAAAATGCATCAATCCTGAGTGCCGGCAGTTGCTCTGGACGTCTTCCAAAGGACTTTAAAGATGTGCGAAAAAATATGTGTATGAAGTAGATAATTCAAGCATCTCTGCCTCCTTCATTAGAGGGCATAGATCATGGCTAATCAGATTCCTGTGTACTGTGATTTTCCTCTCTAAACATTAAAAATGGTGTTGGAGGTAGGGTGTAGCTCGTGGTAGCAGACTCACCTAGCCCAAAACCCTGGGTCCAGTCCCCGCACTAAAAACAAAAAACAAAAAACAAAACAAAACAAAAAAACGGGGCTGGGGAGATGGCTCAGTAGAATAAGTGCTTCCCTGGCAAGCACAGGGGGCTGAGTTCAATCCCCAGTTCCGCCAAAAATAAAAAATAAAAAAACAAAAACAAAAGTGTGGCTGAAACATTTTTCTTGAAATGAAGACATGCAGAATTACTTGAGATTAAATTCTGAAATAAGGTGTCAAGTATGAGAGTTTTTTGAAATTAGGCAAAGTAAGCGTATACCTCATTGCTGCTGAATGCTTTTTTTATTATTGTGTTTCTATAATTTTCTACAATGAAGTTATTTTGTAATAAAACTAAATTGAGACCCTCCCCCCCCCCAAGTGAAAGCTCTTGGGAAGAACTTTTAGTTAGATTTTGACTGCATTAAATTGAAGGCCAGAGCCAGTCAGCTGGCCTCTTGCTCCCGGGTCTCGAGGTGAGGCGCCGTCTCCGTCTCCGTCTCCGTGGTGGCACACTGCTGGTGGTGCGCTGCAGCGGGCTCTGGGTCCCTGAGAGCGCCCACCGGCTCCCTGGCCCTGGGCTGTGGGCGTGGTCATTCTTGTTTCATTAAGTTATAATAGTTAAGCTTGTCCTGCAGTGGAAGTTAAACATAGTTATGTGATTATTATTAGTATGTTTTCTTCAGGTATTGTAATTGCCTGCTTCTGAGTGATGTCTGGGAGAAGGAAGTGACAGCATTAACTGTCTGCCTTCTCACCTAATTCATTGTCATTTCTGAAGGATTGATGGCCACAGCGTTTATTCTGTTCACGAAAAGAATAAGGGGTATTCTGCTCTGATTTGATAGGAAGTTGGTGCTAAAGAAGCAAACCTGAAGATAGTTGAAAAGGTAGCTAGTAGTAATGCCGTGAATGTATGGTTTGTAAATTGGTCAGAGGTGCGAAGGCTGATTGTGTATTCAGCTTTGTTGTGTACTTGTGTTGTGTATCATAGTGTTCACAAATAAGTGGATAGGGTCTTGGGTAGCAAACAGATTCACACAGCAGGAAGGTTATAAAAGGTATCGTTTGAGTCAAGTTTTGTGGTTGAGAGTTAATAATCCAGCATAGAGGAGTCCCTGACGGGCAGTTTCGTCCTCTTGCAAAGCCAGGCAGAGGGCTGGTAGAAGTGAATGAAGTGTATGTAAGGCTCTCTGCTTATAGCCCTGATGACTGTTTCCTCAGCTTTATCAGCTGCAAGACTAAAAAAGAAGTGTGAGTGAAAAGCCTGGAGACAAGTTTGTGGGATAAAAAGTGAACAGGCTGGACTGTGGAGGCTGTAGCCTGGCATTTGCCTTCTCATGCTTAGGAGTTTTATGACCTTGGGCAGGTTCCTGACTTGGCCCTGAACCTGTTTGTTACGGATAATGATACTTCACACACTTCTGAGACCCCTCTAGGATGGCTGAGCCTCGTGTGTTCTGTGCATACTCTTAGGAAGGGGACTGCTGGCTGTTGCTAAGCAGGTGATTTCAGGCAGTACTGTGGGGAGATGCTAATACGCAAAGACCAGAGTAAGTTCAAGGTGGTTTTGTTATTTGCATGAAACGGGTTTTTTTTTTTTTTTCCTTAAGTTTAGATTTTGTTCATGAACTTTTTTTTTTTTTTTTTTTCATTTTGTGATGGTGCTGAAGATTAAATCTGCAGCATTGAGCAAGCTGGGCAGGTGCTGTACCGCTGAGCTACATCTTCCCAGCCTAGAAAGTTATATTTATTGGAGCTAATTGGGAACCCAGGAAAACAGATTCAGGCAGGCCTGAAAACGTGCTCCCTGTTTATTTTTATCCCTTAGTTACTTGCATACTTACACTTACAAGAGTTCAGCAGCAATATACAAATTAAATACAATAGTTTAGCAATAGTCTAAGCTTTAAATAGAGATCAGAATATGTTTTCTGAGTTTTAATTCTCAAACTAAAAATGGGTGTATTTGTGGTCCCTATAAATGACTGTTCACATTGTTTGTTGTGAACCTAGATTTGAAGGACAGGTTTATCTTAGCTCTTAATACCTTGGAAATACCTTCTGGGCTGGTGTCCAGGCCATTGTTGAGGTGGGAAGTTGTAATCCACACTGCCAACAGCTTAATTAAGAAGAAAAATACTCTTTAATACTGGATTTCCCTGTAAGTCTATTTTTTTAGGATCAACACTGAAGAGTATAATTTGACTCATCTTCTGTTATATTTCCCCATGTATTCCAGAAAGGATTTGAGGTTAGTCATGTCTTAAGGACAGTGTGAGTCAGTCAAAGATTTTAGGAGGAAGCCACATACCTGAAAGCAAAATGCTCAGAAAGGTGAAACTGTTAGTACATCTGATTCTGAGCTCCTAATACTGAGGCAGTGGACAGGGAGAGTGGACCAAATAGTGCTAGCCCGTGGTGGGGTGCGCCTTCAGCCCAAGAGGCCTGCATCAGGCACACGGCAGGCTCAGGACTCTGACTTTTTACTGGGACCATGGCAGACCTGCCTGCTAGGACAGAACAGCACTTCCATGCACGTTTTGGGGGAGAAAAAAACTAAGACTGGCGCTCTATCACTCTGTGTTCCTATAAAACACTGCCCTGTCCAACTTTGTCACGGTGCACCTGGGGGAAATCTGCCATCATCTGAGTGTCTGAAGTAGTCCTTCTACTTACCTTTGAACTACAGGACACAGTCTGGTGACTTGTGGTTGTCCCTGGAAGCTTGTAACTGGTCGTGGACCCAACATTACCACTTGTACAGGCTGTATGATGGCACAGAGTCTCCTTGCGTGGACTCACTGGGTTGAGCGGGCGTCTCCTAAGGGTTCTTCTCTGACTGGCCCAAGGTCTGCCCTGGGTGCAGAACTGGGCAGGGCAGCCGTGTGTGCAATGGTTTCCTGCCCTTGATCGTCTCAAGCCTCATTTTCTTCTTTATCTCTTATGCTCATCTCTCTTTAACTTCATTTTCTTGCTCATCCTTTGTGCCTTCTGGTTGTCTTTGGTCCTTGCCATGACAGGGAAGAAGGTAGATAATTTTAATTCCTTATGCCATCAGTTAGCAAAAGAAAACTGTTCGTCTCTCTTTGTCTTTGAATCTAGCTTCTGATCTGATTCTAGGCTTCATCTCAGCCAGAAGGCCTGGGAAGCTGTATCAGAGGTGGTTTTTGTCACGAGTCCTTTTAAATTTAGCACTCTGACCAGCAGACAATGTATGTAACCGTGGTTTTGGAAAACTTAGAGAAAATCTCCCCCACACTTTATTTATTTATTTATTTATTTATTTATTTATTTATTTATTTATTTATTTATTTTTGCGTTACTGGGGATTGAACTCAGGCCCTTGCTCTTGCCAGCCAAGCACTTATTCTACTGAGCTATCTCCCCAGCTCCCCACACTTTTTAATGTTGAAAATTACTATAATTTAAAGTGAGACGTTAAATAGAACTCATACTCCATTTTCCTTTAGTTTTTGCCAGTTAGATATATTTGTTACAAAAGTAAAATTTCTGTTGTTTGATATTTTTATTTCTTTGTGTGCTTGTTAGCTCAAAGCTTTCTCCCAAGTCATTTTTTCTCCAGTTATCCCCCATATATTCATATATCACAAAATATAGAAAACATAGATAAAAATCCTTCTGATTCTCCATGCAAAAATAACCACACTGAGTGCTTTGGGGTAGATTTGTATATAATTTTATTTTTACATAGTCCCTTTGTTCTTTTAATAAGCCATTTCTCAAACTGATACTATTACTTTTTAAACTTACCATATATTATAGTTGTGGTTGTGGTATCAGATGCAATACAGTGATTGTGCTATCAAGTTTTGTACAGAAATGAATTTTACATAGATTTTCTCAAAATCACACTGAATAAAAATGGAGACTGATGCCAGTGTCTAGCACAACTTAGCATTCCTTCACTAAGCTAGTGTCAGTCTAGCTGCATTACTTAACGAGATTTAACTTGGTACAGGGATAGTGTTTAGGAATCTGGAGGAATCGAAGATTGGCTTGGCACACTCAGCTTTCAGCTGCCTTATCTGGGCTGTAGAAAGAGTTGGGTGTCAGTCCGCTGAAAATTGAGCTGGCAAGGGCCTCTGCAGCGCTCTGCTGTCTCCGTTAAGAGCTCCACTAACGTGTTGATGGCAGCTGACATTTGCTGATGACAGTTATGGAGCTTGACCTGTTTCTGTCACAGAAGGCGGGCCAGCTTGTTTGCTCAGCAGTTTTCCTTCAGTTCTTTGAGAGTATTAATGTGCCCTTACTCCTCCATCAGAATGATGTATTAAGAGTTAGGTTTCAGAAGTTGTTCACTTTGCAGAGTTCTGTTTAAGCTGAAGTTACTCTAATTGAAAAGATCATAATTAAGATTGTAGGGTGTGCATAGGGAGAATTCTCTCAAACCACGAGGCATTTAGTACAGAAAAGGACATGTGGTTTTTCCTCCAGCTACCAAAAAAGGAACTGGTAATAATTGGGTGGAGTTGCCGTGAGACTACAGGAAAGCTTTTAAGGATGGATTTTAGCTTAGACTGTCTGTTTTTACAATTAATTTAAGTACTTCCTCTTGGACAAATTATGCCATTTGAAGTCACAGTTGAGGCTTCAGTGTTAGCTGCACCTGTGATGGGCCTGTATCTCATGCTTCCAGTGTGTTGTTTACTGGGCTCCATAGGAAGCAGCCCCGCGAGAGTAGATTTTGCCCCACGGTCCAGGAGGGGAAGTTTCAGTCTCAGTCTAGTGTGAGTCTTGTGTTTTAAGTAAAATGCTTAAAAATGTGATCTTAGATTTGCACCACAGTAACATTTTGATATAAGATTGATAACAAAACAGAATCCTGAGTACATATCCTGAGGTTTGGGTTTTTAGCCAGAAATGCAAGAGGGATTTTCCACAATACTTTCACTCCAGTGTGCTGTCTTAAAACTGACTATTCCATTTGGGCCCACACTTTCCCATCTCCCACCTTTTTCCTTTCACTACCTCATTTTATTTGCAAATTCATGTCTCCCCTGATAAGTCATGCTGGTACAATGGCAGGAGAACTTCTAAAACACTTATAATTCTCTTAACCCTCAGGTACTGTTGTTCTCATGTAAGGCACGCTCTTATTTATTTACTTATGTATTTAGAGGCAGGGTCTCACTGTGTAGCTCAGGCTGGCCTCAAACTCTGTATGTAGCCCAGGCTGGCCTCAAACTTGCAGAGATGCTCATGCCTCAGCTTCTCAAGCACTGGGATTACTGGAGTGCCCCACTCCACCTCGTGGTAGATACACTTTCTAGTTTACAGACAAGGAAACCTAGGCAAAGAATAATTTAGCCAGAGTAGTGAAGATTCTCACTCCAGTGGCCTGAGTCCAGAACCTATCCCTGCAGACGATTGCCTCTTTAACAGGTTGTTGCACTGGAGGCTGGAATTAGCAACTTCTCCCCAGAGCATTAGTGTTTTCTTGGCTTTTGGGGTTGGCCACTTTCCGCACTCACTTAACTTGGTTTGTTTTCAAAATCACATCTTGGTTCACTGGCATGGCATGTATCAATAAGTTGCTTTTATTCATTATACTTTTTAAAGTCAGTCGCCAGATAATAGGAGCTACTTAGAATTAAATTTCAGAAGTACCATGAATAGAAACTCATTTCAGCTGTAGCAGTTCCGTGTTCCCTGAGAGTCAGCGCTGTCTTGTGCTGTGAGTGTATCTGCGTTGTAAAGGTAGGAGTCGTACCAAGTGGGACTGGCTGGCGGGAAGTGAAAGGAAGTGCCTCTGGAAATGATCTGTGCTTTTTTGCACACATCTGGAAGTCACTTGCTATCCAGGAGTGGGCAGTATTTAGTCCACACGTTTATTGATCTTTATTATGTATCAACCAATGAAGTCACCCACAGTTTCAAAGAATTATTGTGATTATTAAAACCATTTCTGAGTAAGGAGAGTGGAATCAGGGACTCATCGACTTGCCTGGGAGTCTAGTTAGTGTTATCACTGGCATCCTGAGTTGGAGTTGGGCTGCAGAATCCTTTCCCGTCTGTGTGTGATTGCGTTGCAGAGTCTGTGTAGATTGTCACATGTTCTGTGTATGATGCAGTTCATTCACATTTGTAAAAGATTTGTCCTTTTATATGTAGATTTTGTTTCTCTTCACACTATTTCCTCATTCCTACTGTATTTACCATTTTTAAAGCATTCCTTGGGCTGGTGAGATGGCTCAGTGGTCTAAAGCACCTACTTAGAACAAGCTTAGCAAAGCACAGGGACCGCGGTTCAATCCCCCAGCACCACATGCCAGCCAGCCCCGCCCCCTGGTGGGCTGAGCTGGTCACACACACACACACACACACACACACACATAAATAAATAAAAATAAATAAATATATAAAGCATTCCTTTATAAAGATGAAATGCAATATTTGATAATATCAGTAACAATGTAGTGTTCCTTATATGCCAAATTTGTCCTTGGCTCTTTGTTAAACACTTAAATGGCATAGAATATACAATTATAAATCATTAGGCATTATAGGCAAACAATACCTGCAATGATTTATCCACTTTTAAAGATACTTTTTTAGCATCTTTAAAATGAGGATGTTGTATGGCTGCTGGCATGATGAGGCGATACTCAGTAGCACTTTGCACTGTGCAGGTAGGTGGGTGCGGCAGTGGCAGTCCTTATGACCGATGCCCTGGGTTTAAGGAAGAGCCGTGTGTAGTGAAGCCTTGGACTGTTCGAGAAACATGTTTGGGATAAAGTTGAATCTCTTTGGAATTTTCCTCTGAGAGAAGCTTGTAGTCATTTTTGTATTTCTTTTTGCTGGTCATTTGTTTTCCAAATCTTTCATCATGAGTTATTTTTTAAGTTACAAAAGTAATATGGTATCTCAGAATTTCAGTTTTGTAAGATGAAAAGAACTCTAGAGGTGTGTGGTGGTAATGGTTGTTCACAGTGTGTATTACTTAATGTCAGGAGCTACCAGTGATAAATTTGATGTATATTGTATCACAAATTTTTCTCAAAGACAAGAATGTGATTAGCTTAATAAAATTCCCCCTCAGTATAGAGTTGCAGAGTGTGAGAGTCACCTGTCTCCTCCTATGAGTCGCGCCCTCGCCCCTACGTGTCCTTGTTTCACTACCTCTTCCCTGTCTTGACAGATCTTTTCAGGCAATCTCAAGCCTTCCCATTACTGATGCGTGTATATTTATGTTTAACTGACTGTCAAGTCACTTTTTCACTGTATAGATACAGTTGTAACAGTTAAGTAAAATAAAACTTACTGAAGAGAACATCATTTGGAAATTATATTTTTTAAAGTGTGTTTAGTAGAGAGTCTACAAGGTCTCACTACACAGATCGGACCCGTAGTGATTCTCCAGTTTTTAGCCTCTCAAGCCCTAGGATTCCAGGCGCGTGCCACCACGCCCAGTCTCAGTCACTATCTCAGTGAGCCCCAGGGGTGGGGCTGGCATGGCACGCCGGGGATGGAGCCCTGTCCCTGCGGCTCTCTAAATAGACACTTTAGTCCCCTGAGCTATCCGGCCAACCCTGTTTTCTTATAATTAAATTTACCACCTAACTTGGAAATCTGCTGTGGTCTGAAATACAGTAAACTGTTCAGTTCAGTGTGCAAATCTGCCAGTGTCAGATTTCAGAGCATTTTTCATTTTTAGATAGATGCTCTGCTAATAAAGTCTGTGCAAATATTCCAAAATTCAAAACAATCAAAATTTCAAGCACTTCTGGGTCCAGGCATTTGGATAAGGGATACTCAATCTATCTTTTATTTATTCTCCATTGTATTTTTTTTTGGAAAGTAGTCAGCATAAATAAATTATTGTAGCTGAAAACTACTTTAGTCTACTACACATAATATGAAATATGAAAGGCAACATGATAGTGTTAGTTTAGTTGTTCAGCACAAGGATGCTTTGTTTCCTTCCGATTGATCATTAGTCTTCCCTCTGTGGGCAGACAGCTCTGGTGCAAACTCTGGGCTGCTTCTGGCTGCTCAACTGGTCTTCCTGCTTCTGTTTAGGCTTCCTTCAACTCTGCTGTGCTGTGGACATTTCAGAACACATACAGCTTCATCTCATCTCTTCCGCTCTGTTCGCATCGATGGCGTCTGTAGTGTAAAGGCTGGGCCTGTCAGTTCTTCTGACTCTCCACGTGGCACCCCTACCTCAGTACTCTGTCTCTCTGTCTCTCTTCTGTATTTATCTTGTTTACAGTCACAAAGCAGTTTTATTTTACATACATTTGTTTTAGCAGCATGTATCATAGTCTGTAATACTATATGACAACAGTAAAAGTGTTTCTACAATATGTACCTTGAATATTTGGTATGTGCCTTGACTATTTATTTATTTATGTGGTACAGGGTCTCGCTACATAGCTCAGACTTGTAGTGATCCTCCTGTCTCAGCCTGTCCAGTGCGGAGTGTTTTAGTGGCTGGCCTGGTGTGGGGCCAGCGCGGAATGCGGTACCAGGGATCGAACTCAGGTCCTTGTGCTTGCCTGGCAGGAGCTTAGACTGCCAAGCTATCTCCCCAGTACCCGCCAAGCTATCTCCCTAGCCCCCAGATCACTTAAGGGTACATAAATTTAAAGCTTTAGAACTATCTTACAAATCTATTTTTACATTTAGGTTTTTTTTTTTTTGTTTTTTTTTTTGTTTTTGCGGAACCGGGGATTGAACTCAGGCCCTTGTGCTTACCAGGGAAGCACTTATTCCACGGAGCCATCTCCCCAGCTCTATGTTTAGTTTTATTATCTTAAATGTAACAATTGTAGACTTAGTGCTGCTGCTGCTGCTGCTGCTGCTTCAAAACAAAGTCTTCTTGTGTAGTTCAGTCTGCCCTTCAACTTACTATATATCCCAAGCTAGCTTTGAACTTGCAGCAGTCCTCCTGCCTCAGCCTCCCCAGTGCTGATATTGTAGGTGTGATACACCACTCCCTGTGATTTAGTGCTTCTTCATTAGTTTTAATGAATACCATCAAATTTTTTATATAGTTGCCTTTCTACTCTTATTTTTAATGTATGTTATTTGTTGGCTGCAGTAAATCAGGGAAGCATATTTTATTCCGTGGGCCTGTCATGCTGTTTTCTTCCAGTGTGTATTTTAGTTCAGGATAATGTGATTGTCCTGGTAAATGCCTGTCTCCTTTGATGTTAGCTCTGAGTCAAAATGTTGTTTTGTTCACCTTTGCGTCCCTCTTGCTTAGTATATATTGACAGTTGTTGAACATTCTAAAAAATTTTGAGTGAACAGTTGATTTATTTGTTTTATAGAGCTGAGTTGTTTGTTAACAGGAGTTGATAGCATCAGAAAATTAATTCAGTTATCTTGATGCCCTGGCAGTCATAGCTAAAACTGAGTGACCATGAAACTATTTTAATACCTTATCCTTCATTTTTGTTGGGACTTTTTAAAAAATGAATTTGGATTTTGTGGTGCTGTACCTGGCAGCCTGGACTTCAGGGAGGCAAGAAGTCCACATAGGTAAAGCCATTATACATGTTGATTTAAAATGAGCTGGTGTGTGAACTTTTGAAAATAAGAAGCTTGGGACAAACTGCTCTCTAATTGATATTTATTTTCATTCCAGAACGTGGTCCAAGACAATTCCTGGGAAAGTTGAGTTCTTCTCTAGTGAGGGTTCAGATACATCTGTACCAATTCCAATAGTGCCACTGCGGGGCGTGGATGACTCCTACCCTCCCCAGAAGAAGTCTTTTATGATGCTCAAGTACATGCATGACCACTACTTGGACAAGTATGAATGGTTTATGAGAGCAGATGATGATGTTTACATCAAAGGAGATCGGCTGGAGAGTTTCCTGAGGAGTTTGAATAGCAGTGAGGCCCTCTTTCTGGGGCAAACAGGACTGGGCACTACAGAAGAAATGGGGAAACTGGCCCTTGAGCCCGGTGAAAACTTCTGCATGGGGGGGCCTGGTGTAATCATGAGCCGGGAGGTGCTTCGGAGAATGGTCCCACACATTGGCAAGTGTCTCCGGGAGATGTACACCACCCATGAGGACGTGGAGGTGGGAAGATGTGTCCGGAGGTTCGCGGGTGTGCAGTGTGTCTGGTCTTATGAGGTAAGAGCAAAGTTCTTTTCTTTTCTTTTTTTTTTTTGGCGGAACTAGGGATTGAACTCAGGTCCTTGCACTTGCCAGGCAAGCGCGCTTATTCTACCGAGCCATCTCCCCAGCCCTGCGAAGTTCTTTTCTTGAGAAAAACTTAATTTCGTCTTTAATTCTCAGTCAATCACAGGAAGCTAGTGATAATATCTTCTTCCAGGATTAAAGATGGTGCAGTCCTTAGACATACTTAGCCTTTTTTTAAAATTTGAATTCCCTTTATTAACTTTCCTGATGGATTTTAGAGCATGTCTTCCATGCTTTTGTTTTATTTTATTTTTTATTTTTTGCCATTTGAATGTAGTTTATTTTCCAGGAAAGTTTTAAAATGATTTCTTTGCTACATGACTATTTAGATTATGTCTTTCAGTTTTGTATCTTTCAGGGAATTTCTCTACTTCATCTAAGCTGTTTAGTTGCCAAAGATAGTTCATATTTTT
>NW_004524578.1:4282200-4292691 GCF_000260255.1 Octodon degus
TCATGCACCTTGAGAGCATTATTAAAATAGTTCATAATAAAAAAAATAGTTCATAATCTTACTGCATTTGTAGGTTACTAAACCAGTTAAACTCTTGTATATGAATCACTTTCCGTGATCAAATTCTGTATTATGGGGGCCAGGGAGATAGTTCAATGGCATAAGCGCCTGCCAGGCAAGCTCAAGGTCCCAAGTTCAATCTCGAGTACCACAAGCTGTGCCAGCCCTGCACTGTGCCAGCCACTGAAATCAGGCATGGTGGCACATGCCTGTAATCCCAGTGCTGGGGATGCTGAGGTAGGACGATCACTGTGAGTCCGAGCTGCATAGTGAGACCCAACCACCATCAGTGTGAACTCAAAACCTTTTTTCACTGATTTTCGGTGAACTTGATTGGGAAGGTTTGCAAATCCAACATAGCCAGGAGTTTCTGGATTTATAAATTGAGCTGGTTGTTGCTTAGACATCTTTTGTGTTGTTTTTTTCTGTCTGGCAAGCACAAGGTCTGAGTTCAATCCTCGGTTCCACACTCCCCAAGGAAGGGCAGGCCTCCAGCTCCAGCCGCCACGGCGTCGGGGAACCTCAAGAGACACTCACCAAAGCGCCGCCGCCGGCCATGCTTTTGTTTTAATATTTGGTTAATAAATAATGAGAGTTGGACTTACTGAAAACCTGTGGTTTGATGGCATAGTGACATTTTCAGGATTCTCCAGAAAAATCATCTTAGCTGATTTCTGCTCACTTCACAGATATAATTCCTTTTTTTCCTTGTCTAATTTTATTTTATTTTTTAAAAAGTTTATTAGTACATATTTGCTATACATAGTGTTGGCATTCATCTTAGGGAATTTGTACCTGTCTGTAATACTTACCTTAATTCTTGTTTTCCATTCTTCTCCCCACCCCCACAGACCTTCGTCTCCCTGTTCATAGAGCCTCTGTTTCCCGTTTATTCCTTTTTAATCCGAATTCCCTTTGTTTTTCTCCTTCCCCCTCCCTTGTTTCCCTGTCCACTTGAAGGTGTGCTTTCTACCTTCCAGTGTCTGTTATCCATTTTGCTCCTTGTTTACCGTCCAGTATACTTACACACAAGAGAATTAGTGTGATATTTAAACTTGTGTTTGTTATTTATTTTACTTAAGATTGTAGTCTCAAGGTACATCCATTTACCTACAAATGATTCAAATTTGTCCTTCTTTATGGCACAGTAAGTAGTACTTCATTGTGTACAGGCCGTTTTCTTTATCTTTTGATGGGCAGGTGGGCTGTTTCCAAGATTTAGCCATTATAAATTGTGCTGCTATAAACATAGATATCCGTATGATGCTTTTAACTCTTTGGGGAAGATTCCTAGAAGAGGAATAGCTGGATCAAATGTAACCTCTAGTTTTACTTTTTTGATTTTTATGGTGGTTGTACCAGTTTACACTTTCATCAACAATGGAAAAAGGTTTCTTTTTACCCTGCCAACATTAGTTATTGGTTGATTTTTGGATAGCCATTGTTTCTGGGGTGAGATAGAATCTCAGTGTTATGTTGTATTTCTTGAATGACCAGTAATGTTGATCAGTTTTTCATATATTTATTTGTTGTTTGTACTTCTTCATCTAAGAAAAATTTATTTCAGATACCCATTTTTTGGCTTTTAAATTTGGACTTTTAAATTTGAAGGGTCTGACTTTTTTTTTTAGTTTTTTGTACATTCTGGATGTTAGTCCTTTGAGTGGTAGCTGGTAAAATTTTTCCCATTTTTATGGGTTGTCTCTTTACTCTGTTGATCGCCTCTTTTGCTGTGCAGAAGCCTTTTAATTTGATGTGATCCCAGGTGTTGGTTCTTTGTAGCATTTCCTGTGTGATTGGGGTTTTGTTCATAAAGTCTTTGCCTACACTTATTTTTTCTAGAGTTTTACCTATTCTGTCTTCCAGCAGATAAAGTTTCTGTTTTCATATTTAGATCTTTAATCCATTTTGACTTTAGTTTAGGCATGGTGAGAGATACAGTTTTAGGTTCAATTTTCTGCATGTGAAAAGTGAGTTTTCCCAGCAGTGTATCTTTCTTCAAGTGGAAGCCCTTGTCAAAGAGAAGGCAGCTGAGTGTTCTTGGAGTTGTTTGTGCATCTTCTCTTCTATTCCATTGATCATCAGGTCAGGTTTTGTGGGCTTGCTGGTAGCTTGCTGTTTTTGTCATGGCAGCTTTGCGTATCCACAGATAAAATACTAAGGCTATAGTAGATTCTTCTGTCCCTGGTATCCCAAAGACCTGACTACTTTCATCTGATCATGATGACCTACTTAGAAAAGAAATGTACATGTCATGAACTTACACAATAGTGATGTGAAAATGGCTTTGCATTTATTTGAATCTTGTGGATTGGGGGTGTAGCTCAGTGGCAGAATATGTACCTAGAGGACTGGTTTAATTTGTAGCACCAAAAATAAATAACTAAATAATTTATGTACTTTGATCTTTTAGATAGTTATGGTAATCGGTAATTTACAGCACAATGGTTCCTTTCAGTCTAGGTAGTAGGCAGTTTGAGTTGTCTTGACACAAGAAACCTTTTAAAGGAAGTCTACTTGGAGATGTTTTGTCTTTAATAGTTTTAGAGGATATGAATTAGCTTTTGACTTTTGTCTGCTTTTATGCTGGCAGGCATTTATCTCTTGTCTCCAGTTTCAGGGTCCAGTGAGAGAGGGAAGAAAATTCTTTAGGTTATGTTTAGATTGATAAACTACCAGAGTTGCAAAGAGCAGAGTGAATTACTAGGCTTTTTGCCCAAGAGAAAGAATGCACTTTCTTCTTTGAATGCTTTTTCATTGAGTTACTTTTCCAAAGTATTTGAGTGAGGGAACAGTATTCTTGCCTGTACTTGCCTTTCCACCAGGCTTTTAAATGTCTTCTGATCATTCTATTTCTTTTGTTTGAACTTTCAAGGATGTGGAGATTTTCAAATATATGAAGAATGGCCTGGGGCCAGGGAGATGGCTCAGAATAAGCTCTTCCCTGGCAAGCGCAAGGGCCTGAATTCAATTCCTAGTTCTGCAAAAAAAAGGGAATGGCCTTCATGTGATCTTAATTATGAATTCATGAAGACGGTCTTTAAATTCTAAGTGTGATCTGAGTGAAAATTCAATTTCTGTGCACCTTGCACTCCGTTCTCGCCCCTCTGCTCTGTACGTGATCCACGCTGGGCCAAGGAGACCGCTTTTCTCATGGCATTTTGCAGCACAGAAAGCTGATTAAGGATTTCTTAACGGGTTAAATAGAATACATTTGGCAATATTTCCACAATTTCCCCATCTTTAATTAAGGAGTTATAATCTTAACAAATTTCATTGTGGCCAAAATATGTCATGCCTTGTGCATTTTGGAACACTTTCTCCTGCCTTCAATCCCCGAAGAATGAGTTTTCTTACTGGAATTGTAGAGGACAGGCCTAGTTTTGAGTGAGTTTAAAAAGCGAGTGCCTTAGAATAGTCATATTCTTTAATATTACTCTAGGGCCACCAGGAAAGCCAGTGTCAAGAGTTAGATCAAGACCTTTAGTCCGGTGTCAGTGACATCATATGATAACAGTTGGAAAGGTGTCCTGGGCTGCTGGGAGACTGGTTGTGGGCTAGTTTGCCTATTAAGTTGCAACCTAACAAGGGTTTCTAATACGCTATGAGAGTACCCTATGGAATCATCCTGCCTGGATGCTTGGAGCTGCCTCTTTTAAACTTTGTGCTCTTTGTGAATGGCGTTGTTAGCTAAAGGGGCATGTCTGATGAGGAAGCCTTTCTCTGGGTGTTTCCCTGCCTCCTCCCTTGGGAGCTAGGTTAGAGGCAGCAGCAGCCAGGAGATCTCCTAGAAGTGTGTACAGTCTGTCAGGGCTTCCCTGCTGCTTTGCAGTTCTTTCAGTGCCTAATGATGACACAGCTTTTACTAGATCCTGCTGGCTTGCTCTCCCATGGTCTTGTGCCAGATTGTCCTCCCACCGACAATCTGGTTTTTTTCCCCTCTCTTCTCTTCTATGAGTTGCCTCTTCATAGTCTTGGCCCACATTTCTTTGGACTGTTGGCTATCTTACGTGTTTATTGGAATGCTTTTTCTTGGACACAGTTTTCTTCTCTCGGACTAGGCTTGTCTTTTTACCTTCATTGTGGGCTTTTATTACACACAAGTTGTGAGCTTAAGTCTAACATCATTCTTTTTCTTGATGGCGTGTACTTTTTAGTATCTTAAGACATTCTTCCCTTCCTTAAGTCACGAAGATTTCGCCTATGTTTCTCTATGTTTAAAACTTTTCCTTTACATACAGTTCTTCATTCTCAATTTAAAAATTACATACATTTTATTCAAACTCTGGCCCCTGCGTCCTCTTTTTTTTTTTTTGGTAAACCTTTAAGAGCTTCTCACTTATTCAGATTTAGTACCACTCAGATGAGATTAGCCCTGTGGATGAGGCTATGAGGCTCTTCCTGTAAATCTAGTTTCTCCGTTAAATCTCAGCTTGTAAGAGTTAATTGAGGTAGTCTTTGATAAAGACAATTATGTTGAGCTTTGGATCTTGGAAGGTACTCATTTGCTGTATTATACACTAGCCAGAGGTGTAGTTTTTTTTTTCTCCTTGCAAATAGAAATAATGCCTTGGATAATTTTCATATAATTAAATAACTCATGAGGCAAGCCATCAAAATCAAAACCCAGATTCATTTCTGAGCAGTTTGATTATTACTGGTGATTGTTTATTAATAAATGGCTTTGAAAACTATTTGGATAATTTTAAACTCACAAAATTTACAGAAGAGGAATAGGGTGGACTTGGCAGCTGTTCATTATACTATTCTGGGGGGGGCGAGGGAGATAGCTCAGCTGCCTAAGCGCCTGCCTGGCAAGCCCAAGGTTGTGAGTTTGATCCCTCGTACGGAGATAAAAATAATAATAATAATAATAATAATAATAATAATGACAGTATACTATTCTGGAAAAGGTAAAAGAAGCTGGTCAGGCCTGCTTCTCCCATGTCATGGTGTAGGGCAGGAATGGCATTATTAACTCACGTTATTTGAGATTTTCTTGAAAAATTTGAAAAGGTGCCCCCTGGTGGGCTGAGCTGGCCACACACACACAATAAATAAATGTATAAATAAATAATTATAAAAAAAAAAAGGGGCTGGAGAGATGGCTCAGTGGTCTAAAGCACCTACTTGGAACAAGCTTGCCAAAGCACAGGGACCGCGGTTCAATCCCCCAGCACCACATGCCAGCCAGTCCCGCCCCCTGGTGGGCTGAGCTGGCCACACACACAATAAATAAATGTATAAATAAATAATTATAAAAAAAAAAAAAGAAAAATTTGAAAAGGTATTTTATTTTGGTTAGGTAAATATATAAAATACACTATTCTTTTAATAAGAGTGAAAATTGGCCTAAGTAGTCTATTCATTTTATTTTTCAGTTGACATACATATCTGGAAAAATGTCTAGATTCTAAATGCAGATCTCAGTGAATTTTCGTAAACTGAACACAATTGGATAATAGCAGTTAGATCTTTATTATTTTCATACTGCCTTTGCCTAGTAACAAAGGCATCTGTGGTAGAAAATCATTATTTACTGAAATTTGGAGACAAATGAATCTAACAAGTCTTTGAAAGTTACTGTCTTTAACAGTTAATGCTGTCATAGGATTTAAAGTTTTAAAATGCTGAGGGTATTTAAGGATAAGTCCCTCCACCTCTCTCTTGCTCCTGGATTCCCCTGGAAATCAGGCACCACGGTACGTTCTTTCTTATCTTTGTCATAGGGTTAAATACAAGACATAAAGTGTGTGTATCTTTCCTCTTTTATAGAATGGTAGCTTGTTATACATAGTCTACATCTTGCTGCTTTTTACTTAAGATGTTTTGGGAGATTTTTCACTTGGTACAAAAAAGCTTTATCTTTTATATAGGCATCAGGCTGGTTTTTTTTAGCATCCTGTCTAATCAGTCACTTAACTCCTCACAGCCTTTTTTTACATCATGGCACTTAGAACTCTGGGCAGACGGCCTCCAAGGGCTTCTGCTGTCCCAGTGCATAACTGCTGCACCCCATCTTCTGCCTGAAGGGATGAGTGGACACCCCTGGGATATGTTCACAGTACACCTGCATCTCAGGATACATAGTTGTGAAGCTCTGGAATTAACTAGCCATAGTAAATGAGAGCCCATTAATGGCCCCAAACTGTGTTCTGAACTGGTAGAAAATTGCAAAAGAGGATTGAAGGTGCTTTCTCTCCCTCATGGACGTTGGTATTGTTGAGGAATCAGTGACATATACTCACAAAACAGTTGAAAGTAAAACTATCACAGTAGATGAGCCATACTTTTTTATTTCTTTGCATGACTCATAATTGTTTTTGTTGGGAACTGGGCATTTATTATTTTAAAATATCTGTAGGAATAATATTCTCTCTTTCCCCATTGCAGTATTGATGTTTGCTTAGTGACTTTTCAAAACTAATTTTGTAGTCTGTACATTCTTTTTGTGTGCCACAGAAGTCTCTTAGTGCTTAGCTAATGATTGGACAGAGATCACCTTTAACACCTAGCGATAGGAAATCTCCTGCTTTGCTGAGGAGTTCTGCCTGCCTTTTGGTCCTAATTTTTTCCTTGTGCAGAGTTCCAGGATCAGCAAGAGATGAGCAATTAGGGCTTTCTCAGACCTTTTGAAGGCATCGTATACACAGCCTCCACATGAGCAGGGCCTACTGGATTCCCAGTACAGATGAGACTGGAATGAGAGAGCTCTGAGTCAGGTCAGTAGAGACAGCTTGCAAGAGGGTGAGACCGTCAAACAGTCAGTTGGTGATAGTTCTCTTCAAATCGGGGACATTGAAGGATGCCAACCCCTCTCTGACCCCTCCAGGCTGCTCATTTCCCTTTAAGTGTCGACTTTTGGTTTTTAAAGCTGGGACCAAACAGGAAAACATGGGCTTAGAATTAAGGTAAATTATTTATTTATTTATTTATTTATTTATTGCGGAACCAGGGATTGAACTCAGGCCTTGTGCTTGCCAGGCAAGTGCTTATTCTACTGAGCTATCTCCCCAGCCCTAGAATTGAGGTAAATGAAAAGCTACAAAGTTCAGTGTTAATGTCTTTTTTTTTTTTTTTTTTTTTTTATTTTCTGAGACAGAATATTGATATGTAGCTCAGGCTGACTTTGAACTCACTCTGTGGCCCACACTGGTCTTGAGTTTGCTGTGAGCCTCCTGCTTCAGCCTCCTGAGTGCTCAGGTTACAGTCGTGTACTGCCACATCTGGCTAAATCAGTGTTTAAGTTTTGTTTTTGTTTTTAGTAAGTGTTCCCTGCAGTTGTCTTTTCTGTCTAAGCTGAAGTCTGGAGTCAGCAAAGAGGAGCATGGCATTTTAAGATGCAGCAGGGTGACTGGTGTGAGTAGGTGTGGGGGGTGGCGAAGGATGAGCCATGGCACACGTGCAGGGCACGGGATGGGGCAGGCATGTGTTTGGGGACCAACAGGGCTAGAATTCAAGCCTCCTTCCTCACTAGCTGTGTGGTTTTGGGCAGCATATTACCTAACTGGGATAAGGGTAGAAGTTGACTACATAATAGAATGGTTTCAAGGAATAATTGAGATAATGCATGTTGTATTACCACAGCCAGTGCAGAGCAGAGTGCTTCTGGAAAACAAGTGCCATTGTGGGGTACAGCTGAATATTGGAAAAACAAAGCCACTTAGAACACGCCCCTGAGGATGTATTGATTTTGACCTACATATACACATATTTCATGGTGATTTATAGTAGCATCGTGGTCTTGAAATCCTTGTTCTTACTTTGGAAGTCCAGAGAAGACTATTTTGATAGAACATGTCAAAGTTTACCGAAAATGGAAATGTTTTTGCTTTGTATCTGTAATTAATTTACTGTCAAAATAAAGCCCTAGAGAAGTACATGGGCATCTTCATCAGTTAGTACATCAGTGTACTGTGGCTGGGAGTAAGGCAAAGTGGTGGGTGTCTTCATAGTGTCCAAGTTCATTAGAAACCTCTCAAAGTCTAGGCTTTATTAATCACCTTGCTTATTGGAAGGTCATCTCTAGGAACATGTAACTTATCTGTTATATTTAGCCGACAAGAAAAAGCCTCTTAAGCACATTATCAGGAGGTAAGAGTTGATGTAAACTTCTCAACTTAAGATATCACCCAATAGCATTTCCGGTGTACTTGAAAAGACTGACATTACAGATGCCATAATCCTAGTTGTTGTAATAGAACTGAAAAATCCATCTTTAAAAATATACATCAATGCTCACTGTCCAGTTAATAAGCCAGCAGCAAACAGGGTAAAATATTGCAAGCTAGACAGGAAGGGTAGGAATGCCCTGGGACCCCAGCAGTGGAGCTGGATGACTTCGGGGACAGTGTGAAGGGGCTTTGATGGCTGCACTCACCCCCTTCTCTATAGGGAGTTGTATTTGTATACTATTCCAAACAAAATCATGATAGTTTCTTCAGTTTAGAGGTCTGAAGATAACAACAGCAGAGATTTTTGAAGATTTTAGTTCCAGTATTTAAGTGAGGAAATGAAAGCAAGCTTGATGAGGGTGGTGATGTTGGGGGCAAAGGCATGCTGCCCAGCATAGGAACACGAGGGGTGAAGTTGCATAAAGTTCAGAAGTGTGGTGTAAGTTGATGTTTCTTAAGCTTAGGTGACATAGACATTTGTACATGTGTATTTCCGTAAGTACAATTGCTCATGAATCTTGCACCAGGTTGCAATTATTCATGGATTGGAGTTTCTCAAATCTAAAACATTTGCAAGACAATCACTTGCATGCTTTCTGATAAGCAAATTCTTTGTTCCCAAACCTAGACCCAGAATCTGCATGCGAAATCTCATGATCGGCCCTGCCTCTGATGATTTCTGTACCTGCTAATGTTTAAGAACTGTCATTGCCATTTATACTGCCAAAACATTTTTTATGATGCAGTGATATTCTTGGAACTGGGTAAAAGTTACATGTGATAGTCGACATCCGCTTAATCCGCATCCTGAGCATCAGAGAGGAGGGAAAAAGAAGTTTGACTTTGGTCTTTGCAAGAAGTCACTTTATAATTAGGTTGAGGGAAGCCAGTGTTGGCATACGAATGCTATCATGTTTAATACGTTTAATTTTATATATAGTCTGTTATTACCCTCTTAAGTTGTGGTAATAACAGTGAGTAGGTAACCAAGTGAGTAAGAGTGAGGGGGCAGCTGTAACCCAGGAGTAGCAACATGGGAAGAAGCTAAGTCAGATGAGATGATGGAAACAAAGAAATTTTAGCTAGACATTAAATTAATACTCTACTACTAAAACTAAATGATATTCTTAAATATATTTTTGTTTCTGCACTTGATGGTTTTGCAAATATCTTTTTATGGAGTTTGGTTGTTAATCCTTGAAACTCAGCTTTTGAAGCTCACCAAGAATTGGAACTATAGTTTATGTATCAAATCAATTATAGTTTTTTAAAAAATGGTTACACAGTGTGAATTACCATAGTGCTTTGTGTAACTGGTGCAGATTCTTCGATAAACTTCCCTCTGAAAGTGGAGCTTAATTTCCCCACTCTTGTGTGAGGGCAGGTCTTAGTGACTCAGTTCCCAGGGAAGGGGAAGAAGTGGGGAGCAGTCTATCACCTCCTCGCATTGCAGCGTGATGCAGCATTCCCTCCTGTGCTCAGTGCGATGGGTGGGTAAGAGGGACATGTAGTAGTCACCCAGAGCTCAGCGCTAATTAGCACAGAATGTAAAGCAAACCCAGTGTGAGGACTAGTGGTATTTCCAAATGTCAAAGTCAAGAAAAGCAAGGGAAGACTGAGAGCTCAGAAGGGAGGAGAATCAAGGCAGCATGGGGCCCTGGATTGGAAGAAATGTTAGCAGGAGGGCAGAAGGGGAAAGCAGCCTGTGTGGGGTTGTCTTTAGTGTGTTCACAACTGTTCTGCAAATCTAAATTTTTTCAAAATAAAGATCAGTTAGAATCTGGAGCTGATCTAATTGGATGCAAAAGGGATGTTGCCTTGCCGGTCCCTGGGGGCTGCTCTGTGCCCTGGGAAAGTGGGCAGAACAGCAGAAGACTGGGCCCTCTGTAACTTGTAAGTGGGCATTGTGCACAATGTGATTTGTAGCTTGTTGACTTCTAGGAAATCTAGGACAGAAAGGCCTTTGTTTGAGAGGCCTGCAGACTTCTAACCCTATTCATAAAGAGATTATCATTTGAGCGCGCTTACAAATGTACCATGTTATGACTGTAAAAATTTGTAATGGTACATTTACAGCAAAACTTTTTCCTGGCTAACAAGAGTATTGGAGCATTTGCCCCGCAGTGTAACACTAGCCCGCTTGCTGACATCATCAGGGTTAACCCTGTGGTGTTTTTCTCAGTAATCCCCTGTGGGGATACATAAATATAGACATTTTCTTGGAATCTGGCACTTACCTTTATTTTTTTTTATTTTT